>NC_060208.1:145487500-145816250 GCF_021130785.1 Homalodisca vitripennis
ATACTTTGTCCGATTAGTTGGTTTCAAACAAAACTTACACATTTTAGTTTGACTTGCATTGTATTAAATTTAAATGGTAAATATGGTGAAGAACTTTTTTCACTGTGTTGACTGACATTATTTATAAAAATTTGAGTCATTGGAGAATCAATATATTTATTCTAATGCATTTTTTGCTCATTATCAACGGTTTGTAAACGCAGTTTGTATTTTCTTGTATGGAAAAAATGTATAAAGAAATATAACAATAATCTAATATAAATATAAAAAATAATAAGATTTTTAAATCTAAGGCTTGACTCTTATTCATAATTTATAATTATAAAATTAGCCTCTATGATATCTATGAGGCTAGGCGTTTAGTGGTAAAAAGACAGCTTGTGTGGCTGTCTGTGTCCCCGATGATAAATTTTAAATTAATAATTTTATAGTATTGAAATTTCTTGGAAAAAACAAAGGTGAATCAAGAGGCATTCTGGCCCAGGATATTGTACGCTGTTAGGAGAACGTGAAACAACCCGACTAACATGTTTAACCCTGTATTAATACTGCGAAAACAGATATACTCCCAATAGTCTTCAATTTCGTATGAAAGAGCTGAAACGATCCCACTAATTACAATCCCACTATCAAACAGTTCATACAGATTAAACCAGATGTATAACCAATGTTACAATTAAACTGGAAAACATATTATTTGTTTAATTGGGTAATGTATGGTACTATGGTACTATAAATATCCTGATAATGGTGAAAGGATGGTGACAGTAAGGGAGAAACAGTGAATTTTGTTTGCTATTACTCTGGTAAATTAGTCAAATCATTGTAAGGATACTCTATTGGGTTATACAATGAGTAGGATACAATTCCAAACTTATTAAACAGTTTTGTTAAATTTTATTTTATTTTGAACATTTGGAAATAATTATTAAGGATATCACAACAACATTTACGAACTACCAAATAATATGAGATCAAAATGTTTAATGGTGTATATAATTCAGTTTTATAATTTTTAGGAGGTTTTATTTTACGCCGGTGGAATTTAAATATTTATACTATCCTTTTTTGAGTGAAATAAGTACAAATCCATTTGTAGATTTTTATTGACCACCCCTATATTTGAAGTAGATAAATTACGATAATATCTCTATTAAATTAAATACAATGCAAAATAAAAATTACATTTTTGGGCATTAATCTACATATAAATGGATTAAGAGGGTTTGTAACGAGTAGACAGCTGACAACAGCCAAGCCGTGATAACAGAATTAGCTCGCCTCACGGCCAGTGCCGACATAAACTGTCAGAGGTAAACGGATCTGTGTCCTGTCATTTACTGTCATAAACTGATATCCTGCATGCAATCAGTGTAGCATCACAGTTAATATTGTTACACAAAACAGATTAAATATATATATATATATCAAAATATGTGGCATTAAAATAATAATTAAATACGTATACTACATACAATAATACATGAGTATGTATATAACATTTCTATTAAATATTTAACCATCGTTTACAAACTGAAATAAGAGTGAAATGATTAATACTAACATGAGAGATCGGTATAACTCACTGAATGGTTTGGACAATTTTTTTATCCCTCTATTCTACAGAGACACTGTATTACTTTGTTACCATAATACAATAGATAATATCAATATATGGACAAAAAACATTATTATTAAATGTTGTTTACAGAAATTTATACGATGGTTTATTACATCGAAACAGTAAAAAAACCATTTATAAAATAAATACATTACAAGGATGAATCTACTTCATAACTGACAATGATCTTTTAAGTCTAACCACAGACAAAGGAGACACTAACCAGATTCAGTCAAGATAACAAATGGTTCACATGACTGATTGTCTGCCTGAGTATTATATATGGAAACTGACTAGGAGTGGCAGATGGATTAAGTTCCATCATTTAACTTGTACAGTTTACCTACTCGTGTGTAAGGGTTAGTTAAGCTGTTGTTCGTTGTTGATTGTTTCTGTTTGTTAGAAAGGTACGCCAAATAATTTTAATATAATTTTAAAATTGATTAATACAGAAATAATGTCAAACTGTAAGATGGGCCAAACTGTTAATAAAGAATTTTATTTTAGTGATCTTTTATTTCTTACCATTAAGATGCTCTTGATATGGTTGTACATGACAAAGGTTGGTAAGTATTAGGCCTACTAGAGCTTTCTTGGAGAGCGTAATATTTCAAACTTTAGACTTCACTTTATCGACATGTGTAGTCTATCGTAACCTTAACTTCAAAAACAACGAAGATAAATGTTGTAATTCAAGTACATAAAAAAGCAACGCCACTCGCTGAAAAATTATTATTTATTATGAAGTTAAATACCTTAACTATTATATCTATACAACTTAAAGTAGTCTATCCTCATCATGAATACGAATCAGATAAAATTAAAGGTGGGGGGATTATTGTCAACGACGGGTGTTACGAATGAGTTCCTTACTCAATTAATTTTAACTATCTCATATTTTTGCGTACTACTTAAACTAGATTCTAATCTTATACCATATATAGAGCTTATAAAAAGATTTCTGTCCAACTCCCACTAAACAGTTGTTTTAATAAGTAAAATTCATAGTAGTTAAAAGCATGTTATAAGTATTTTATAAAAAAATAGTTTTAAGTAACAGCAGATAGTTACTTTGAAGTCTGTTATTTGTTAAGGAACATCCTTTAAACTGAAAAATTTATCGGAAAGTAAATGATCTGTTTTGCATTTCTATTAATTGTTCAAATCAATAATGATAAATACACATATACTATAAAGAATACCAGATAAACGCATATGTAATTACCAAATCTGAGACACTTGAAAGATCTACTTAGTTATGTAAAGATTATGGTCTAATACGTAATTTATATTACTAAATATTAATTTATCCTGAATAAAATTGGTAAAGAATTACAGACTGTTATATTGCGAAATGTAATCTTGTGTTCAACTTAATCTATTGAATTAAAAATTTTATCTAAGAGTATATATAATGGTCTAGGTGCCGAAACCCAATTTGCACTGTATAAGAATAAAAACCATTTTTTTCTGAAATCGATAGAGGGGTTTTTAAGAAATAATTTGGTTATTAGCGACCACAATTTTGATGAAGGTCAAAAAGTGAGAGTATGCAAAAAGATTAAAAATATTAAATGATTTTCTTTTAGATTTAAGCTTTCATAACTTAGGCAATTAAAGTCTACCCTAAGCACATATACAATAGTTATATAAACCTCAGATAACTGAATAATGGTACTAAAATTCATTAATTTAAGGGTATTTATATAGTTAGCTGAAGCTGCTTTAACTTTAACATTTCTAACGGTTAGTTCCATTGCCTCAAGCTAAAAATGTATGACCTTAAAATATATTTTTCATATTTTATTCCTTTTGATATTCTTTTATTTCGGTTTCTATCAAAACTAGCAGGACTTTTTTTAGGAGAAATATCGTTATTGATTACAAAGAACCACATTCTGCACTCATGCAAGTAAGATCTCGGCTTCTGTACTAGAATGACTGAAATGTCAGTAACGTTGAAAAATTGGGAAAAATGTCAATTATTAAGAGCTCTTTGTTAATGTTTAGTTAACAATTTCATTGTTTCAGGCAAATTGTTCAGCGATACACAATAAAGGATGCATTGAAATAAAATACGATATGCTTTCATGAATATACGTATTTAATTAGATTATGTATTTTTAGACAGAATTAATTATACGGAATTTAAGTTAATGACTAATTTGTATGAAATCTATGAGTAGAGAAAAAGTATAACTCTTTTAGAATAACTCAAACCTTAACAAAAAAACAAAACATCTAGTCATAAGGCAGTACAAAAATCATTAGGGGGGTTGCTCTCTAAACTGGAAAATATATAAAACAAATATATATGCTAATGAAACAAAATTCGTAGAAACGCCATGACATTAAGGGCTAAGACCAAACCATAGGACAGGAAGCGGATAGTCTTTACCCCCTCCCCTTTTAGACCATAGCTTTCCTGTCCTATTATTTCAGATGACTCGACGAGTAAACGAAAGAACCCACATCGATATTCTCGTTAGTATCCGACTTTTACCTATACTGGTGTGGTGTGATGCTCCTACTCGTGACTTGCATCCTGTGCAGTGACAACACCTGGATTGGACTCCAAGCAGCTTTTGGATATGTTTGAACCTTTTCTTTCACTTCTTTATTTTTCTATGTATTAATAACCCCCTCACCTGACGAAAAGGATAGATTCTAATCCTTGAAACTTTGTGTTCTATCTTTTATAACATACTCGTATAACGAAGTCAATATGTCCGAAATAATTTTGTTATCCTTTCACACATTCCATCGTCAATAGCAAACTTTAAACAAAGTATATAAAACAAATGTTGAGTACACTTTGATGTAGTTAAGACAGTATTTTTATTCACCACCCAAAGCAAACTAAATCCCTGACATGCTTGAACTTCAATAAAATTGAATTACGTACACTTTAAATACTAATGTTCTTGTGCTTCTAATGTAAAATAATGCAAGACAACAAAGAAAGTAATAAAAGATTAATCGGTCCCAAGGTTAGTAAGGGGCAGTATTTCACATTATCGCCAGCAGATAGGGCGACTGTAATGGGGTGTGATGTTGGACGACAGCCATCTTATGATGAACTGCTACTGAACTTCACGTTTCATTCTTGCAGTCTGATCCCTTTGGTAATGGTATATTTTATGTAACGCGTAATTGTAATTATCATTAATTAACATAATAGTACAAATTCAATTGTAATTATATTTATTTTTTAAATGCAATTATAAGCAATACATTTAATTAAAAGTAAGATAAGAAAATTAGATTTAAAATAGCCTAAATTGCTAGTTGATACGATTAAAACTGGAGTAAATTTTTTTAACTATTGCATCAGATAATTACACTTAGCCTCTTTTATTTTATGTTATGTTTAAAAACGTATATGTACTTTTGTATTATTTCTGTAATAACTAATAAATTATTAGGCTATTATGATATCGTGAAAAAATAGACACTGTTTTGAACATACATTTATTATTAATCGTAGGTGTTAATCATAAATAATATAGAGAGGATAAAGAAGTGTTTACGCCTTTTTTTAAACTCACGACTCTTTTGAATTTCATTAGGTTTTTCCAGTTTAGAGGTTGTTAGAAAACAGTATTTCACATTATTGCCTTCATATGGGATGAATGTATTATGACTGGTGACATCCATCTTACCATGAACTGTTTCTGAAACTCCAGTTATAGTCTCCTATCGTTCGGTCCATATTTTAGCAAAATACACAGAGCATTCATATTTTAACTGTAATTAACTGTACTGTGTTTTATTACCTTTGATTAAGGATTTCTTATATTAAACAATAGTAGCCATGTGTAAAAGTATTGGTATATTTAAAATAATGTTGTTAGTGTTGTTAATGGAATTACTTTTCTCATTGCGCTACTGTTATACGAAATTTTATTGTTATTAATGTGTAAATAAGTGATGTAATAATGAAATAACAATTCTCAATTTTAAATTTATAACACTTAAAAATTGTACCGTTATTTAGTTTTACTTCATATATTACATATTTTCACAACCCAGTTACTTGTTACTGGTTAAAATAAGTTATATCCGATATTCTTGGAACTAAATTCTTGGCGGATTGATAACCTAATTGGCACGCGTATTAATTATTTTTCTAGGGAAATTTGTAGCTGCCGAACCTCGCTACCGAAGCAACACCTCCCGCGAGTAGCTCTTCGAGTTCACTTCCAGTCTACTTGTGCTTCCAGTTCACTTCACGTCCGACTACAGCTGCACTGTCGAGCCAAGAATGCTGACGCCCGCGGTTGTGAGACAAGTTCATCGTAAAGAGAAGTTATTTTCAAAGATTTAATAATTATGAGTTTCGAAGGTACAATCCATAGAACAAATATTTTAAATATTTAGGCCCATTCCATGGTATCATATTTTAGTTCATTCATACTCTATTTGGCAGCAACTTTACAATACTTTATTTTATTTTACCAACTAGAAGTGGAGCTTTTATGTTTTTTGCCAATATTGAACATACACGTAAACTTCAAATTTTGAGTATTCATTACTACAGTGGTATCCAACCCCATTTATTGTCCGTTCGGTACACATATTAATTGTAAAACTACTCTGCATAGTTTGTATGTTGGACTTCATGACCTAGCTTGTTGTTGTTGTAAAATGTATTTCAGTGATATACTCAATTTCATTATTGAGCGTTAAGCATAGGGTTCCAATATCTGTTTTCTTTTAATAAATAAGAAAGTGTATTTTTAAGGATCAAAACTTGGAATCAAATATTGAAGGCCTCCAATAAGATGGTCATATGTGACTTTTCTGGAATATGTGAGACAAATTTTCAAATTCTTCTGACTATACTTATAAGGATTTCTTTTTATCTCTGTATCTTATTCATTAGGATTGTGAACTCCTGTTGGATTTCAGCCAAGAACAGACTTTATTTACGATTACAATACAAATAGCACATCTTCTGTATATAAAACTGTATATTAGACCAGTGAGCACTGAAATGCAGCAGACGTATCTATACAGGCTTTTAAACAGTTATCAAGGAGTAAGTTGAGGCAATTTTATGTTTTATATAATAATCAGTTATTTTGGCTTGAATGAATTGAGGATAAGACGTGGCTTACATTCTGGAGGTTCACGAACTAAAGAATGGCAAATGGCATTCCCAAACATAAGTCTACTAACTTACCATACTATAGTTTTGTTTTTACAAATGTATTTTCTGTATTAAACAGGTTGTACAATACTATTCGGGGGAACGGTGTGGTTTCGAAGAGATTTAAAACATTTATACAATTTATTACATTAATACTGACCCACCATTTTAATATTTTTCAATACAGTTAAAGTCAATTACACGGTCAACAGTTTTAAGATCAAAATTAGCCTTTACTTAATTAGAATTGATATTTACAGTTTTCTAGGTGTGAATTAGTGAAAAAATGAGTTCTTTTATAAATTTCAAACTAAGCAGTTGTTACTTATATTAAGTGTGATATTAGTTTAAGTATTTATTTTGTGATTTTAAGATAAATTTATTACTTCACTAGACAAACAAAACCTTCTTGGCGTGCATAGAAAACTAGTTAAATAAATGACTTATGGCTTAAACCCATTGTATTTATCAACAAAAAACTATTACTTTTTCCTACTTTTAAACTTATTATTGATTTCAAAATCACATAATTTACTGTTGTATACATAATACTTCAACATCAAATACTACAAATCGCATGAAAAAAAGTTGTATTAACAAGGTTTTATATAATAATGATATATTTTGAACTACAGAAGTACATTTCTAAACCGCACTCAAAATTATAACTTTACTATCGTTTTATTTGAATAATCATATTTTTTTTTTACTTTTTCTGTTTCTTTTTCATAGCTAAATATCAGTATCGCATTTAAATGACAAGATTTATATTACAGTATTGATAAAAAGTTACATATTCAGTGCCCAGCTTATTATTGGACGCACGCACACAGACACGCACATATATAATTACAATATATGTAGTCCACAGCCAACTATTTAGTAATTATATATAGTTATAATTTACTATATGTATTGATAGTTAATAATAAAGATCCATCAGAATAGTATAAATTATTATATCAGAAAGCACTTGATCCATGAGGTCGTGTATTTATTAGTTTCCCTATATTCAAGTTCTACCCTGGCAGCCATATTACCTTAGTTTTAACAATGTGTTTTACATAATTATTAGATTTCAGCAATTAGCATTTATATCGTATTAAACTCTTGGCAATTGAAAATTATTTACAACGTCTAATAATGAATAGTATGTATAGAAATCTATAAAAACTAATATAATATAAAACTAAATATATTTAAAATCATATTTGAAAAACATTTACTAAAACTATTTCTTAGTAATTTCTTATCTTGGTATTACTGTAGTTATTATGGGTATTATGGCTTGATTACCAGCACAAAACTTTATTATCTCTATACGATTACTCGATGAAAAATCAACGAAATGTAGTAAATGTTTTATAGCAATCAATATATTGGTCCTATCAGTGTAATCATATACAGTAATGTAAATTTTAAACACCCTAATATAGGTTTTGATGTCATAAATTAGTTTCTTCAATTAAAACAATATACAGATTAAACTCGATTTACAAAGTACAATACCATCATTGAGAATATTAGTGAGTCATCCAACGAAATTAAGCTATTAAAAACATAACGCTGTTTAGTTTTATCAAACGTTAAAGACGAAAATTAAATATCACGTCATACAGACTGCAAGGGAACATTTCCGCTCGAGTAACACTCAATGCTTTGTACATTTCCACCGTCCATTATTACACAATATGCTCGATATAGCTCTACAATATATTTGATAAGATTGCGGGTTATTGGGCAGAATCTGGAAACAAGGAATATTACTTTCTTCTTATTGTCGAGGTAATTTACTAAGTTAAGTATATTGAAGGATTCTCCTTTATTTTTCACGTTAGATAGCACTGGAAATGTATTGTGCAAATAAATAAATAAAATAAATACTCAGTTGCCATAATACAGTGCAATAAGAAGCAAAGTCATAACATATTTTAAGTTGAACGTTTGGCTTGCAAACTACAAGAAACGTTGTTTTAAATTATAAAATATTTCATTTGTTGACTAGTCTTACACTTTTAGCAACGAAGGCACTGCTATTGGGCTGTCCACCATTATATTGCAACATTTGTATTATTATTTAGTCAAAACTTTTATACTATGATCATCTATGACTGCAAGTGGACTGGAAGGATCATCTATTACTAACATTGCATTTCTCTGTACGATAGTTAAGTCTGCCTCTAGTTTCATATGTAGTTATGTTTCGGCCACTCATCATTGTTCATTTGGCCTGTAAAAAATATTAGTTTTTAAGGTTAAAAAAGTCTGTAACTAAATTTGTAACTTGATCCCTATGATTAACCTAAGATGTTATATTAACTAATTACATAATTCATTATTTAAGTACACTCTTTGGAAGTACAATATATGCTTAACATCACAATAAGCTGCTCCACCAACATTAAACTCTCACGCTGTCCATTTACTAACGTCTATATTCACGATAGAAGTGATCATGTTCGGCCAGTAATAATTAATCATCACTTGATTAGTTCCTGTGTTCTGTTGACTTTGGCCTCAGTTCGTCCTGTAATTACACAAGAATAAATAATTCCACTCTCGTTCGTTAGCATAAGTTGTTGGTTTATAAGGCATATTTAGGGCATATTATAACATATTTTACAATTACAGCAGTGGTTCATTAAAATTATAAAATGTAAGTTTTTGCGCTTTGAAATACTTCTTTTACTTAAACATTTAAGAATATTTAAGATAATTGTTAAAATACAAAAAGGATTTTTAAATTTTACTTACAGTGTGAGTTTCTCATATAGTTTTATATAGTATTTTTATGAAGAAACAGTAAGTGTCAGTATGTTAATTTATACTTTGTAAGTTTTAGTTTGTAAAAATTTGCTCGGCAATATAATTTTAGTTTTTTTTTAATCTTTCCTCTATTAATTTTTCATCTTGAAAATATTTAAACCATAGCTTCTCTCAATGTCAGTTCTATTTTACTATGATATGGTATTTGTCTGAGCTTCAGTGAAATCTATCACGCGATAGGTTAGACGAATTTCAGTTGCCTGTCTGACTGGAAGATATATCAAAAACGAATCAACCTACAGGCTTGAAATGTTGTATGAACCTTTATTTCTATATGAGAAACATTTCGATGATCGTGCATGTTACTACATGGGATTTAGTTTAGTATTAGTAAAAACGTTTTACATTAGTCTAATGAATAACCATGATGGCAACAAGGAAATAGCAGAATAACTGTATGTTTAAGCGAATTCAATAAACCTATAAAATATTCAAATTTTTTACATATTACCACATATAGCCTAAATATACTAACACATACAACATCATTTTATAGCGAATTTTGTGTAGACTTTCATTATTTAAACACCGATATAAAACCTAATTTAAAGGATAATCATTTAAATGTGGTATATGGCAAGTTATGACCAGAACGATTTCACTTACATACATTACATTTTGTTAGAAGTTTCAAGATATTTGACGATAATTAATTCTGTGTGTCACATTTTTGTGATAAATTCTTTCTTGTGTGATTGTCTGTTTGTCTATCTGTCTACAGGACATCTCGATAGTGAAATGAGGTATAGATTTGAAATGTTGCTTACAACTTCAGCCAAGCCTGTTACGACAAGTGGTGTGGCATACTTATAACTGGTTTGTATACGCCCAACAGAAATTGTAATCAATAGATAGTCTTCACAACACAGACTTATTTCCACATTGTGTGATTTTGACGACCGCACTCAATATTTTAGAAATATTAATAGGAACTATATCTCTCTAACTGTTTAGTTACAACCCATATGAAGCACAGAGATGACCGTTATAATACCGATGCAAAGGATATCACCATGGAATGTGATCCCACTGAACATTCCTAGGGGTTGCGTCACATTCCAGAGATTGTACCTCACACCTTCCCACCCATTCTTGTTTAGATTTTGGTTTCCATAATACACCAGTTAAGTATTTTGAATCAACTAGTACTGCAGTAGTATTATTATAATACCCCTTTCAGCAAAGTTAGATGTTACATTTAACTGTCATCTTGAAATATTAAATTAAAGATATATTTTTAGCTTTACGTTAAACTTGAACAATGATAATGATGCAATGACGCTCTATGTTGGCAATTAATATTCATATTAATAAAGAAGACACTCCATAATCTTAAAGCCTTAACAAAACCAAAACCGTCATAAGCGTACAAAAGATTTTTACTTATAGCTATTCATTATTATTGTATACTCTTAAAATATTTGTTTTGCCGCCACTTTGAAACCTTATAGTTATGAGAAATGAATAGGAATATAACTTGCTTTAAACGATTGACATTTTTTTAAATTTTAAATTTAGAATAGTTACGAAAACATTAAGAGAACTTTTTTACAAATATGAGTGGCCGCCGTCCAAAGTTATTGTTTGGTTTACACTAACTATCTAACAAATTTGTTCAAGCAATATGTGAGTACTGCCCTTATACAAATGTTCAATTGCCAATAAAATATTACATTTGTAAGTGTTCAGTATTATTTCCACAATGCTATTGTGTACTACCGATTCCCTGACGTAATAACGTCTTGAACGGAATGAAAATACAATGTTTTAGATAACCAAACTTGTTAAATGAGCTAAAATAGTTTTAGCCTACCCAAAATGCTATATTCAAAATTATTAGAATGAAATTAAACCTGAGATACGTTAAAAAAAATCTACTAACGACTCCAACCAATTTGAAAAGGGCGAGCCATTTTAAATCGCCAAATTTGAAGACATAAATTCAACAACAACAGTATTATGTTTTGTTTGTTATAGCACATTATTATACGATATACCGAGGGTCCCAAAAAGAGTTTTAAACGTTTGATTTTATATTATTTGCCCATTTATACACCGAAAGGTTTCAAACTCTACATAATTAATAAGGTAGGTTTTAAAAACATTTTGTAAAAATTAAAGCCCCCTAATAATTGTAGAGACAAAATGGTAAGATATTGAAAACTTTTGTTTGTAAAATTTTGTTTCGTATGAAAATTCTTACGACGTTTCAAACGGTACAATGACTGGGAATAGGTATGAACAGGTTTTAAATGAACCTGAGTTTTGCCTCATTTTACGGTTCCAGAAATAGATGAAGCAATCTTCTGACAAGATGGTGCTCCTCCTCATTTTGCAAATCCTGTCAAGCGATTACTAAATGACAAACTTCATGGCCTTTAAATTGGTGGTGTAAGTGATATTTTTATATTGGCAACCCCGATCCCCAGATTTAACTGTGTGTGATTTCTTTCTATGGAGCATTTTATTGTAAGAGCTTACGATTCATTTGTTAAGCGCCTGTTATCAGTGTGTCGCTGTGGAGGGATAACAGTTTGAATAATTGTGGACTATAACTTTAGGTTTTTAAAATAGGCTATGTTCTAATTTTGTCATTGAAAGTCTTTTTCTCTATAATATGACAGTAAATAATGTTATAAAACCAGAAATACCATTTTTTACTGTCTAAAAAATATAGTTTTTCAAAATTCCACAATTTAGTTTCAACAATTGCTAGAGAGCTTAAATTTTAGCAGAATGTTTTTAAACCCAATGTAATGCATGGTGAAGGGATAGAAAAGGTTCGGTGCATAAATGGGTTTGAAGTAATATAAAATCAAACGTTTAACCTCTTCGTGGGACACCCGGTATATGAAGTATCAATGATTTATATATCTCTTCATTAACAACTCTAATCACGAATTCACCAAAACCTAAGCAAAATACAATAAAAGTTAATATGGTCATACTTAAATTTATCTACGTTTATGCCATGTTTCATTTATGTTTATTCTATGTTTTTGTTAGTGTAACATAAAGTTCAATAACATTGTATTTAGTTTCTAGGAGTGAATATAAAACAATTAGCTTCAAAGAACTGACGGAGTTTTTCATTTTTTTCACATGCACATTAATTCCAGATTCAAGGGGTTAAGTCTGTCAAAGTGTTAGACATCAGACGCTGTACAAAATGAAAGGTAAAATGGAATTGAAGTTAACGTTCACATTTAATAATCACTTTCCACCATAGGTTTGTTATGTATACTATCAGTTGTGCTCCTGTTGAGACAAGGAGAATACCTATTCATTTAGAATACTCGATCTTGTAATTTAGGTATTTCTGGTGTCTAAACGATGCAAAAAGTTCATTTTGAAATTCTTTTTCGCACAATTGTTATAACTGACAACTTCGTTATACGTCGTAGTACTCGATTGTTAACCATCTTATTATTCACTAATGATTTAATTGGTGTTTGGTATTCAAACAAAAGTTGTGGTACAAATATGAAGGGAATGTTGTTGATATATTATATGGTTAAAGAATGTAACTAGTCGGGTTACATAATTGTTCATATAGAAGCATTTTTCAGATTTAAGCCTGTTTTTAACAACTGGGTATGTAGTTTCATGAAATGTGTCTGTTTTTGAACAAATTAATAATCTATCTGAGTATTTTGTGGAGTATTATACGTATTATAAATAAAATGCGATATACTGTTACTTAAATCAAAGTGTTTTTTAAAGAAGAATTTAAATAAAAAATTACTATCACGTTAAAACACGAGCTTTACAACAACACACACACATACACACACATGCCAATTGAATAAAGAGTTTGGTTATCTTCCAGAATTTAAATTTCGTCTTGTAATAACATTATATTAAACATTCTTAAAAAAGATTCTCAACCGCCTACACAAATCTTTATAAAAACTTGTAATTACTATTTAATGTTACCTTAAAAGATGGAATATTACAATTAAAAAAGCTTATTTTATTCATTTAGAAAATATGAACGGATATAAAAATACATAAAACGTTTCAAATAATCAATACTATAATATCAAATTAAAGTATGTAAGATATTTAAATATTTTAAATGATAAACTTACTTAAAAATTCTCCTTAAACCAATGACATCTAAAATTTTCTAAAAATTCTAATTGCCTTGGAAAGATACTTTTAAATCAAAATTTTATTTTAAATGTTGAAAGAAAATTATTTAATGTAATTAAACAGCGACTTAAAATTGATGACAATTGGAACTGTAGCCGAACAAGTCATGCACTGTTAAAAGATTTCATAAAACTTCCACTGGCCTGAAATACGCTGAGACAGTTCACCATTTTAAACAAGAAGTGAGGAGGGGGTCGTGGTTTAAGCAAGAGCTCTACTGATAAACAGGATTTAAACTAAAGACAATAGATTTCGTTAGATAGGATCGGCTGCGGTTGTAACTCAGCAACCGGCCTACAGAAAGACACAGGACGCCTGACTCCAAACAAGGGCCTACTCGTAGGCCAATTTTCCTTATAAGTTTAACCTTACGATAGAGTATAACAAATCGATATGCTATACAGTTACTTATCAACACAACTGATAACGTTACTTTGTTTCATTGGTTTGTTTCGTACAAAGCTTATATAATTTAGCTTAACTTGCAATGTTCTCATAATAGCAAGTAAAACGCCAATAGTCTTTTTACTCTGTCTCGTCACTGGGATTGATCATGAAAAATGGAATAAATGAGCATAGCTCTCATTGTAGGTTGAAATAATATTTAAACTCAATGTTCTAGCTGTCTGTTAGTTACAAGAATTAAGCATTCCTCTATAGGAGTAAAACTCTACTTAGAAGGGGTTTAGGCATTACCATAATTACTTATTTATATTTGAAGACAAACATATGAAGTAAAATGGTGGAATGTATCACTGTTAACCCATACACATACAAACGAACCTGACTGGCAACCATCATTCATGCAAACCATTTGTAATCTCTTGGCTGAGAGTCTTGTGAAGGAGCCATTTGTTGTGGGAGCGACTCAGACAAAAGCTTTAAAGTGACAGATGTGGTCTGGCGTCTTTATTGGGGTGTCTACAACCACAACATTGAACTAACTATGTTTGATGGGAAAATGTTTAGGTTGTTTAAAACAAACCATTATTAATAGATTAGATTTATTTCACAACATTTAAAAGTGTTAGTCCTTTCAAACCTTTTTTAATTACCTTTTTAATTATTATGCCTCTCCGCGATACGTGGTTAGCGGATAACGGTTTTAGCTGTGGTTAAATGTAAAATTCCAAGTTTATGGCTCATTTAATTAAGCTAAATAAGTTTCTATATCACATATTAATATTCCAGATGGGTTTACTCAGTTCTCTTGCAAATTAAATTAATCTGTGGGTTTCTAGTTGTCAGAATGGTTATAAGTTCATTGTAAAATGTTGACTCTAACGCTCACCTGATTCCAATAGAATGACATGCAAAATAATTCAGGTAGATCTTATTTATAAATTTTACTTAAAAATAAAATTTTATACAGCATTTCCCGTTTATAGGTCAGTTAGTTCTTAAGATATCGTGAGAACGGAGTGACTTTCAAAAATAAAGTTTTCCTGCCGCTGGTTTTTACTCAATCTCAACCAATATTAGAGAGAGCATTATAGTTATATGGACATATAAATGTTTGGGATTATGGGAAACTATTTTTTTTAACCTATTAAATAAACCGTAAATTTACATCAAGAATAAATAAATTTCTATACGTTGCATTTTTTTAGAAATTTCACAAAATTACGGATGCCTTTCTCTTTTTTATGTATTTAATAACCATTACCATCTATTTTTCCACTTATTAGGTTTTAAAATTATATGGGTTCAATATTTCAAACACATTCTTAACAAATACATTTTCTGAGCAGTTTCTTTAAAGATTGTGTATAAATTTTATTCTTCGCTCATGCAGATTTTTATTCAAATTATCATCCATGCCATGAGGTCATCCGTACGGCAATTTTCTAAACACATGTTTTTTTATCGAATTAGTGTTACAGATTCCAGTAGGCAATGTATTAGTGACAACTTACAATCCAGTTCAACGAATTTCAACCAATTTTATATCAGGTATAACTATATAAGTAATATTTTATGTTATTTTAGGACAAAAACTTTTATTTGGTTTTTCATTTACGAAGGTTTTCTAATATCAGAACTATGTTGTGGATTGAGAGGATTATTATTAAGAAAATTCTCGTAATGATCGTAAAGATACACTTAAGGAAAACTGCGCAGCTTTTTAATTAGTTACGAAGGAATCATGTAACATCATTAGAGAATTTCATTTTATAAGGATATAGAAAGCAGATGTGCGTATATAAGGGATCTAATAATATGTTTGGTGATGAAGTATAAACAAGATGTGAAGGATTGGAGCCATATGTATATAATGCTTTCTCTTCAACAATTAGTTATTAACCTCAAGACTTTCCCTACGTGGAAAGTTTTGTTCCTTCAATTATCAGCAGATGTACATAATATCCACACAATTTACGATAGAACCCATTAATATCACACATTTCTTAATATTAATTTTAGCCTTGTTTATTTCAACATCATAATTATAGTTAATTTAATTTCAAAGTTTAGTTTAATTAAATTTAATTTAATATTAATTGCTTTTAGGCAATTTTTTGAGATCAATTTTACAAAGAGTTATTTCGGTTTTAAAATCAAATGGTATTTTAAGAGTAATGTTCGTTGATTGCAGAGAAGTTATTGATAAAGCAAAAAGGTTAAAAATTACTAGGCTATCAATCAGATGATAATACATAATACATTGATTCAAACATACCCTTTATGATTCTTAAAGTCTCCTATTAAATATAGTTTATAAAAAAATCTATTGTGAACACGTATATTGTATTTATTTATACATATATAATAAATATATATACAGAGTGAGTTTTATGTCCTGGCACACCTGGATATAATTTAAACTGCCCGAGATATCTATGTGAAACCTTGACCCTACCTATTATAACATATTTTTTTAATTTTTCAAGTTGTTGAAAATTTTGCCCCCCTTTTCTAAAGGGGAGTAAAGGGGGGCAACTAAACATTTTCAAATACAAACCCCTATCATATGACCCCTCATTTTAAAGGGAATAAAAAAGAAATCCAATAATGCAAACTAGAGGCCTCTACGTTTATTATAACAGACTTTATGACAAATTTACAATTGAGTAAAGAGGGGCAACTAAAAATTTTCAAATACAAACCCCTATCATGTATCGAGTTTTTACACATGTCTAGCACACTGTCAAACAGCCGAAGGTGAACAGTTTGAACACCTGCTACATTAAAACAGATAACTGTTTTTAGAATTTTCGTTAGTGTTGACTCATGTTACGATAAACAGGACAAGACAGTTACTAATTTTATTATTGTAAATTTATCATAAATTCTGTTAAAATAAACGTAGAGACCTCTAGTTTAAATTATTGGATTTATTTTTTTATTCCATTTAAAATGAGTGGTCACATGATAGGGGTTTGTATTTGAAAATGTTTAGTTGCCCCCCTTTACCCCTCTTTAGAAAAGGGGAGCAAAATTTGCAACAACTTGAAAAATTAAAAAAATATGTTATTATAGGTCGGGTCAAGGTTTCACATAGATATCTAGTGCCGTTTAAATTATATCCAGGTGTGCCAGGACATAAAACTCACTCTGTATATATATATATATATATATATATATATATATATATATATATATATTATATATATTTATATATATATTTTTTGCAAATACATTATATACATGTAAATTAATAGCTAACTTTGCGAAGAAAAGGCCGTTGTTAATAGATCTTATAACAACTTAATATAGGAAAAAACAGAGGTTATACATTATAACTGTGTTATTATTTTAAAATTTCTATTGTATTCATTCTAAAACTGTCAATTTTAATTGAGCCTTTGACTCATGCATGTTTTTATTCGCCACGATATCAGGTCATACTTTACTGAATCCTCAAATAAAATACAACCAAGAAATGTTTAAATAAAGAACCACGAGGTTATGTGATAATCTTAATTAGATTATTAGGCCATCTAAATACATTTAAAAGGGTACAGAATCCCCAGTTAATTACGTTTTGAACATTTTAATGGACATTTATATAAAGTTATATACAAAATTGGCATTGTAAAATCTATGCAATAAATTTAATATAGAAAATATCGTTGTACACTAAACGAAGCGATTGTATTTTTTGAAGAAGGATTTTATGTTAACTAGATAAGCATAATGATTCGTTTTAGAATTTAATGAACTATTAGAAAGCCCATTAATGATGGTATAAAGCGATTAAACTTTTTTACTAACACGAGTCTTATTTCTCCCTCATTGAGTTCAGATAATTAATATAGTATGACATGTCTACTTAATCCTCTTCCAAATTGAACTCCGTGTACGATCATGATACTGAAGTCGTACCTAATTTATTGAAGCTTTAAACTCACATGTTTTGACCGTGCACAAGTACATCATTCATTGCTTTTTGTATCTCATGAGCAAACACTAGGCTACTTAACTAAACTTTGAAGATGTATTCATCATAACAGACTCTTAGATAAACCAATAAATCAGAATCCATAAAAATCGTAAGTATATTACTGTATTATTACAAGAGATTTTAGTTCATCAGTTACAATATTTAGGTTACTAATCCGTTGAATTCAATAAGCATGGTACCGTAAAAGCCACAAATATGTTCATTAAACAGACTCTGAAACCGTATAGAGTTTATTCTTCCAGCCTCTATCATTCCTTGATTATGGGACTTCTCAGATACGTAGAGCTCTCAGCCTCAAGAAACTACTGAACGTTGGCAGATCTCTGCTATTAAGAGATCCTGGTTACTGGCATCTCTCGATCTGTGTAAGCTCTCGGACTGTAGGTCCCCTATTGGCTCTGGCACATCTCCGCCTTTCAGAGCTCAAAGCTCAAGGGACCCGGCTTCAATAAAGTCCCAGTCCTCACCAGTTCTAAGCCTCTGGCATGTCCCAGTCTCAGTAGCTCCTCACATCCGATATTTCCGGGCATCTGGCAGCTTTCGAACTCTGGAAGGTCGTAGCCACGGAGATCCCTT
Organism: Homalodisca vitripennis; assembly: GCF_021130785.1. NCBI lineage: Eukaryota > Metazoa > Arthropoda > Insecta > Hemiptera > Cicadellidae > Homalodisca > Homalodisca vitripennis. The sequence goes on from NC_060208.1 coordinate 145,506,236, forward strand.
GGCATCTTGCAGTTTCTAACCTTCGACAAGCCTTGGCCTCTTCTAGGAATCAAACTAAAACATGTACTGACTTCAGCCACCTATCAGTCTCTGTAAACTCCAACACTCTATTACTCTGCTTCTGAAACAAAATATCAGCACGGTTTTATGATTAATTCTATTAAAGGTACGTACTAATTGTGTTTAAAATACATCCAATCACAAAGCGCTTAGAATAAAACAGTGTATGTATAATAACCTAGAGTCCCATCCTCCTCTTACCTTTGGAGGGTTTAATTTATTTATGGGTTTCATCAAAATTAAAGTACACTTAATTTAAGGAGTTAATAGCACTTGTACATAAGCTTTGTACATATAAATAAGCCGACATTAAATTCCTTTGTAATGTTGCACAGAAATTGACAGTAACTGAAGAAAGAATAAAGAAATGGATTTAGTGAGTCTGTTTTGTACAGATGAGGGACACGAAACTGATTAGGTTTATAATAGTTGCTATAATTCCTAGAATGAAGCAAGAAAATAATATTATATAACGAACAGAAATTAGAGATTAATAACTTGTACACTAATGCATGCGGTTTGAATTTATTTGTACTTTCCAATAAACAAAAAAGAGGACAACCGCGAGCGGTAGGCAAACATTTCAGGAATTAAATTTAATTGCGAATATATTACATGTGGTTGGATTTTCTGAAGCTCCGTAAAAGTGATGGGTTGAGGGTGCCCACTGCTGGCTCGGGCCAGTTTAGACCAGCCTAGACTGTCCAAATGCAGGCGATGACATGGACACCAGCACACGGTATTTGACATCTCAAGATAGGACAAGAGGATAACGATGATCAGGCAATTGGGCAGATACCTCCTGCGTGGTCTTTAACACTTTACTTGAGATCTTTTGTCAATATCCTACCTAATTTACTCCACTTTAATTCAGAGTATTCACTGCTACATTTGTGTATAGTTTTAATGTTAATGTTATCAGAGTATTATTGTTTCTTTCAAAACAGTTGAGTACTAAAACACACGTTGTTTATACAGACTTTCTCAATCTACCATCTAAATGTATGCCGATTTGTTACATCATTTACTAACCTATTTATCACTTTATTCCTTTATGATGGCAATTTAGGTTAATTAATCATTATACAACCTATATTAAAAAACACATATTTTTATATATAAGTTTATTTATACTATTACTCAAGATCTAGAAAGAAAACAATGTTATTATAAAAATGTGTACTTACTTTTATAACTTTGCCATGTACGCCATATATTCAAAAACATATTTATATCACTTAGAGCATAGAAAGTCCTGACTCCGCGTAGCTTCGCTTTTGTTGTGACTTTTAAGTAAAGACTGGAAAAGGATGTAACTTGATCGTCTATACTGACATAAACTAATTAGAAGGCCCGAGGTAACTGCGGTTGTCTGGTTTACTGTTTAGTACCACAGGTCTCAAGTTACTGTCGTTGGTTAAGTTTACCCCATGAGTAATTGCATTATTTAGTAACTTGACACGTTTAGAGTTAACTTTTCATTCAAGTAACTGTATATAAAATACTGTAGACTGAACATATATATATATATATATATATATATATATATATATATATATATATATATATATAGAATATAGCATACCAATGACAAAATAAACATTCATTCATTCCTGAAAATATATAAAACTAATAAAATTTGTTATGGTAGATTTTATAAGCTTATGGCATTGTAAGCCTAACGACTAAAAAAGAAAACTTTAGATCATGTTTTCGCAAATAGTTAAAACAAGTTGTTAATTTACAAAATAAATTCAAGTAATGTCAATCTAAGGGGTTCCTGGAGATAAAGAGAAATTTTCACTTCTTAAAAATTTACGTTAGAAATTTTGAAGTAATGCAGAGGTATAAGCAGCAGGAGATGATCTATGTCATGTTCAGTTGAGACAGCCTGAAATTGTAAAGCTTCCTAGAGAAAATATTCCGTTTGAAGTCTGCTCGCATTACCTTACGTACGTATACATTGTTGAAGGAATGTCACTTCTCCTAAAGTGCTCTGGATTTGTCTCAAGGAATGTACATTGACAATACTGGCGTTACGGAATATTATTTCCTTATATTCCTTCAAGTATTCATCGAGTAATATTGTAATACCAGCTTGGATAAGTTCATGTTTAATTTAAATTACTAATAACATATAAACTGCATAGTTATTGTAATCTTATTTATAACACACGATACCTAAAGAAACTATGTGTTTTGAAAAATATAAAATATTTCAAACTAATTGTTGAGTAAATATTGCACAGTTATTTCTATTAGTTATTTAATACAATTTACTATATTTGTATTTTATTTAACATCAGTCCTTATTATTGTCCTTTCACGAGCGATGCCGAATAAACAAACAATGTGGGAAAAACGTATTTGATTGTTGACAAATTATTTAGTTTCCTTATTTTGTGTGGTAGATTCATGACAATGATTTAGAATGTTTACTTACAATCGTTCACTTATATTAAGTTCTATGGTTTTATTTTGTAAGATTTTTTAAAGTAAAACCTTATGGGATTATTCATACTTTATTAAACAAACATTTTTATGGTGTTTGTACCGTACTACAAAATATAAAACTGTTTTTAAAGTAAGTAAAATACCATTTTTAACGAATGCATTTTAAAAGTTTTAAACAGGCAAATATAATACTAACGCACATACTACATCCCCTTACTGTGCACAGATTGTTTGAGAGTATTGGTAGATATTGAAATGGTTGGAATCGAAAATGTGCAATATATTTACAGTCAGTATGGATATATAATTTGCAGTTCTGGTGTAGATGGCGATGCAGAGGGACTAGGTGTTTTGCTAAGCCACAAATATGAATAAGCCAGTAACATAACTAATAAATCGTAGCCAATTAAAATAACTATAGATTGTAGCTGAGGCAGTACCATACACCAGGTAAATAGTAATGAATGTAATAAACAATATCTAACCAAACCTCTAACCTTCGTATCTGAATGATAAGGCCCTTGTTGTACACTCTATAGAAAATAATCAGGTCAGAATTAAAATTTGTTGTAAATTAAAAAGTATTAATGATGTAATATTTAACATCAATAAATTTCAATTTATGTGAAAAAACAAAAATGCTTGTTACAACTCACATTAAAGTCAAAATGTTATGTAGATTAGATCCTTCAATAACTTATCACCTTCATTCAATTCTTTGCATTTTGATGAACCATCGTCTGTAGTATAATTTCTTGCTGTTCATTTTCCTATCAGAATTATATTTATTTGTTAATTTTATATTTTAAAATTTGTTTACGTTTATAACCTTTGTTATGTGAACAATTAGAATAAGCTATATTATAATATATCTATACATAAATATTTTTATTTTATTTCGTCTCTTTGAGAAAGTACTTTATTTATAAGTAACCTGTATTTTATTATCACTGGGTCAGTGACAGTGATGTGACCCGTTAAGGGATGCGTCACTGCGCCAATTCCGAGAGTGATATATCATTCTCAAGACTGTGTTGACAAAAGGAATATTTCTTTCCCTCTTGAAAATAATGTTTTATAAATATTACATTTTATTTGTTTACACTTTTTCGTGTAAAATCTAAAATTCACATTTTTACTTCTAGTTTTTCAAGTAGAAAGTCAATGCAATGTTTTTTTATACACTTTGTTTTTTGTTTAAATTTCTTTTCGTATAACATTTACAACCAAATAAATTACGCATTCTAAGTGGGTTAATATATTTCAGATTCCTCATTTTTCTATTTATTATCTCTAAAAATGTACTGGTGAAGGTGTGTTGTGCAGTTAGAAGTACGTATTTAAAAAATACTCTAAGAATGAATAAACATTAAGTCCCTAAAAGGAACTTTTTGGTTATTTATATTTGAGTTCTGTTTAAAAATAAAAGTGTGAAAATTCCAGTTATACTGCAGATAGTCTACCTTACTTTACACTTATATGTTCCGTATTATATGTTATACAGTGTAATTTTATTTTTTTGTGCAGCTTGCATGTAATACTTTACACATTTTCTTGTGTGAATGTGTGTGTGTCTGACGTGAGTCCACGTCACGTTTTTGTCCCCCTGATTTATTACTGTTCTGAAATAACAGCGTCAAATTACCGATTTGGAAACTAGCTGTATTTATATATGTTACCTGGCGATTTCATTACAATGTTATTTTAATCAAAACCGATCCGATAAGTTAAAAGTAATTAAGTTTTGTAAGTCAGTCTGTCCTAAAAAATATTTTCCCATCCAACGATCCTTAAACCAGCCTCATAAGAAATGACAAAAGAAATACTTAGCATTGCTTATTTTATTTATGCAATTGGTAATGGGGGGTTTCACATAGTGTAATAAGTTTTGAAACATGTATTTTTTACGTTTCTAGAAATATTTCAGTCACAGCCCTTATGATACTACCCCAACACCGAGAGAAATGGCAAATGTCCTTGTAATTGGTACGGTGAATCTTAGGCTGTTCAAGTAGTAGTTTTGTGTTTCTTGCAATCAGGCCTGCATAAATGTTTGAATTAGAAATGTTTACACATAGTATACAAGATAGGGGTACGCCATACCTCGTGTCGCGTAATAAGCCTCAGTGTATTTCAATGCAAAATGCAAGTATATAGTCTGGTTAGTTATTAACAGATATAACAACAGTCAATTATATGGGAATTAAATTTAAAAGATTTCAGTCCCATCGTTCGCCGCCAGCAAACGAAGGTACATTTAAAGCATTGTTCATTAACTTAGGTGTCATAGCAGTTTTTTTTAATAACATGAATTCTAATGAGCTGGGGAAGTTACTTAAATGCTAGTGTGCCCTGAAATCTAGCCTTTTGACATACTTTTTAATTTCTGTTACACTGTGTATGAAATTGACACTTATCAAAATCTCACATGATTGTACTCAGTTTGTTTGTAATTTCATATGGCCAATTATTTTCTCTTTGCTATTAATATATAGCAATATGAACAATTCATAGTCGTGTCGGAAGGAGGTGCCACCAGTGCCATAGCACCACCACTAGATTGAGATTTGGTCTGTGCAGATTTGATTTTACGTAGAAACCTGAGCACTGCAAGACTTTCGTGACAGCAATATTTAATAACCAATTCATGTATCCATCTAATTATCTTTCATTTATTAAGCAATTAACACATATAAAAAATGAGCCATCTGCGGCCATTGTGATAAGAAGAAGTTCAGTGGAAAAATGTTTCTATGTCCTTTGACAGGGCTTCAGTAATGGCTGGTGAATTCACCGGAGTACAGGCTTAATGTAAAGAAATCAGGCCATCCTTATTCATGTTCATTGTTTTGCACATGTTTAAAGTTTGTATTGTTTAGTTAGTCAAACTACAAGAATTAATTCTATTATTTTTTATTTCTTTATAATAGTACAGATGATTTGTAACTCTTTTGTAAAGATAGCCCAAAGAGGCATATAGTCTTAGAGGATATCTTCAAACAACCTGCAATTAAACTAAAGCCTATAAAACCCCTTTTATACATTAGTTAACCCTGCGGTACAGAGATGGTGTCTGTAGCTAATGTTTACTACAGTGAAAATGTAAAAGACATTGACGAACGTATGGAATGTAGTACCAGTTCAAAAGCTACACATCGGTAAAGTTATTTTGTTACAAGTGTAATTTATTAATTTTATTATATATTTGAAAAATATTTATACTTAACTTAATCATGTTCTGAAAGCGATTACAGCTCTCAAAATCTATAACATAGACCTTTGCCAAGTGGTTTATGATGTTAAAAGAGTACATCTTGCTTTGGTAGAAATGAGAAATATTGAAGAACAGTTTGAGGCATCACTACGAAAACAAAGGAAATGTGTAGTACACTAAATGTTAAAATTTCAAAAGTTTGGAAAAGAAAATTATTAGTCCTATTAGAAGACAACTAATTACTCTTCTTCCCCTTTCTACACGCGCACAGAAAAGAAGACTTGCATTTTCACTTATTACCCTGTTTAGGACTACTTGCTGAAATTCTGAATACTAAATTAGATCAATAAACAATAAAGTGATCTTCGCAACAGAAATATTTATTCTGCAGAACTAGCGGCAGAATTTAAGCTATTAAAATCAAAAAAGCATGGGAAAACTTATAAAGATTTTCCGTCTAAAAGTTTTCCGTAATGGATTGACTGATTATCGAAATTCCAACAAGGTTCGCAAAGTATTCTCAGAAACCAGCGTCACGAAATCTAAGCACAGATATATAATGCTTCAAGATCGTTAAGAAAGCTTGATTCCATTTGTGGAAAAAGCGCTGTTTACTAACGTAAGAATATGTGGTATAATTGACATTTTCAAGAATAGTGTTGGACTTTACCGTTGGATGACTATAAAGTAAAACACCAGTGTACAATACTTGCGGTTTATGGGACGTGTTTTACGTTAATATTGATTTTGACTTTTTCAACTTCTAAATAATAGACTCTAACCATTTTTATCTTGATTTTGTTACAGTCAACATTGATAAAATTACACTGCGTTTCTACTAATATTGTTCTGTATACTTAGATGTAAATATAAAACTGTAAAACAAAAATTTGTTTACATTCATAATACAAACTGGTTAGTAGACCTAATGTCATTATATTTGGATGAGTAGACTAAATGTATAACATATTAAAACACTCATTCATGCTGAAACTCTTTACTCGTCTATGGGACAAGTATAAAAATACTCATTATGCCACATCCCATGGCATGACTTACACCATCACCCAACTCAGTGTCTTATTCAAATAAATATTTCGTGCAACAATTATAGTGTATAGTTCAGTTCGTTTTCGAAATATCGTGTGGAAAGATAAACAAATAAACAAAAATAAATAAAATATTTCCAGTGTCATTTGTGATAGGCTTTGCTAAGGCTTAGCGAATAAAATCTGACTGGTAAATAATGGCATAGTTTTAATAATAAAGTATTGTATCGTTTTCATTAATTGCGTTTCATTAAAGAATTGTAATAACCTCAAGCCATAAATAAATAAAATAGTCATTTCAATGAAATAAATCTCATGTTAAAAACTTGATATTCTTATCTTGAATAATTTCGTTTCTTGAGCTCGGTCACATAATGCCCAAAGCTCCTACTTTATAAGCTTAAAAACGTTTAAGCTTAAAAATTATATAATTTAGACTTTAGAGGGTTACTTGTGATTCACAAACTCTAAAAAGAACTCAACCCAACCAAAACCAATTACACCATGTTAATCCAAAATAAATGTTTTAACTGCTCAGTGGCACTTTATATTTGTACATTATTTAGTTTTAGTGTTTCTTACCATGGTCCATTTACTTTTTTTATTACCATTTTGTATAAAATAATATGATTAATACAGTGCAGTAAGGTAACACTAAACTTCCGTATATATGAAGGTAAAATCCTTTGTAAGAGAGAGGTGACTCACCTACCCTGAACAGTTTCCCCGGGGGCTTATCGTGTACTTGGCTCCAACGTGGCTGAACTCTCTTATTTCTTATCCCCCCATTCACTCTACCGAGGCACTGCTTGCCGCAACTACTTATCTCTCCGACTCAGCTCTCTGTCTTCCCTCACGTGCTTTTGTGATATGAAATGTCATGTAATAATATTCCTATTTGTTTTTAAACACTGTAGTATTTTAAATTGGATTTAGACTTTTTAAAATGTAAATGAAGTCCTGTGGATAAAATGTAGGCTTTATAACTAATAAAGAGTCATATCTATATTTAAACATTCATGTACTGTTTTCATCACATGAAATACACAATATTTTTTTTGAATACATAATAAAGTAAAAAAAGGCTTCGCATTAAAACCAACATCAGTAATTAAAGTTTAACAATTATCAATTGTGTAAATATTAACAAAATAATCACTTTTGTACAAGAAGCTAATTTATTACTTAGATCGATGAAATCCAATCCGTTTGCGGATAATCTTGAATCTTAATTACATTATTAAACGTAAATATAACGCAAGGTGTTTATATAAGTGAATATCTTTTAGTACGATGTACAGGCAGATGTTGATTTAAAGATTATCTTAAGAGCTGTTTATTTTGTGTTAAGGCATACTTGTCACAAAAAACCTAAGTTAATCTTAGTACTCCAAGTTTTATTTCATTTCAAAAGTTTGAATTTAGAACTATCAATTAAAGGTAAATTAAATACGGATTTAAAAAAATGTTATTTAAAACTAAACACAACACTACATTGTATATTTAGTTAAAAGTCTAATAATTGTAATATACATCGATATTAATTTTTGTTCCATGAGTTTCGAATAGAATTTATTTATTCTTTTTCTTCTTTCGATTAAGAAAAGTCCCATCAGCTTTTTAATCTTATTATAATCGTCGTAATAGGGAACTTGAATGTTCTGTACGAGGATCTAATCAAACAGAATAAAGGGAACTAAAAACTTGAAAGAACTTAAATATCGTCCGGAAGTTGTTGCATATATTTGTATTTATGACGCGAAGAATATGCGTACGTTGTGGTGGTTTAGATACTACCGCAACTTACTTATTTATTCTCATCTCCATATGTGTATTTTAAATCATTCATAAAAATCATGCTGGTCAATAGTATTATATTTTTAAAGCTAAACCTGAGGCATTGTGCCATTTGCGTTATGGCAATGATACCCGCTGGTGAGAAAATAAACACTACGGAGGATTTAGAAATAATGGATACAAAGAAATATTTACGATTTTTAGTTATATTTTAGTAGCCATATTTTTAGTCATTTTGAATGTAATTAAATAGGTTTACACAAATATAATAAAAATGTACGTCACTACTCGAATAAGCTTAGAAATTCTTGTAAGCATACTAGTATATATAAATAGTACATATATTAAACGTGAGCTATGGTAACGAATGAATACTATACTATTACATTACACATACCTATGTTTAAGCCAATTTTATTTTATAAAGTACGAGTTGATTATGTGATCCCTCTACAAGTAACAGAATCCTGTCCAGATCAAAAAATGATTTGTTATATAATTTCTAGCTATCGTTATGTACACGTGATATTTCAAGTCTAAGACTTTCGACCTTTAGTCTCTGGCTCTCATATGTGAATTCGTCCTATATGTTAAAAGTTACTACAATTTAAGCAGGTATTCAGAAAATTCCGTGGATTTTTGTGTACAGTCACTAAAATTTTACAATTCATATAGACTAAAAGTGACAATAAACTAACATTAAAACCCTGTATTTTATTGCAGTCCTTTATAACACTGTATGTAAAATGTAGGTTTTACGTCATTAATCCATTATCATATACTACCTGAGACCACGACAAGGGCAACCGAAACCAACTGTTTTGTTAATATTTTGAAGTTCTAAACAAAATCTAAATTGGGTTTTTGTTAATAATTATTTCATTTAATATCAATAATAAATTAAAACTATAACTCATTCTTATTGATCATTTATCACGAAGGATGTTCATGACAATTTTACATTGCGGCGAGTGCCGCTACAGATTTGAATTTGGCGCGCGTAATCCTTCTGTAGCCGCGAACGCAATTGCCAGCTGCGCCGACCTCTAGCCCTTAGCTCAAACAATAGGAGCCTCCTACCATCCGGAATTCTTCCGGACAGGTTCTGGTAGGATGGTTCCTGCTAGGTTAGCAGGCAGGGACCGGAGGTTGTGAAAGAGTCGTTGTGCAGCTATCGGGTGGAGTGGACGGTAGGAGTGAGTGTACGTGGCCTGGAACTTGATATAATTGTTAGGGAACCTTTCGGTACTATATCCAAATTATTAGTTATTATTTAATCATCAAAGCTGGTTAGGTTTTGGATAGAGGGAATCTAGTGGCGGATCCACGGATTATTCCTCTGGAAGGTCCCCCCTTCCGGTCGCGACGACACGAGGTCGCAAATATTGGTAGCAGAGCGTGGTTACGAGCCGTCCGACTCGGATTCCCAACACCATTCCTAACCAGCATTAATTTAAATTTCACGCTTTCCGTCCATTTTTTTTAGTTTTTGAATAGCAGTGGTAATTTCTCAAACAATGGCGTAAATCACCCCAGGGCAGCGACCGACGCCACGAGGGAAGCAGCGACCTTCACCAACAAAATCAGATAACTAAATATAGTTCTAGTCATTTAAAATAAGCTTAAAGTATAAACCGTTATTACTTGAATTAATTTAAACATTTACTTTATTGTTCATAGTTTAACTTTAATAATAAAATTTCATAGTTCAACCTTAATAATTTAATACTTTTTTGCCCTTTTTATAAAGTATTTCTTAAATTTAAATAAATTCTTAAATATTTCTTAAATAGTATTTTTTAATAACTACTAACAGTAAAGTCTCATTTAAGCTTAACTAAGCAGAGTTACGATTTTAATAACCAATTTAATTAGTTTTTTAATTACTAGTAACCTGAAGTACACTTTGTATTAGACTGTAACACTATTTTTTTTTACTAATTATAGGTGTTATGCAGTATTTTTCTTTGTTAACTTTTATTTACATAACTTTCCATTTATTTATTACAGCCACAACTCCTTTTTCAAGTTTTTCATAAGGATTAAGTCTTTTAAAAATTATTATCACGGAGTTCGTAATTTCCGTCTGTCTGTCTGTTGCAAACAAGAATTTCTCGTTTCGTTTCAAGACAGTTTCAATATTTAAATTTGTCATTTTTCCTTGTAATTATACTTATAGTGCTAAGCTTGCAACTGTTATAATTATTTTACTTCATATTTTTATCTGAATTAGATCTTCTTATTTTTGGAACTGCAGTAATATTTTTCGACACAAGTTTAGTCGGTTTGCCGTGCATGCACGTAATTGCGTAAGCAGAGTTCCTCAGATCCGGTTTTTGTATCACTCCGTAGATAACGAAGTCTAATTATGTTACTCTACATTGTAGATTTGAAGAGATTAATAAAGATTTTACTACTACTGTTAAGCACGAATATTTTATTATTTCCGGTCAATGTTTTAAGGTTATACGTACGTTATCTTTGTAAGTCAATGCAGATTTGTTTTCGTTTTCACGTAAATAAATTGTAAACCGAATGATTTCTTTAAATTATTTTACGACTTAGCCTTATACACGTTTAGATGTTGGTTATATTATTTAGTGTTAAACACATAATAATGACTGGTGCTTTTGTTTTAATGTAAATTACAGCTTGTGACGATCATTTGTAACTAACCTTGAGTTACGCATACAGGTAAGGTAGTTGGCGACTTTGTTATAGCCAATATTTTACTTTCGGTAGAATCTTAACCTTTGTGTTCTAAATATCACTTCGCTTGGAAATATGTTTAATGTTGGATACGAGCGTTTGTTTCAGGTACTTAAACAGTTGTTACAATAATTATAAGTCTAACAATGCTATGTGAATATAACTTTTATTTATTCAAAAGAGATATACAAGCTAATTTACAGAGTAAATTTTATAAAAATTAAACTACTTAAACTTTTTAACATCAATATAAAACTAATTTATTATTTATTAAAGTAACTACCTGATTCTTTCCTCCCAGTAGGTGTTGGTTTGCTGTATTTTTTCTCAAAGCTAGGTCAGCCCAAGTTGTTTGAAATCATTGTTTTTTACTGTTATTGTTTTCAGACTCCTCTAGTCTAATAATTACAAAAGTAAACATATTGGTACCAGTTTCCCTTGTATAGCTTATTGTGTTCTTATTTTCGCTCTCTTTAAATATGTATAAACCAGACAATATCCCCAAAACTGTAGCGTGGATTAAAGAGTTAAAAGCAACTCAGGCCCGGGATCAATGCTCTCTATTGGGCATCACACCAGCAGGTACACTTGAGGGAATGAGAGTTCAGCTTCGTGCTTATATTAAAGAAAAATATAAATTAGGTGAAATCGACTCAGACGAAAATATTAATGAGTCCAAATTAGAAACTACAGCAGCCTCGACTGATGTTACACCAACTGTCACACAACAATCTGAGGTACAGTCCAACATAACATACACACCTTCACAAACAAGAATAGATCCGAATATACAAAATTTGATAGTGGCTATGCAACAACTTACACAAACAACAGTTGAACGCACTACAGAAGTAGTGTCTTCATGGATTGCCGAGTTATTCTCAAGCCATAATAGAGATAGTGATGCGACATTTCCTTCTGTTGTTCGCGAAATGATTAGAGCCCTGCCTATGACTTCAGGTTCGTCCCTCCCAGACCTCGTACAATTTGTAATTAAAGCTACAGAAATATTCAACTTGAACCTTGTAAGTGACAAACTATTTATTACGAATACTATTCCGCGGACTGAGGGTAGACTTCGTGGTATATGGTTAAATGCTATCACGTCTAATCTTAGTTGGCTCTCACTGGTCCAGACAATACGTACTTCACTCTTAACTGATAGAACACTGAGGGAAGCTCAGAATCAGTTTTTGTACCGCCAGCAAACTAACTCAGAGTCCTTAGCTGACTATGTACACAACATTAGTGCCATGTTTACATTTTTAAACCCTACAGTAGATAATGCAGTTGTCTTTACTACTGTTATGGCAGGTCTCAATCCCTCCACTAGAGCCTGCTTATCAGGACTTATAACACCACACTGCATTAATGATCTTTTAAAATTGGCCCCCACGGTAGATGACCTACGTCTTACGTATTATGACACTCCACAAACCAACGTACCCCCACGTACATCCCTTCATAGTTCCGTACCATATAATCAAAGTTTTCAACAGAACAACAGATTGTTTTACAACCGAAGTATTGGCCACTCCAACCATACTAACGGTCAACACCACTACCAAAATTACCGGTCACGTAACTTTAATCGATATAAACCTCAAAATAGTCATAATGGCGGTCATTCACACTTGGAATCAGGAAATAAACATTCAGGCCAATATAGTACACCAAAAAACAACACAAGTCAGCGTAACTACCAAAACGGTCAGCAGAATAGGCAAGCTAATTATTCTGGTCAGTCCAATTCCAGGCCGAAACATTTAAACTTCCCAGGGAGGCAATTTTAGACAGGGAAATTGTCTCCCCTAAACCGAAGGTGAATCGCCCTGTCCGCTCTATGGCACCTTCCTTGCCCAAAGTAGATCCCCTTACTATCTGGCTATCCATAAAAGAAATCAAACTTGAAGCACTAATTGATACAGGCTCCACATACTCAATAATATCTGGGTCAGTCTTTAAGGATCTACAGAAAGGTAAAGGGTTTTACGTCAACTCACTTAACACCAGAACTGAAGCCATGACAGCGAATGGTACTTACATGAATTTCCAAAAACAGATTAAATTGCATTTTAAAATTTTACACCTTTCCTGGACTTTTCCTTTCTTTGTATCAGATAGCCTACCGGTGGCAGTTGTTTTGGGTTTGGACTTTGTAGATCACAATAAAATGGTGATCAATGCGGCTCAACGTAAAATAACTTTTTCCTTTGACACAACCTTAATTATTAATCAATTCCAGGATCAGTCAGCTCAACCCAACATAGAATCAACTCATACAGCACCAACATTAGGAGAAAACTTGAACACAAAACAAAAACACATTTTAAAAAACCTATTGCAGCAGTACCCGGATACCATAACACCATGCCTTGGCAAAACCAACTTAATATCTTATACCATCCGTATAACAACTAATAAGATTGTCCGCTCAAAACCTTTTCATTATGCTCCTCCCAAACTGAAAGAGCTAAACAGCCATATTAAAGACCTGTTGAGTAAGGGTATTATTCGTCCTAGTGACTCTCCATATTCAAGTCCGGCGTTTTTAGTCCCGAAAAAGAATGGTAAAAGTCGCATGGTGGTAGACTACCATCTCATAAATAAGATGGTTGAGCTGGAGAACACTCCCATGCCAACGGTGGAGTCAGCATTCCAGTATTTAGGGAAGGCTTCTCATTTTTCCCACCTGGACCTTGTAAGCGCTTATAATCAAATTCCTCTTGATGAGAATTCCAAAAAATATGCGGCTTTTGTCACAAGCACAGGTTGTTACGAGTATAACTATCTGCCCTTCGGCTTAGCTTCCGGTGGCATGGTTTTGGCAAATCTACTTGACAAAGTCTTTGGAGATATAAAATTCAAATTCCTTTTTGTTTATTTTGATGACCTAGTTGTCTTCAGTAACAGTTTCAACGAGCACGTACAGCATCTTAAAATAGTTTTAGACAGGCTTAGAGATGCTGGTCTGACTGTTAGTCCTGAAAAAATGGTTGTGGCATCTCCTAGAATAGAATTCCTGAGTCACATATTTCATAATGGTAAAATCAGTCTAAATCCTGACAGAAGTAAACCTATCGACTCCTACCCAACACCTAAGAATTTAAAACAACTTTCTAGGTTTCTGGGAATGTGCTCATATTACTCGAGATTCATTAAAGGCTTTTCTCAGATTTCGGAACCCTTAAATTCTTTAAAAAGAAAGGGCGTTCCATACATATGGGGACCTTCTGAAGAGGAGGCATTCAAAACCCTTAAAGCAATTTTAGTATCTTCACCGGTTTTGAGGCTACCCGACTTTGAAAAACCCTTCACGTTGCAGACCGATGCCTCTGGCACGGCTGTGAGTGCGGTCTTGTCCCAGGAAACTTTGGATGGCAGCCTAGCACCTGTTGCTTACGCCAGTCGTGCCCTGAACCTCCATGAAAAGAACTACTCAACCTTTGATCTGGAGGCTCTCGCTGTTGTGTTTGCTTTGGAGAAGTTCAGAACTTACTTAGAGCATAGAGAATTTTCTCTTTTTGTGGATAATAGTGCTCTTTCCTGGTTGCTGAACCACCCCAGGCAAATTGGAAAAATAGCACGATGGATTGCCTTAATAAACACATTTAAATTTCAAGTCAGTCACATTAAGGGCAAAGAGAACGTTGTTGCAGACTGCCTCTCTCGTTTGTACGAGGAAGACTCCACAACTCCCCAACAAGATGACACAAGTTCAACACCTTCAACAAACAAACCCAAAAATCCTACCTCAAAATGTTTAGTTCTTTTCTCTATACCAGAAGCCTTCCAAGACATAAGAGAACATCAAGCCCTAGACCCAGAATTAAAAAATATAATTAAGTCAATTAAGTCTGGACAACACCCTCCAAACTATGAAATAATTGATAATGTCTTAGTCTATAAAACCCCTTCCCAGAGCAGACCGCGTGTTGTTGTTCCCAAAACACTACACCACATGCTATTTGCCATGTATCACACGTCCCCAGTTGGAGCACATTTGGGAATCTCCAAAACACTAAATCGGTTAAAAAGAATATTTTACAGTTCTGATCTTACTACAACAATAACTAACATGGTTAAATCATGCTTGCAGTGCCAGCGCTGTAAGCAAGCCCCAAACACAAAATATGGTTATCTATCGTCTGATCTAGCTCAAAGACCTTTTGAAAAGATCTTGATAGACTATGTTGGTCCTCTCCCTAGAACAAAACGTGGTCACCAGTGGCTACTAACCATTGTAGACGTGTTTAGCAAATTTTCTGTCATGATCCCAACTAAGAATTCAACAGCTTTAACTACAGTAAATGCCCTTAAACGAGGCCTATTTTCCTACTTTGGGTTTCCCCAGTCTATTGTCTCCGATTCTGGCAGTTGTTTCAAATCTCATCAGTTCAAAAACATGTGCGATGAGCTTGGGATTAAACACATTAGGACTTCTCCTTATTACCCGAAAAGTTCGCACGCTGAACGTGTGAACAAAAATATCGGAGTTGCCTTGCGAATTTTCCACCACAAAGACAATACTCAGTGGGATGAAAACCTACATTATTTTCAAACCGCCTTTAATTCTTCTAAGCACGAGAGCACTGGCACATCACCCTCTGAAATATTTTTGGGATACACTATCCGCACTCCTTTGGAAAATAAATGGAATCTTGACCAACTTCTAGAACCTAATTCTGAACCAAGAAACATGGAACAGAGATGGAGTAAAGCTCTAGACAATCTGATCCGTGCTAAGGATAAAGTATCCAAACAGTATAATAAAGGTCGAGCACAGGTTCCCTTTAGAGTGGGTGATACAGTTATGTATCGACTATTTAACCTGAGTAATGCACCCAAACACATCTCAGCCAAGTTGCAGCCTATGTGGTCTAAACCTTTGGAAATTGAGACCTTTACTTCCCCTGTAACAGTTGCCTTGCGTGACCCAAAAACCAAGAAATTTGTGAGGTCAGCACATGTATCCCATATTAAAAAGTGCATTCTCCCAACTCCACGACAATGATCTGCCACTAGATATTTCCTCTATTCCGAAAAAGCCATTGTGATATTAGGTTTAATTTGAGTTTATTTACATTCTTCTTTCATTTTTACACCTTACAAATAACATTTCCTTTTCTTTTTCTACTCTTCTTTGGGACCCTGCATTGGTGGCTCTGCCTGGCACTGAGGTGGATTTGGCTAAGGAGTTCACCTGCGTGTGCTCTCCTCTTGCCACCTGGTGTTGGGTTTGGCAATTATGATGTTTGGTCCAAACTGTCTACTATACACTTACACGGGGATGGGTGGTTATGAGATCTGCCGTTTAGATTTTGTTTGTTTGAAGTATTTACAGCTTCCATGATTTAGCATTTATTTATATATTTTTTCTGTAATCAATAATGGGAGCAGCGACAGTCTCATTGCCTCCTATGCGGAACCCCAAACACACTTCATTAACACATCTTTAACTATCTCTATCCTATTCATTTTTTTTTTTTTTTGTTAAGTTATAACTTAAGGCAATTAGGGATAGAGAATAATTTGTATCGATAACAGCTTTAGAACCGACATTATTTAGCATTTCCCTTATAGTCGACTGTTCAACAAAGTATTCTCCTATATACAACTAGGCTAAAGCTATAGCGAAGCACTCACGCCAGTTAGTCAAACCTTATATATTGCTATAAATGTTTATCTCTGTGTAATTTAGTGTTCGTGTATGGTTTTTCGTGATAGATATTACTTTGTATTTTCGAGCATGCGTGTTACGACCTTACAATGGTCAGTTATATGTATATTTATTTGTATGTGTTAGTTATATAGAGTGGTTATCCTATCCACAAATTAATGGTTATTACCAATCATATCCTGGCCTACTAACTCTGAGCCAACAGGTTTTTTTTTCTCTTGAGTTATTGTTTGTTGGCCCATTCCTTCTGGATCTGAACACTCCATTTAGGGAATACTACTCGCCATATGTCACCAAACAATCTTGAAAAACTAATAGGGTAGATAAGTTTAAAGAACTTGTTAGCAGACCAATTCTCCTCTTTCCTTGCCTCTTATGACTGTAGTCACTAGGAGACCTCATCATTTAGATTTGGATTTATTTCTCCAATGGCCATTTCATCTTTTCACCACCTTTCCTGTATTTCAAATATTGAAAGAATATGAACAAAACAATTAATTGTATATGTTCTTCCAGAGAGGTCATGGGGACCTTTCACTCCCTCTCATTCTGCGTCCGGTAGATTGGCTTGTTGGTAGCAGGCTTGTCTCCCGCAATGGGAGGGGGGGAGGGAAGTAAGGGGAACAGGACTAGGATTATGGCCAGCTACGATGGAAGAAATATTCTATGAGTTACACAAGAATAATATATCCTTAACTTCTCCTTTCCTACTTAACCTATTTTTGGAGGGAAATCTGAGTCTGATGATGGGGCTGAATGAAGGTCGTGATTCTCAGTCAAACACGGTTTCCAGAATCCTGATTCCTTTGACCTGGATTACCTTCTATAATTTAATTAAACTTTTTAAAGAAGCCCAACCTTAACCTTGGAAGAGTTAGAAGTATATAGCAGGTATGTGACATATTGGTGATGGATAGATCTTTGTTGCTTTCCACTAATGGGTTGAATTTGTCTGTGGTTGAGGACTGGAGCTGTTCAGCGAGAACGGGCGCGGTTTCTGCACCGCCTTTCTGCATGGTAGTGTTTTTTTTTTGAAAATTTTGTAAGCTCTGCGTTCTAGTTTAAGATATTTGGCTCAATTTAACTATAACTGGTTCACTTCCAGATAATTTTCCTCTCACCCATTCTACCACTCTTAATGGCTAAGCCTTCGAACTCCTCGGAGAAGGAGGGGAGGATGCGGCGAGTGCCGCTACAGATTTGAATTTGGCGCGCGTAATCCTTCTGTAGCCGCGAACGCAATTGCCAGCTGCGCCGACCTCTAGCCCTTAGCTCAAACAATAGGAGCCTCCTACCATCCGGAATTCTTCCGGACAGGTTCTGGTAGGATGGTTCCTGCTAGGTTAGCAGGCAGGGACCGGAGGTTGTGAAAGAGTCGTTGTGCAGCTATCGGGTGGAGTGGACGGTAGGAGTGAGTGTACGTGGCCTGGAACTTGATATAATTGTTAGGGAACCTTTCGGTACTATATCCAAATTATTAGTTATTATTTAATCATCAAAGCTGGTTAGGTTTTGGATAGAGGGAATCTAGTGGCGGATCCACGGATTATTCCTCTGGAAGGTCCCCCCTTCCGGTCGCGACGACACGAGGTCGCAACATTGGAATCAAGATAACTATAATGTGTTTACAGAATACGACTATTTGCCTTGGTGTTCCGCTTCCATTGTACAACTATTTTCAACAATGAAACTGACCATGGCCAATACTTGTAAAATATTTTTGCATATGCAAATATTGTTTTACAGTATAAATTACGTCCATACAAGTCATGTATATTACTTGTTTAGAAAGGTTCCAGAACTAGATGCCTTGTTATCTTAGTGCTTTAAAGTCGGTTATGAGATATCCTTGGCCATTATTTGTTCCAAAGAAAACTTCTGTGAATTGTTGTAAAATGCATCCTACTAACCGGCGCCTAATATAAATAGTTAAACATTATTTTGAATAAAGGGGGCTCAGTCCTCCTACCTCCAAAATGCATCCAAAACTCATTATTGGTAAAAATTTAGTTAACAGAACTTCCTTTTCAATGTTAATTAAAATCTTTCCAACCAACTGCAACTGTTTTGTAGGATAGTTTATTTGAAATCAATTTAAAACCCGTAAATATTGTTTTTTAATGATTTCTTATTTATTATGTATTTAATAGTTTATATTCCTTTCTAAATTACAATACAATTTAAAGTACTGCTGTATATCGAGATATACTAATAAGAGGGCATGTATGATTTAAGCTCGACAAAAAGAACATGTATTGAACCAAAACAGAACATTTGTGGGGACGATATTGAGTATTTGTTGGCGCCAAGAAAACAATCTGAGTTGAGAAAACGTGACGGCAATACACAAGCTAACATTTCCCCTATAGTTGCTATGGCATATACTTTTTAACCATACTATAGGTACTATTAAGCATAAAACTCACAATCCCCTTTGTAAAAATTCAATTATAAGTACTAAAATGACTAAAACAATATGAATATAAGATGATAAGTATATATTAGGCTACCTCCAAAATGATAGGGATTGACCATCTAGAACCTTTTTTAAAATTATATTGCAAGATTGGTTACAAATACTGCTTCAAGGCAATATAACGTACTTAAAAATATATATAATATAATATTTCTTTACATGTAATAACAACCAACGGTTGTAGTTCACAATACGCACATGACATTTCAGGAAAAAGGAAATACCGCGTGGAATAGAGGGAACTTAGAAACCACGTGGTGTAACATACCAGCAGAAGCTTTAATCGTCCTTTTAATAATTTATTCATTCGGGGTCGTTTTGAGGATACAATAAGACTTGTGATAAGTACAATATACTGTGTTTTATG
The DNA here is from genome assembly GCF_021130785.1 of Homalodisca vitripennis. Lineage (NCBI taxonomy): Eukaryota > Metazoa > Arthropoda > Insecta > Hemiptera > Cicadellidae > Homalodisca > Homalodisca vitripennis. Next base: position 145,526,042 of record NC_060208.1, read on the forward strand.
ATTCTTTGTTTAACAGTTGTTACAAGTATATGGTAGAGACAGGGAAATATTTAGAAAACGAATACCCTGCCTTAACCACTTTAATATGATATAATATACCTTCTTGTTTTAAATATCACAATTTATAAACGTAAATTGGGCCCAATTTAAACTAGTTCCTGATAGTTAAAAAAATAAATACCTTCAGAAATTTATTATTTATTTACGTACATCTATCTACACTTTAATACATTTAATTTTTTCTTTATTTTAGAGAGAATACAAACATATATATAACACTCGCTAAACGAATTAAAAACGCCGTTATTTTGACCTAATATAAAGTATTTATAGTATTTGTCCTTAAATAACTTAATATTATTATTAACTTAAATATTGATTCATCCAAAAGGTTTTCAAGAAAAGTCAAGATGAATTGCTTAGTACAGTCCTTGTATAAATCACTGTTTACGTATATTTATTCAATCCAACGTTCCAGTTTGATTAAAAGATCAAACACGATGTAACACGACAGTGATTCATGTTATATACTGAGCAATAAAATTTACAATCATTTGGACACTTGCAGTTCAATCTACACTTTATGTAATTCTATGTTTATAAACTCTCATAACCTTACATGTTAAAGAAGTTTTCCTAATGTACGAGTTTAATCACGTCTCTCACCGTTTACCATAGGAAACATTCAGCAGAAGAGTATCTTAAAGTTATCAGGAAAATATTAAGATGTTTGAATATCTTAGAAAACAAGTGTTCTTTAAACATGGCAATATTTGTTTTATCAGAAATTCAAACATCCTGATATTTTCCTAACAACTTGAAGAAAACCGTTGACTATATTATTGGACGTATTCCATTCTTAGCTTCCCAAGTATATATTTTGGTTTTCAGGGAAGACATATCAGAGAGCTTTATAAAAAGAATGTTTTAAACTGTTATACGGTAAATTATTTTATGAAAGTAATTTACTAGAATGCTAGTAAGTTATCCTCTTCCCTCTCCCCTACTGCATTGACAACGAAAATAACAGTAATCATTCAAAACTTATCGTGTAACGTCCTTCTCGCGTGATATGTAAGATATGAATAGGCTAAGTCTACGTTTAAACAATAACGATTTTATCATCCATTACTTCCTCCTGGAGTGTTAATAAGCTAAGAGTTAAACTAGTCAATGGCTGAGCTTTATCAAAGTCCATCTTGTATTGACGGACTAAACAAAAACAAATTGTTTGATGTCTGTCTGTTCGCATAACGACTAACTTATAGACCATGTAGCCAACATTGAGCTGGATCATGAGATTTGGCTAATTTTTAATGATCATCTTTTTATTGCTCATTTGAATTACCACATATCAAAGACAAAATCAGAGGATAGATAGGTTTTTAAAATATAAACTTAGTACAACATTATGGAATTCGAATCTGTGACATAGTGACACATATAGCTTAACTATCTGCAAGACTTATCAAGAAATATTTGATCGATAGTTGCTTAAACTTAATTTTTACCTACAGAATAATATATTTTAGTTGTATTTTAATGTAAGTCCATCTACGCGATGGGTCTAAGTTTCATTGAAGCCTACCACTCAGTAGGCTGTTTATTTGTCAGTAGGGCTACTTAGCCATAATTTCGCCCAGTAAAATAAGACATCTTTATTTTACTTTACTTTATATTTCTCTTTTAGCAGCCGTGCAATGTAAACATCTCTATTCTAAATGATTGTGTATATGTGTCTGTCGGTAGTTCATCTCAAGAATAAAGTAATCTATATACTGAAAATTGCTATCTACTCTGAAGAGGTTGCTATGTGCTTTTTAGGAGATTGAATGACTATTAGTAAATCATTAAAAGTCTCCGGGGTTGAGTAGATTTCATGCTGCTATGATGACTGATTATAAGTATTATTATAAAAATAAAGGTTTAGACCTCAATTTCGTCATTTTCAATCGCCTAAAATGTTATGTAAGTGTCCGTAAGTGTCAATAGTGATTCATTTGTAACTTTAAAAATTATCTTATTCAGTAAAAATTGGATTTTCCGAGGCAGTCATACCAATAATCATACTTGGGATAAATTCTACAAATTTATAGACCTCATGGATTTAAATACAGCTTCGTCTCCCATTCTGTAAGATAGTCAAATGAAGTAAGAAAGAATCAAGAGATCTCATGTATGAGGGTGATGGTATTATTGTATATTTAATGTTCGTTGTTTATTTAGAATATGAATATATGTACATATTTCCTATAATATCAAAACTGAAAGTTACGTGCGTGCTCTAAGTGTAGCAGAGGGCTAAATGTCATCCAAACATATTTCATATCTCTACATCGAAAATAATGTAGTTAAAGGAGCTATTAAATCATTGAGGTTGGATTACCAAAAATAATTTCTAAGGCAGTACAGTTTATATTAGGTTTTTAATTGTAGTAAATGTTACATATTTTAAAAATACAAGGAGTATATGTTACATATTTGTAATATTTAATACATATATAATGTATTCCTGTGCAATTTGTTTATTGTGGAAGACTTAAAATGCAATAGTTAGAGTTTTAAATCTAGTAACTGTGTTTCTCTCGGTGTATGTGTCCAAACTATCTGAAAAGCTGGCTGAAACCTGCTAAAATGAATGAACACTGTTCTTTAGTCGGTATTTGTGTAAGTTCGTTGGTAACTAGTACCAGAAGTGTTTGTTTATGGGTGGCTTATACCTATCAGATGAACCTACTCCAGGTTGCTTCTAAAACCGAGTTGTCACTTATACCTGGACAACCGTATGCGCTTCTAAGAACAGTTCATCACTAACTACAAATGACAAGATATTGGAGGAAAAGGGTTTATAGACACGTCTACTTTGTTGAGGAGGATGGCAGTTGTAGTAGGCTCCCTTATTAGGTTTTAACAAACCCAAACATGAGAAAGTATCATACTCTGCCATTGTTGACTGGAAAGGGCTAGAGCAGATCAAGTCTGCCAAAATGGCATGACTGATATATAGTGCCCCTTTTCACAGGAATTTAATTTTACATTTGATCTAAAGAGAAGAGTTCTCCTACCTCCCACCTTACCCATTTCATACACTCCGTACACTGGAATTAGTGCAAACGTCCTTTTAGGACTAAGTTAAATGAGACGTTTTATAAGCTTCTTCTCTTACGAAAATAAAAAGAAAATAATAAATGAAGAAAATGTACATCATAAAAGTGCATGATTCAACAGCTTTTTAAAACTTGTAACATTACAGGATGAAGAGAGTTACTAAATGCAATTTTTACATGTAGTTTTTTCTCTTATCTGTAATAGTGTTTGCGAGACGTTAAATTTAATGTAAGTCTTTTAACTACCAACGGAAACACAAAACACTCCGTATGTGTGATGGAGACGATAAGTCTCAAGGGAAATCCCGTTTGAATTACAATAAAGTGTTTAATAGCGTCTGGCTCTGGACAGTGCGACCAGTTTCTCGTGGGATTTTCTTCTCATCTAACCCATCGTCCAATCACAGTAATTTTGTTTCGTTCTACACAGTTCATAAGCTTTGTGTTGACTAATGTAGATCTAATTAAAAAATATACTAATCTCGCAACAAATGGGTTTATACGTTGCTATAAATTATGAACTGAGTTAAAAATGAGTAGTTTATTTGTAACGAATATGTTATGTCTTTTTCTGCGAACCAAGATGATCGAATTGATTGTCCTAGTACATTATTGTTGCCCTGTGTCGCAATTTAACAACAGCATTAACAGCATTGTAGAAACAGATAAGTTTGGAAAGGAGTTAATGTTTTACTCAATAAATAAATCAGTAATAAATAGTAAACCGAGATAATTTAGCAATGTAATGCACCGCAAAGGAGGCACCATTAACATTTTATTACTCGAACGTGACAGGATAATAACTTCAACAAAAATAACATCGCTTTACTGTAGCTGTTAAAGATGCTACTGCTATTAAAACCTACTTCAATAAAAAATGCATTTTTTTACTTTAAATCTATTTTTTGTAATTTTGTGTGGTATATTTCTGTATGTATACAAGTTCTGTATGAGTTCGATAAAATCTAATATTGTTTTTACTCAGTATCACATATCGTTCATATTGATAGGTCGCAAACCTATACAACAGTATTAATTAATTTCAGAATTTAATACTTACCAAAATATATCTTTGTTTAGAGTATATGAACAGTATAATATGATTTCGTTAGAACAAGTGCATTGTTATATATTACATTATTTTTTAATATACGAAGATGGCAAGTACCGAGATCCGGTTGTCCGGCTAATAATACTTAATATTAATATTACTACGTTTTTCGATATATATTTCTACAGTTTTGCGCAATTATTATGTCTAAAACATATTTTAAACAGCTAGTGTTAAGTTAAAGGTAATAAATATATTCCTTAATTTAAAATAAATTGACAGTACTCTAATTTACAAGGATAACATTTGTTGGAAGACATATTACTGAATTTAAAAAAATGTTAAACAGTTTCGATAATCAGGATGAATTTAATGAACTTTTTTAAATTGAAAATCTTTTAATGTATTTCAAAATTTGAGTTTTATATACAGGGTGGCGCAGAGAAACGGGAAATTTTGAAATAATCATAATAAACCAATGAATTTTACAAACAGCTTTTTAATGCTTAAAATGTGTTAGGCAAGAGTGGAAATTACATGAGAAATGTCGGAAATAACAATAAATCTAAAGTCACTTTTTAAAAATAACATCAGTTAAGTGCTGTCCATTGCGCCTAACACATTAATTCAATCGATTTCGAAAACTTAACATTGTGCGACGCAATGTGTTCTCTGGGATGTTGGCGACGTGTTCTACAATCTGAGTCTTGAGCTCAAGAAGATTTCTTGGCCTAGTCTGGTACACAACGCTCTTTAGATGTCCCCATAGAATGAAGTCGCATACTGAGAGGTGTGGGGACCATGAAGTTAGCATTTCTTGAAATTATGCGCTCCCCAAACAAATGCCTCAGTGCTGCCATTGACAGATTGGCAGTGTGTGAGGTGGCTCCATCCTTTTGAAACCAGGTTTGCTGAATGTCAATATCTGGAAAAGCATGAAGCCGTGGCGCAGAAAATGTCTCTAGCATAAGAATATAACGGTCAGATGTGACAGTTACAGTGGAACCATTACAATCCTCAAAGAAGTAATTATCCCTCGACAAGACATTGCACATCATACAGTAATTTTTAGGCTATATAACGGACGTTGATGAAGTTCACTGGGATTTCTGCGAACCCAGTAACGCATGTTCTGCTTATTGACATGCCCATTTAAATGAAAGTGGGCCTCTTCAGACATCCAAATATTCTCAAGGACATTTGCGTCCTCATTGATTTTAGTCAGTAGCTGTTCACAAAATTTTAAGCGTAATTCACCGTCATTTGGTTTTAGAGCTTGAACAATTTGAAGCTTGTAATGATGAAACTTTAGACCGTGCAATATACTTTGCACACTCCGATGAACAAGTCGCAATGACGAGGCGATTTTTAGTACAGAACGACGCGGACTCCTTTCCATTGTGACTCGCACTGCATCAACATTTTCTGTGGTTCGAACAGGTACAATACGACCAGGAAGTTTTTTTCTTTAAGGCCGAACCAGTCTTCAAAATTCCGAACCCATGATGATATGGCATGTGAACTCAACCACGGGGGGGGGATATCATAACGGCGTCGGAACACTCGTTGTGCAGCTGTTACACTATCGTCATTTTTGTTATACGCTCTCACGGCAGCGGCACGCTCCATACCACTCCATTGATCCATCTCAACTAAATGACCGTTACTACTTGGCATCATGACTTCCGTCCCCCACTCCTACGAGACTTGCAGGTGTACCAACACCAACTTCAAAATTTCCCGTCTCTCTGCGCCACCCTGTATAACTGACCATTGCTGTTACCAAGTTTTTAAATAGTTACTTTGAAAAAAAAAAAACACAGAAGTTATCTATTAGCAGTATACATGCTTCACTTTCACCCGGAAGGGTATGATTGTTTTGGTTTCTATAGGTTGAGGAGATAATGATCTCAATAATATCAATAAACGAGAATTATGTGAAAACTATACGCGTGAGGTATTTAGATCACGCCTTGGATCTGACGTTCACTCTCTTCGTCAACAGAACAAAACGTATTGGAAATGTGCAGGGTAACGTTTAAATACCAATGTAACTGAAGAATAGTATATGACCTTTAGAGGAAAATGCCAAAAAGTGCTTTCTTAAACTTAACTTGGGAGGCAGTTTTACTATAACAAATTTATCTATCGTAATAACTACTGATAGCTGTTTCTATTTTCGAGTAACTGCCCATTTAACATAAAGCTATATTGTCATTTAAAGGTGTTTTGAAAACCACTTTAGTAATTTTATAGGGGGTTTTCAAGTACTAAGAAGTAATATGTTGCAGTTTTTTTTGAATTACTGGTCATCCTTCTGCTGAGTAAAGCGTCAAATACTCATGAAAATAAACTATGAAAATATGCAGGTTAGTGGATTGAGGATAACCCCTTGAGGCAACACGTGTCGATTTAGTAATAAAGTGATTAAAATAAAATATCCTAATAATATTAATATTAGACCCTTGAATGCCGGTTGGTCAGAGCCTTAACGTCGGATACATTTCAAACCAACAAAAAGCACATATTTATTTTTATGACTTTGACTGACATCAAATATCTATATAAATTAATAGTTTTAGATAACATAAATTGCGTTAAAAATTTCTTTTAACGGTAATAGTTTTGTAAATTAATAGCAAATCTAGCAAAAAGATTCTTTTTATTGTTACTGTAACCAACTAGTCATAGCAATTTTCATAAAAAACACAAATTTAAATCAATATGGAAGGATAAAATATTTTCTAACTGACAAGGATTGTTTTAATCTGTCCACAGAGAAACGAGACACTAACCAGACACAGTAAAGATAACAAATGGATGCCATGACTGATTGTCTGTCTGTGCATTATACATAGAAGCTGTCTGAGGACGACTGATGGGTTAAGTTCCATCATTTAACTTGTGTAGTTTCTCTGCTTGTATGTAAGGGAGCATTGTAAGGTTTGTAAATTTGAATCAAGTGTGTCCACCTACTTCACACAAAAGAGGCAGGTAAAATTAAAAAGTCAGTATTGCGCATATAAGAATACATTTGTTCACTATTTTTGTATTTAATTTTTTTTTTTTTTTACTATATTACCATTTTCAAACTATTCTACGAATTCCTATCCAAAGCAAAAACACAGAAATAAAGTTGTGTTTTAAGTACAAAAGTAGTACAACATACAAAACTTAGGCAAAAACTACTTTATAAATAGATTTTAATTACATTTTAAAACATTTTAAGCTCTGTATTTAAAAATAAATATTTTCCGAGGTGCGCACTTTCCGATTTTCGAACAGAAGCCACAGAGTTTTCCTGCGTCTATGGATAGTGAAGGTGTTAATTTGGAATAATTAATCGATGTTGAAAAATTGGTTATATTTGTAGTATGTATTACGCCAATAAACAACCATTTTCTTACAAACAAGGTAATGATGTTCCACATCACGCATCATGCAATAAACCTTCCTAAGGTTACATGCAAAAGGTCAACTAATCTATAGCTTCTTATTCATAAGGTGTCCTGCGGATAAATCACGCATAAAATAAATGTTTACTTGCTCTTCTGGCATAGAAATATAAATTGTATCAGTCTATTGAACGATAGCACGGTCAGCTAATTTCCATGTTCAAACATTCAAAAAACCAATCATTCTTGTTCATGTAGAATCGAATTTGTTTAAAAATTTTAAGTCTACGGATAAAGTCTTTCATATTTAAGATATGACACATTTAGATTTTTCATAGCGTTGGGTTTGTATAATAAAAATACCGGTGAGGCAGTTTAACGCAAGATGGCATAGAAATAAACTTTTCTTCTAAAATTTAACATTCAACTACCATCCTATTATTTCATTACTTTACGGTTTGAATAAGCTATACGTGTTAATATGCCACTTGTAAAATATCGTATGAAAGTACTTACGTCGATTACAAATTAATTTTTTCTCTTAGGTTATTTTCTTCTTGCTGTCATGGAAACCCGTAAGTCCTAAGTAAAACCATTAGTCCATTATTAAAACCCAGTAAAATCCCATAGAGTGATATGCACCATCATTGAACTTGGTGGTGCATATCACAATATGAGATTATTTCAGGTCGTTTTCCAGAATAGCATTCCTCGATTGATAGGCTTTACTAATATTCAGCTAACCATTAGGTGTTCATAAATTTATCAAAGCTAAAAAACTACGAAATATTCCTTTCTAAAAAATACGAATACTAATACGCGCACTGAATCACGCACACTATTGTAAATTATATTTTACATAATCACATTACAATAAACATGATTATGATAAACATGCAGAATGAGTCAGTAATTACTTAATAAAACCTAACAAAAAAAAGAAAAAGATTCCAGATAGTACTGACGTATTCAAACTAAAAAGTTTGACGTATTCATATTATAAAGGCCAACAGGTATACGTACTGCACGTACAATACTTTAAGAAAAACAATTGTACCAAAGTAGCAATACACAATTAAAGCTAACCCTTAAATAAAACATCACAGCAGACAGTACGCAGTGTCAATGGAACTCTAAATATAAATGGAGGAACAAAGGTTTAATAACTTTTCAATAACATATTTCCGTGTTTTTAAACTAGAACTTTATATTCCAGAATAAAAATTATTATATGCCTAGAAATACCCTCAGTTTTATCATAATTGCCATTTTTCTTCATATGAATTCAGATAAACGTCACTTATTATACAATTAAATTATGGCTCGAGCTGAGAATAGAATACGAACTAAACTTTCTTCAAAATGCCCGTACTATCTACGAGAAGAGTAATAAATAAAAAGAAAGTGTCTGTGACAATTTACAAACCTACATTTTGTAGAAATTTCCTCAAGTGGAACAGATATAAAACCAATATTAAGTGCTCTTTGATGGCGTTATACCACAGTATTTTTATTTCACTGCCCAAAGCAAGACAAGGCTTTCAGCTTAGAACATTTCACGTCCCACAACCCACAACCTCAGTTCTTATACTGTTTCAAGTGGTATAGATTACGTTTTGCCCTCACAAAATGTTATTAACATAATTTATAAGGTGTAAAATTAATCAAATTAACATACACATTTGAAATAGCATGATTATAATATTTTAAATATTATAATCTAGTTTAATACATCATCAACATATGAATATCTCTATACTAACACACCCATATTTTGTTCTGTTACATGACTCACGTGGTTTATCACAAGATTTATATTATACACAAGCTAGCAATCATCCAGTTGCATTGCGCTTTACAGTTTAATCTTGGATAACATGACAACTAGAAAGTTAACTATAACACTGAAACTTTGCTATGTAACCTTTTTATTATACATATATGAAGGAAATTCATATGATTGATAATATTTTTCTGTGACATAAAATAGTCGTTACTATTGTTAAGCCGAATTGACAGTATAAAAGCCAAAACTTAAAGGAGTAAACGAGTGAAAATTTCAAGAAACAATGAATTTTTAACAAAATTAAAAAACTTACAACTGCTTGCAATCTAAAGAAAATATATGACCAATAATAGCACATAGCTCAGACTCCTTTATTAGTTTATGGAATAACCTTGATTTTCCTGTATGGATGTCAATCACACAATGTGTAACCGTTCATAACCAAAAGCTAATAGCTATTTTCTTGACACAAGGTAGATTTGATTCTTGTACGTACATCATAAAAAAGATTAATAGTCAATTCTGAGATGGCAGTATAGCTTGAAGCCTTTCTAGTTGTTTTGTCTGCTCTACTCATAATACATTGCGAATCAAATATTGCGAATCAAATATTGCTGGATTGCATCCACAAAGCTTATAACTATTTACACTCTCAAGGAAAATTTATAACTCTCCTATAGTGAAACAGTCATCATTAGTTTTTTTATTCAATTCAACAACATTTTTTCATATAAAGTATTACCACGATAATCACTTGTTTCCTCAACAATGCAATTTCAGGATCCGTTTTCATTACAAGGAAAGGACCTGAAATAGGTTAGGTGGTATGAACTTTATCCATTATAGTAGAACTTAGTATTGCCCTAGAAAATGTTTTTTGCATGCATAATATATGACGTAGAACTTAAAAATGCATATTTGTTCAAGTACATCAGGATTGGAACTACTCCAGAGAGTTCCAGAAGAACCGCAAATATAAATGAGTGTATGAAATGTTTACAAATATAAAACAATAACAAATTGCAGAAACTTTATATCACACGAAAGCGCTTTTAGATATCTCTTCCAGTATTTTCTTTAATTTGTCTATATTGCCCGACTTCCCACAGAACAATAGTATCATCTGAATTTGTTACAGAAACTCTCCAGGAGAGAATCCTTGAATTTTATGGAGTACGTGTTAGTTGAATAATTCTATTATATTGTGCAGGAATAACTTTTATGTCTTTAAACTTACATTAAATTATACGTAATCAACATTCTAGTTTAACAAAATGTTTCAATTTTATACTTTTTGCTGTAAAACAACTGTAATTTAATTTAAACTTAATATAAAGTCTACACGGTGCCGCTCAAAACATCACATTAACATCTAATACTCGTATTAACCAGGCGCATGTTCCGATTCTTAAACTGTTTGCAAGTTAGATACAGCTGAGATATTAAGACTCATTATTACTTAAATACGATATAATATTGTTAGTGCAGTGATATTGGAAACACTATATACGCTATTCAAATCCTTCATGACCTACCTGCATGTATCAAAAGAAACTTAGTCAATAGTCATATTGTAAGCGACTGTCACAGCAATCTTTCGGTCGTTAAAAGATATAGTTATTTGCACAGTACAGACCAAGTGAAGGAGATAGTATACTAGAAAATATTCAGCAGCGAAGGAGTGAATGTGATATTTTGCAGCTCTGCCAGGAAGCTGACGCTTCAAGGAGTGTCGTCAGGAAATACGAAATGTTCGTGATATATCAGACTCCAGTGTCTGTTGAGGGTGCTCAAAATAACTATGGTAGTTTCACTTTTAGGCAAGGCTGGTTTCCATGTCTTCAGGGTAAGATTTATGCATACTAGAAAAACCTAAAGCCTTGTTAGTAATAATACACTTCACAAACATAATTTTAAAAACAATTACGAAACTAATTATCATTTAAATAATTATCATATAGCCCACGTCCACATTTATTTATTTATAAATTTATAAAATATATTCAGCCGAAATATATTTTAATTTACAAAAAACTATTTAGAACATTATAAAATTTACAATTTTTAAGATTTCAATCCATTACAAATTTAAAAAATTTTATTTGCTTCGTCCCAAGGTCAATAATGATTAAAATACATAGAGACACATCGGTTGATTCTGAGCACAAGTAGAGCCATTAGGTGACTAACAGGCGTCAGAAGTGAGTTTCAGGATTAGTCTTCGTTTGTGCGAGCAGATGACGAAGTTTGTTGATTCACGGAAGCGGAAGAGCTTAGCGTTATTTAAACCCTCTAGATCTTAAATCTTCCTTCATGCACATATTATGACATTATTAACAGTATTATTATTTTATGAAAAGAACCCGCACAACAAAAATACAACGTAACTAAATTTAAATGGAAATACTGTACTTCATAAAATGGAATATATATTTCTTTTTTAAAGGCTAAATATTAAATTTAATTCCTTTTTACTTTCATCTAGGTAGTCCACAAGATATTTCTCCTGCACTTAAGGGTGCTATTCATCGTTTGAGACTGGTATAATATAAAATATACATCTATACTGCATTATGATTCTTTAGATACCAGATGGGTAGATACATGAAGAAAGCTGTGTACAGGTTCCTAAGAAGTATGTAATTAAAGGATGTAGGTATCAATAATGTATTAGCTGAAGTAAATTAAAGCTTATTTCACATTCACAATATAGCAGAACATAAGATAAAATAAGAAATGTTGTTCCGTACTATTCGTTATCATCGGCTTCACACGCAAATTTTCAAAATACAAGTCCTTGTAATACTTGGTAAAAGCACTTATGATGTAACATGACAAGATACCTGTGAAATTTTTGAAGTGTGATGTAGGCATATATCAGATACATATTATTGCAGTATTCATGTTTAAGAGTATCAGAGTTTAATCTGACTCTCATATCATTTGTAGTACTTGAATGAGTATTTCAATTACTAATTTGACTTAACTATACTTCCAAAGCCTCGGCTAAATTTGCCTTGTTGTCCTGATGGGGAAAATATATATACATTCTTTGGTCTGAGAAACCTACTTCAGTCAAAATGGCTAGTGTCTACTTCAGATATTAAAACATTTCATACGGTGCCATAGTTAAGTTCGCCTTATTACCCTGATCAAAAAACTATATTCGCTCTTAGCTCTCGGAAATATTCTTCCGTAAAAAAGTGACAACTTCCTACTCTTGCATCTAATTTCGTTTTTAAGATATTTACAGTGCCATAGTGTTGAGTTTGCTTTGTCTTCTCGACAAAGAAAATATACATACATATGTAGTATTGAGAAGCCTATACGGTCTAGTAGGAAGTTCTTACAACTTTCAAAAATAATCGTTTATAAGGTTGGGTGTTGGAAGCTTTGTGGTTTTCTAGCTGTAGACTTGGAAATAATAGATAATTGAGGCACTTTAATATTAATTTCCCATTTTTATCCATACCACTGTTAAAGTAACATATTAAAATATCAAGAAAGTCCACCAGTTGGAGTACTATACGTAAAACATACTGAGTTTTATATTAAGGTTACTTTTATAACAGTATTTAAATATCATTTACAATAAACTAATGTTTTATTCCATCACTGGTGTAACAGTTAGACATTAGCTCTGTATTTGTTATCTGCACTTCTCTACTAATTAAGAACTGTACGATTAATATTTTATGATTTTTCAGTTTATTTGTTGAACACCATTTTGTAAGTGTCCAAATCTGTTTAGTATAGATTAAATTTGGATTATACAAATAAATAGCAACAATTTTTCGGAAACTAAAAATATTCCTGGTAACTTTTAAAACCTTTCTCTTCTTATAAGTGTGTCTCAGATTTCGAAAAACGTTTGCTAAAATAATTGGACTTATTGGTCTGGCCATTCTTGAGATTAGCACTTAGCAACACATTTAAAGATAGATTTTTATTTATAAGAAGATTAGAATAGGTCTGTAATGGTATTCGATTAAACCTATTTTACCAATATTGGATTATGCTTATAATAGTTTTATGTTGTTCGTTGAAAATCAATCCTGATAGATTCAAGAGTTTGAGTAGTCGTTAGCACCGCAATAAAGCATCCACACTACATGTGTCAGTCAGTTCACAACGTTTGTTTGAGTACTCGAAGAACAAATGACCCTCTAACAAGACTCTTAACCAGCAGATTACAAATGGTTCATATGACTGATGGTTGCCTGCTGGGGCACAACTGTATGTCTGTGTGAGAACAGATCAGATCCTCCATTTAAATAAATGTGTTTTGTCTGCCCGTATAGTTAATAATGTTGATTCTGAGACTTAAGTCTTCTTGTATTTTAGTTGCCTCATTAGTCTTATTGCTTAGGAAATACTAGCAATAAGTATATAAAACATAAAATTGTTTATGTCTTAGACCAATAACTCACATATACTGTGCCATAAATATATTAACTAATTTAGTATAAGAATAATTGTAATTGTAAGAATAATTTTAAAATGTACTGATGTGATTGGACAGTATTTACAATGTGTATTTAACACGAGCAAATTGTGTACGTATTTCAAATAAAGTGTATTTGGGCTGAATTTAGTTATGTAGACAATAAATTCACACGCAATACGTTATACATGCATGCAGTTCAATATTACATTTACAGTGTATTCTGATTGAAAATTTCTATAAATAAAAATGTATATAACATCAACCTGTAATGACATAAAATAAGTTACTGCAAAATTCTATTTAAAATAAGCAGCTTTAGGGGAATTTCTTTATTAATCAATCAATAGCAATTGATAGCCATCAAACTGTTCGTGATCTTTAAAATAATAATTATTGCCTTAAACATGTAACTAGCTGCATATTGCGACTTACGGGGGCCAATATTTTATATATGAATATAGATATGGAATGATTTTCTTACTAATTGGAGAAAACATTATTGATAAAGAAGTATGAACAATGTTAGTCCTTGTCTAGTAATCCACTTAAGTTATATTTATTCAATAGGCCCTGTTACGTTTAGAAAGAATTTGATTTTTCTTTTCTTTTTAATTTTTAAAATCAACAATATAAATAACCACAGATCATATTGTAGTTTTTCCACCAAACTCCCCTTATCTAGGAATTTTCTAGTTGCGACATGGAAAGTACACTACGTTGCTTGTATACAAAATCAAGCTTTATAGTAAATGTATAGTGTATACGCTAGTTAGTTCTCGAGATATAGTGTGAAAGACAGAATGAAATTGTAACAGACCGTCGAGTGATGTGCTTCGCTAATGGTCAACCAATTAAATTGCTTCACCCTAATGCTTATGTATTTTAATTCAAGCTTCTGGATAGACTAGATGTGCTTTAATTTAAAAAAAGATGACAATTCATGTAACCTGATAGGAAGGTTAGGTTTCAAATAAGTGTGAAATAAGTTCCTACGCCTGGTCCCTACCGACAATCTCTGGATTTTGGTAGACCCTAGTTACATATGATTGTTTTAAATGCCAATACCTGACTTATTGCCATCTTTAAGAATCCACTGAGTGATTAATCAAACTCACTTCTATGCATCTTAAGCTTTTGGAACTACTTGGTGTCAGTATCGTTTCTTCTTGAATTACTTCCCCCATGGAATAAAAATTCTTATGACTTTTTGATCTACTAAAATAACTTAAATACTTCAGACGCTGGGACTTTTTCGAATTTTAGACTATCAAGTTTCCTTTTATTTCCTGAGAGCCTTGTCTCTATAATTAGTGTAAATCCTTGCAAATATTTAACTACAATCACTCGGTCGCCAATATGTGTTTAAATTTGCAATACACTTCTACCACCTGGTTTCCAAAATCTTCTATGTTTGCCAAAAATGTATTATGTTTAAGCATACAAGTTACTTAATAATCTATGCTAAATAAAATATTGTAGTTTAGAGGGTGAAAATTAAACTTTTAATTTATTTCATTGTTTAGTTTTAGATTAATATGTAAACATAACACCCTCTGGGGACGTAGACTCGTGGTGTGATTTTGACGAATCACCTTACATCTCTTAGCGTTATGCGTTGTATATATTTTTTATCTGTCCTTCACGATTAAAATAAATATTTAATTCACTGAATACTCTTTGGATGAACCCAGTAAACCTGAAGGACCGAATAAATAAAGTTTATTTTCCAACCCTTACAGAAACACATATATTATGTTGTCTTGTTCCATCTCGGTGAACACAATGTATACGTTGGAAACAAATAGTTAGATGAAGCACTATAATATTCTGTGTCTGTACTAGTGTCAACCGATGTCGGAGAACTAATCAACCTGATAATCAATTAGTAACACCTTGTACACTGCCACCCCATGTTACTTGATGTTGGGACATCATAGACTATGTACTCACTCTGTGTCATCAGAGCTTTGTGGTATATTCAGAAAAGCAAATATATTTTCGATTATACAAATTCTTATTTATCAGAATATCAACAAAATCAGTGCTATGGAAAATGTTTCAACAATATGGAATATTTTAAAATCGAAACTTTTTAGAATAGATCTATGACCACAACTCTGTTATGAAACAAATAGCAAGATAATAGTGCTATTAGAGTAAACAGAATATTTCTCAAATCTCTATATTTCAATAATTTATGTTTTATAGCAAAGGTTGGGACTAATAATGCCAGTTAAATATATATTAAGTTACCAAACAAATAATTACGTCCCTCTTTCATGAAAGGGATTTTAATAATTCTTGCTTAGTGTTATCCCAACCTGGTACTAACGTATCCCAACATGTTATGACACGTTTTTTAAATATAGTAAAATTTAAATTGTGGGATATTTAAATATAACAAACTTGGTAGGTTTATACATGTATTACACATAAAAATATAGAAAAATATTTAAATAATTAATTTTAAGCTAACAGTGTGTACAGACTTCATGTAAATGTTGAGTTAATTGCAAACCGTTTAGCACAGCGTCTCCTTGGACTTGCTCCATCCAGACTGAGTACACCAAAATCAGCAGGATACTGAGAAAGAGTAAATTAACATAGCCAGTCGGTGACCACGACCTGAAAAACTTACTCTTTGTCACCACGATGAGTTTTTAGTCGCTTTAGCGCTCCACAGTTTTGACAACAGAGATATATAAGCGAAAAAGACCTCTGTCTCAAAAGCCAATTTCGGTTTTATATATATATATATATATATATATATATATATATATATATATATATAGAGAGAGAGAGAGAGAGAGAGAGAGAGAGTACTACCTACTATTGCCAAAATACTCTACTATTCGAACTTGCTGGATCTCTTAAGACAAACGTAGTATTCAGAGTCAAGTCTGAGTCAGTGTCAAATTTAATTGCACTATGCGAAAGGTGAACAGAAGCTATAATCATAAGTCATATTATAATTAATCATACCTACCGTAGCAGTGTTATGCCTAGAAAGTTCGGTTACTCCATTGTACTTCTTGGACAGAATCTAAGACATCAAAGTACTGTACCCTGAATTGAACATTTGATGAGACAATGTCATCTTTTCATCCAGATTCCAAATGATAACTATGACTATATACTCGTATATCAAACTCAAGCTATCCTTTATTAATTCAAATTCACCCTTCTCTTTAGAAATGATTTAATCGGTGCTAAAAATGTTAAAATGTTAAATTGCGTAAGAAGTGTATTGGAGGGACTAATTCATGGCATCACTACATAATTATGATTTTATTAATAATCACAATAACTTTGAAACTGTCTAAATTGCTTATTTCCTTTCCTGATTTCTAAATAACTTATG
Source organism: Homalodisca vitripennis (assembly GCF_021130785.1). Lineage (NCBI taxonomy): Eukaryota > Metazoa > Arthropoda > Insecta > Hemiptera > Cicadellidae > Homalodisca > Homalodisca vitripennis. Next base: position 145,543,189 of record NC_060208.1, read on the forward strand.
CTGGAGTATATTTCTAAAAACTGAATATTTTTAAATTGTACATTAAGAATTTAGGTCTTGATTCGGTTTGTTCAACGCATCAAATTAAAGATACAATCCCTAAAAATATAAATATTACTCCCGATTTGAGATGAGCTCTCACTTGTAATATTCACAAATTAAAAACTTTAGAAAGTAGTAACACATTTTATAACTTATATATAAGTATCATTCTTTACCAACACATACTTGTGTAATAATATCAAGCTAAAAACAAACAGAAGACAGAAAATTAGACACATTAAAACTGAAGTAACAGTAGCAAGAATAAAGAGATTTCAATTATAAAGGTACTAAATGAAATTAAATATACAATTATTTATTTTTTTACTTTAATGTTGTATTGAAAATGTCCAAAAATAAACATTGTACCTGCAGACAATTGTACAGCAAGGACAGAAATTATCTAGGATTTTAAACATTGTTTATATCTGAACCTGCTCACCTATTCTTTTTGGCTAGTAATGGTATAATTATTAGTAGTAGTAGTCAAAATGTATGTTTAAAATAGTACTTATGTATTATCAGTACGTTTAATAGCATTTATACGGGTGACAATTAAGTCTGGAATCTCTTTTTTATACAAGGTGTTTGAAAAGTCTGGGTACGGCTTAATATTATACAAACCATAGCAGATAACATCTATAAACTTTGCACAATGTCATATGGCTATGTAAACTATTTTTCCTTGCTACTACCATGACATGCCAACCATGGGGGGACGGCACACAGAGGGAAACGTGGAAATCTTAAATTAAAGCATGGGTCGAGTGAAGAGCTCACTTAGTAGAGTTGAATGCCACAAACCGCATCTCAAAAGGTTTATCCAATCAGAAATGGCGGGTTGTTTTAGTTACACATTGTGAAGTACATTATGCGCTTCCATTTCTGACTGGATCGTCGTATTCTAATGCGGTAGGCGGCGTTTCACTCTACAGTGATCCTCCTCATTAGGCTATACATATCGAAAAATATTTCCAATATAACGACGTTGGTGGTTGAGATTTTGAAATCTTTAGGGTTGCCTTGATATAAGTGACAAATCGGTTTTTGATGGACCTATTCAAAGTTCTACTGGAATGTACCGAGAAGTAAAACCTCTTGGGGCCATCCGTTTTGTAAGGAATATGTGTAATAAACTAAAGTAAGGATCAAAAGACATTTTTACATTTATTTATACTTTGTATTTGCATGATATAAGACGACAACATTAATTCAAGCCATTTTTTATATCAACTTTAAAAACATTCTGGCGATGCTCCAATAACTTTGATAAAATGAACGCAAGAAGTAACATCGTAACTAAATGTTTACGTTGGCAGGTGTCGTAAACATTTTAGTTTAATCTATGTCACGTTACTACATTACACGCACAGTGTTGTATCCAAGCAGATAAAATTTAGTATCAATGTTATTATTGTGTAATACAGCTGTAAGTATGGTATAACCTGCTCTTAGTATGTGATACACATAATTAAGTTGTCCAGGTAGCCGAGGATTTGCCAAAGTTATTATTCTCGCTGTAATTACAGGACGAACTGAGGCCAAAGTCAACAGGACAGAGGAACTAATCAAGTGATGATTAATTATTACTGGCTGACTACGATCACTTCTATCGCGAATAAGGAAGTTAGTAAATGGTCTGCGAGGGCGTTTAACTCTTGTTTGTAAATTCCTTTGAATGTTATAATTTTATACTATATTATTATTTTCTACTGTACGACATCAATGTAGGACGAAGTAAACTTGGCATTAAAGAAATGGTACACATATTTTCCTTAGTGTTTTAATAGTTATATAACTTACCTGATTATCATAGAGTTACTATTTTAATTATTTCATCGTGCTATATTTCTAATTTCAGTCGTATTTCACACACAACATTTTCCAATCAATTCTGGACTTAAATCAGCCACTAATACTAATGTATTTTTGTATTACTATAGCGAAACGTTACTTACAGAAGAAAACGTGTATTAGTTCTAATGGTGCTGCGTTCATTTGTGGTGCGGTGTGACATTTTAAAATCATTTAAAATAAAATGCACATAATCCTACATTTTTGCTATGCAAATTATAATAGAAATTATTATGAAGAAATAAACACATATTGTTAGTTTAATGACTAACTTTATGCGTTAATTTCTCTCTCAAAGTTTTAATACTTCAAGATGTTACTAAATGAGATACCACAGCTGTTGCTTTAAGTGTAAAAGTTTATTCTGTGGGATATTTTCTTGCATATACATTATTACGCTTTGTGAGGCTTAAATATTTTACTAAATATAAGGCTATAATTTTATTTAGAGGCCTAAAATTAATTTTGACATGGTATAGTATAAGTATGATGGTATAGCCATAAAGTTATAATTTTTTGTTTTCATTCCTGATATGTTTATTGAACATGACTTTCAATCCTACACTCTTTGTAACCTTATTATTTCACTCTTATTACAAATACTGATACTCAGCCCAAACATTTATTGTACTGTTTCTACAATTTTATTATTTTTATGAAAGAAATAGATCTTTGTTCTTTAAATGTTCAGGTCACTTCTGCGTTATTTGTAAAACTATATTTAATGGGATTCTAATTTACTGTAGAAAGGTTTTTAGAACCCACTCAGTTAAAAGTGAAGAAGTAATTTGTGCAAATATATATCCGTTTAGGATAGCCTTTTTATTATAATAACGTCAAATAACCTAAAATAACAGTTACTCTTTATAATAAAAGGTAAAATGAACTGGACAGAAGTAGTTGTGTTGCAATTCGTATTTATAAAACTTTTAGTCCATTTGGTTACGAGATATATAATTGTGCGATCTTCTTACAGATAGAAATTAATGAAGATATATTATACAAAAACAATAGCCAATATTACTTGACAGAATAAAACTAAAAAGCAACTGATTTGTAATAACTTAAAAAATATATAGGTCTCCTAGAAAGTAAGAATAGAATAACAAAAGGAAAAATAATATAAAAAATTAAACACGTTTTATTTAGGATTCCATTAATATTTTACAATTTACAAATTATTAGAGATGCAGTATATCCAAACGTATTAAAAACGAACTAATCGTATATTTGTGAATTTTTAATCAAATAAATTAATAATAAATAAATATGTTGTTTTCTGTTCACTACAAACAATTAATTATATATTTAGCATAAATTAGCTACAAGAAACAGTTAAAACGTAAAAAATATGTCACAGTTAATATTTGTCAATACAAATTTATTCCTGATATGTTTAAAACATTATATTGACAATTGTAACATGCATCCATATAACGTAAAACAAGACATATATCTAACATGGATTGACATTCCGCCGTACGTAGGTTAGGTGGCTCCTGTAACAGGAAATGGTTGTAGACCTATATGGAAGTAATGTGAAAAACGGAAGTTATAGTGTCAAATAAATTCGTGTACATTGGTTTTTTACTATATGGAGGTAATTGAAGAGGTGAACCAAAACATTTTTAAGTTCATAAATTTAAAAATTCCTTATAAAAAACAGGAAAAATTTATAACAGTTAAAATAGGAAAGTTTATAACAGTTATTTTTCTTTTTTGAGGTAATAAGTATTATTATAGGGTTCTTTTAAACATTTTCAAGCACATCTGGAATCCTGCAGATTGATCGATAGTCACATAGATAATGTAAGTAGTAGTTTGATTATAAAATGTATGAGCTTTGAAACAAAATCTTCATAGTATGTTTTGAAATCATCAATTGTTAAAGATTCTTAAATTTTCATAGGACAGATCCGTTGACTTACGCTATGTATTGAAATTGAACTTGAACTTAAACTGTATTGAAATTGTATGAAATTGATAGAATTATATGAGCATTTAATTGAATATAAAAAAGCTATGTAATGACATAAATATCCTCCTCTGTTTCCCTTGTGACTCATTTAATTGTATTATTTATGTAATTTGTGTATTCATTATGTATGTAAAGATAAGTGTAGCAAAATATGTTTATTGATTGACAATATAATTATGAGCTTCGCAAGAACCTTTGGGAAAGAGTGACATATAGAGCTTTCTACACCTCTGGTAAACATCAATTTAATGTTTTCAATAATACCTATACAAACTGTCCCTGTTTAAAAACAATAAAGAGAATTTTATAATGATTTTAATAAGAAACAAAAGTCATTGAATAATAACTGTATTATGCATTGCATTCTTTATTACACGTGGATAAAATCTCCTTTCCATTTAGAAGTTTCAATACCTACTCTATTACTTAACTTGGCATAACTAAAATCCTCACCGAATAATGTTTGTTACACATTTTTCTAGAAACATAACGTTTATTCTGTAATAACAAAACTATCAAAAACAAATTCTTGTGACAATGCAACTCAAATTAAAGGTGTTTTGTATATAACTACATTTGTTTTCTGTAAAATTTTGACAAAATCTTTACCACGGTAATGAAATATTTGTATAATATCGTAAAAGCTTTATTTAAAACGATTCGAGAAACTTCTTTTAAGTTGTAACTATAATATATACCCAATAAGCTTTTTTCAGACTGTTAAATTGGCATTTCTACACTGTGAGGCATAAACCGATTTGCTGACAGGGTTAAGTGGTTAAATGACATCGTTTGTTATTGGCAGATGACATGAAATGTAGGCGTCAATTGCTGACAACCGTCATCATGGAACATTCTATTACAGTATTTTGCCAAACTCAAATTTCGTTCAGTTTTGGTAAATAAGCGGAATTAAAATTTGTGGCTACTACAATGTATATTGTATTCAAGTACCTATTGAATTTTTAAAAATTTGAATGACCACTATATTGATAAAAGGTGTCGTATCAGGTTAGCCAACAAAATAATCCCATTATAAGATACATTTTGGTACCTAGTTTTTACTTGTATTGGCTATTTTGGGACAGAACGTCTCCATAATCAACGTTTATATATATATATATATATATATATATATATATATTCCTTTAAGGAAATCTACAATATTAACATAGTAACCAAAGACATATAGCATGGCCATACTTATCAAGCTTCATTTGATTATATATATATATATATATATATATATATATATATATATATATATATATATGTCTTCTGGTTGTATGCGGAACTTTAATTTTTTAATTGTAAAGTAATTAAATCTTATAAATAAAAAAGAATCCCAAAATGTATTGTAATCTCAATAACATCTGGACCAATTCTGTTAATTCTTATTTAAACATAAAAGTAGGACAAGTACCTTGGAATATTTAAGAATCCAAGGAAATAGTTAAAATATTTACGAAACGCAACCAACAATTTACTTACAAGAAACAGCTGTTGACACTTTCAGCAAAAGTTCCCATGAGAGGCAGAAATATTTATTTACACTTAAATTTTCGAATATATTAAATACACAGTGCTTTATCAGTCTTGCAATGCAGTTGTAACGAAAATATACTATGTAAGTTTTACTACACATGCACAAGTGACGAATTTAAACCATGCAACGCATTATAAATTCTATGTTATGTCCGTTATAAAACTACAACAATGAATAAAGCTGTTCATGTTTGAACATAATCTTAGCCGAAACTGGTTGGCTCCCTTGAGATTGTAATATAGAATTTTTTGTTGTGCTTTAAGGAAAATCAAGGTATGGACACTAGCATATCTCAGCAAGTCATTCTTTCAAATACGAGAGTCCGAAAAAAATAAATTTTCTATCACGCAAAACTTATCATAAACGTTCTACTCTACAACGAAGGATCCGTGTATTTACTTCTAATTCTTGTTAATGGTGTTCCAATATCATAGCTAGTTTTTTATTCATTAAAATGTTATAGGGAAGCATGATATTTAAAATATTTACAATATAAAATAGGATCCCTTATTTTAGTATCGAACCAGGGAAGGATATCATTCAACTGTAATATTAGCACTGGCCAATAGCGAATAACCACAGTTTTCCTACGATTTCTTAGCAACAATCTAAGTATTTTATTCAATAGCTCTTAACAATTCAGTAACACTTCAACTATTTTAAACCCATGTGGCAGAACCGTAAGGTCGAAGACCCGTAGCTTTCTTAGGGTAATCACTTATGATGTAATACGATGAAGTCCTATGATATTAAAAAAGTAAGCAAATACCACGTAAATCAGGAGCGTACTTTCATTGCGCATTGTTAAGAGAAATCAATATTAATATTAATCAAACAGATACCATAAAGAATACATTTACCCTCATATTTTGTGTGCAATATTTCAATGAAATACTGTTTTAAAAGGTTGGGATACAGATTTTGAATGATATTTAATTTAAATTATGTATACTTACGTATGTGATGAGAATGAGAACACCACATCTAGATTACATTTGTTTGTACAGATGTCTCTTACGTAGAAACGATGTAGAAGGTTCGTTTTGAGCGTCTTCATCGCTTACAATTTTGGATCCCTTCAGATGGATGTTGATACCAGATTCCAGGATTCAAATTTGTTAGTCACAGCGATAAACTTTAGCCGCTGCACTAACTGGAAAGTAAAAGGGAGCTGAATTTAACATTCGTATTGAATCAACACTTCCCACCATTTATCTTGGTTATGTGTATTTAAATTAGGATTTAAATGAAAAAATAATTTTTGTTTAAAGCAATTTTCAAAATTATTATTATTACTATTATTTTTAAAAGCAAGTATTGATAAACATGTATTCAGAATTTAGAAACACATAGATCCTTTTCGCAGCTAGAGTTTCGTAGGTTTTAGTTGGGAGAGATAATGAATATTCTCAGCCTGTTTCTGCTATAAAGGTTTTGGCTTAAAACAAATATTTTGGCACTTTAATTTATAAAAATATTAAATAAAAAGATTATTTAAATATCCATTGTATGAATTGGATATATTTGGATATATTATATGTCAATTAATAAAACAATCTCAAAACAGGGAATTATTTCAATATCTATAAACATTAATACAATTTTAAGATTGTCCAAAAACAGGTAATCTAAAAGGTTTCTGTTTTAAAATTTTAAGGAGCAAATCCAGGGGTATATTCAACATGAACCAAAAGTATAGTGTTATAGAGATTGTCTGAAACGGGAATGTTTGGATCTAGCGTTTCAATTACAATGCATAATCTGAATAGTTTACAAATGTGATATGGTAATATGATGGAAGTTTGTTGTTTTAATTTTAAGAGGAGACAACTAAAAATGTATTTATAAATATTACAAGTTAGGCTACATATATTGGTTATAAAGAAATTCGCATAGTACATCGAACGTTATCGACGTTATATAAATCACTATTTGTTTAATTTTTTTAACTACTCTATTGAAAAGACATAATGGCCGAAGTTGTTAATGTGAGGTCAAAATTCCTAAAGGAATAATAGGTTAGTAGGGGCAGTATTTCACATTATCGCCACCAGATAGGGCGACTGTAATGGCGTGTGATGTTGGACGACAGCCATCTTATGATGAACTGCTACTGAAATTTTTCTTCTTCTCGCAATCTAATTCCCTTTGTTAATATTGAAGAGTTACACATTTTTTCATAAATACCACTAAATACTCCTTTGTCGTTGTATGACTGTAGGCTAATTTGAATATATATTTTAAGCAGCATTCTCATTATAAACGGTTCAAAAAATAAATATTAATATTAATATGATATTGCTGGGTTCTTATATTACCAAAAAAAATTGCATTTTCGTACCTGTGTCTAACATACGCATAATATTATATGCAATTTATAGTATTAAAAATATTTGTTATGTTTAGCAAAATATAAAACACTAAGTTTCAAGAATTAAAAAATACTCTCGTACTGAAGTTTACAAAGCTTAATACGAGTACACATACATGTGCTCAAAACCTAAAACCTGTGGCATGTACAGTAACTCAAAAAGTTTTTTTGTATCGTACCTTAACAACAGGTTGAACTCCAAACTGGAGAAAAAAAGAACCCAGGCGATGTCACTGCCCAGATTGAAGAGCACAAATCACATCATATCCGCACTAGTGAAAAGTTGAACACTAACTAGAAAATAAGCGTCAAGATTTCCTGTAGTAAAGCGGCACGTCATCTGAGACAATCTGACAGGAAGGGGATGGTTAGGAGAGTGAAGGGTAAGGCAGCCGCCTCCGGTCTTATGTTTTGTCCTATTCCTCAATTTCACGGTGTGTGTACGAATTTTATAGTTGAATTTAATTTTTTGTTACAATTTTTCAGATTTTACAGTTTATTCTCTTTTGTATTAGTATCCGAAATCACCTAAACTTAACCTATCGTTGACTTGGTTGGCCTGCCAATGTTATGTACAAATCTTCAATAAGTTTGCGTTTGGAAATTTCTCGTCCCGATGTATTTGAAACGCAGTGAAATCTTGAAATATGGCTTCATCCTACTTAACAGATTTAGGCAAAATTTTGTTTTCGTTACGCTGGGCTCTGTAGTTTGTGACTTTTAGTACCTAGATTTTGAAAAGTTCAGACGCGTGATTTATTAGTTGTTTTAATTTCAAAATACATTCTTTTTGAAAACAGTACAGCAAAATTTTGTAAATTTTAACAGAGTACTAAGTGTTTAATCAGCAAGCTGGTTGTCCATTGGAACCTAATCATAATTTCAAATTCTAATCATAAACTTTTATTGTTGACTTTTACCTTTAAAAGGAAATTATATAGTATAAAATATAGCATAAATAGTATAAAATATAGGTATATTTAGATTTCTTTACTAAATATATTAATTCCTAATGTAACTGAATTCATGAAAATAAGCATAGATAAGAAGGCTTGGTTTTTGTTTAAAAATTTGATTTTAGTAGACTATTAAACATATAGATTTACAGAAAGTTAAGGAATATAACAAAATATTGATACAATTTATTTATATACTAATTCATGTATTTAATGCAATAATATATAAAAAGCAAATAAGTAAATATATATATATATATATATATATATATATATATATATATATATATATCACTTACGTGTTGTTACAAGTTTTGTTCACTATCGTCAGATATATATATATGTATATAAATTTATGTACTGCATTAATATGTACTTTTTGTGATTCAATTTTTATTAAAATTAAATAAGGCTATTGCCATTTATACAATTTGATGTAAATAAAAGTCGTTTGACAGGTATTTGGTCTTCCGATCATATGTTAGTTTGCTTATTTAAACGCATATGTGACAGAATGTGACAGATACGGCCAAATACAAAATAATTAAATCGGAAAAAGTAAGCGCTCTGTGGTGTAATGGTAGCACATTCACCCGGCAAGTGAAAGATCCGGGTTCGACTCCCGGCGGAGCAAGTACTTTTTGTGATTCAATGTTTATTGAAATTAAATAAGGCTATAGCTATTTATACAATTTAATGTATATAAATTATATATGTTATAAATAATATAATAAAACCAAGCTCAGAAACAACACAAGAGTAATTCGGTTATAACATTCACTAAATACTACAAATCCGAATTGGAAGAGACGTTTCCACTTACTATCATTCCATGCGTTGTTCATTGTTGCACAATAAACCAATTACAGATTAGAAAAGTTCATAGAATGCTGAGGAAATTGTCCAAATAGTACTCAGTTGTTCCTAAAATATACATGTAATAGACTAAACAAAGAATATTCTGATATAATTACCTTTATTTCTGACGCAGAAGGGAACTATAAACGATCGGTTATCATAGTTTCGAAGAAAATGGTTATGTATTACATAAAAAGTTAATTTTATCTTATTTTGCTATATTATGCCGTTATATTAAATTGAAGTTCCTCAGTGGAATTTATATTGTGACTATTAAATAATAAATCTCTTCTTTATCTTGTTTTAAAAATAATTATACTATTTAAACCATCAAATTTGAATAAATAGCAATAGCCTTAATAAATTTAAATAACCATGGAATCACAAAAAGTACATATTAATGCTGGGACATTCCAAAACATTTGACATAGATTTTGTGGCTATTTATAATTAAAAAGAACAATTTTCTATAAACATAGATTGAGAAATAAGTCGTTTGGCTGCTAGCTGTCATTTTATTTTTTTATAAACAAGTTATAATTTATTTGTAACACGAGTAAAGACAAACTTTGCACACAGGTTGTGACAAAAAAAGAATAACATACAAAAATATGTAATATACTTAAATATTAACAAAATTGCACCTATACCTAAATTTTAAAAACCAAATAAGAAAAAAACCAGTAAAATTATAACAATTAATAAGATTCCTACTAATTTGTTATGTGATTATAGTCTAAGAACCGCTATAGACCAGGAGACTCAAAAGATCGGATAGATAGAGGGCTGGATATAACAGAAGATTAATGTTTCTTGAGGTGTGACTTACTTTCGATGACCAAAACCTCTAGATGCCTCAGAAACCAAAGCATTATACAAGCCGAGAGCCTCGAAAAACTGAGAGCTTCTAGACACTGAGAGCTAGCAAGATCTGACGTATTTCTAAGGATGAATGTTACAATGGAATATAAACTAAAGATTTTAAAACTTCAAGATTTACTGTTGATCCACTGGCCAGTTTTCTGAGGGAAATTCTCGAGCTTATTAAATATACAAACAAATATGACTGAATTAGCATTACACAAGTTAAATCTGTTGTCCTAGATCTCGCGAACTAAAAAGTTTTTGTTTAGTCTCATTAAGTCTCATTTTTGATAGGTCTTGTTAAGATTTGACATCTACGTCTAGTTTTAAATGTGTTTTTTAACTGATATACGAATTCCTTTTTAAAATATAAAAGTGTTACAACTTAAAACTAGGGACGTTTACACTGTTCATGAACCCTTTAACATGAAAATTGAAACTCTGCAAACAAACAAACAGAGTGGTTTTAATAGTGATATTTTCATTACATTATGTTAACAAAATACATGTTTCCGATTTTAGTTCAAAAAATTTACTATCCCAATGACAAGAGAATGCATTCGGGAAGTACAAATAACTGTTTTATTGTTATAATTATTTAAAATTTGTCTCATAAAATATTGAAAAGTCAGATAGTTGAATTCTGTCATACTTTATGTCACGGTGTAGCTATTAGTTGTGAGTTTAAATAGAAACTTGACAGGAATGTAACCTGAACGTCTTTTACAGACATAAACTAATTAGAAGGCGTGAGGTAACTGTTGTCGTCTGGTTTCTGTGTAGTGTAGACCACAGGTCTCCAGTTACCCTCTCATTGATTAAGTTTACACCACGACTTAGTAGAAGTACAACAAAACAAATCTATTGTTTTCTTTTAATTGAACTTTACCAAATACAGTATATTATAATAATACGTAAGAATTTATGCCGTGAGTTCAATTATTAATACTATAAAATGACAGAAAATGTTCTATTCATGAACATTGAACAAAAATGTCAGTACCAATGGACATATTTTCTTTTTAAAACTACTGAGTCAGTTTATTCCTTTATCATCATTTAGCGCATTATATAATTTCGTAAAACATTCAGGTAAAATTTGAGTATTCATTGTATATTCACTTTTACTACAGCTTCATACCTTGTATTCAGTAAAAATTTACAAAAACGTGGGCAGAGCACGTAATGTAGGAATTTAAAATAAAATGTATGGCATGTTTTGTATTAATTTTGGACGAAGTTGTGCTTATTATTATAATTCCCCCCAGCATTGTACAAGGCTATTAGCAAAATCAAGATGGCCACGATAACGAAACACCAATATCCTCTTGCCATGTCATTGAAAAGTTAAACTCAATTTAAAACTTACTTTTGTTACTATTTATATCAAAATCAGATTTTTATTCTTGTAACCTCTAAACCGTTTTATCAGTACTTACTCGTGGCGTTATTAAGATCTACTATTAAAAAAAAGGAGTTGTGTACGCGTACATTTTTAAATATAATAAAACATCGCTTAAGATTAGTTAGATAAGTTTTGGCCAATAAAAGATACTCCAACCTCCTCACTTACATTTTCGAATAATTTAATGTTAAGTATAAAGTATAGTCTTTGGGTGGCACAAAGTCGGATATTGAAACAGTTTTTACAAGTTTCAAAATAAAAACTCAAAATGCTCCACAATGTTTAATAATATGTAGTTGAACAACTTCAAAAATGTCAGTTACAGAATATGATCAATTATAGAAAAATGGGAGTAAGACGAAAGTTGAAGTCCGTAGTATTCTTAGTAAACATCTTATCGTGTAACATAATGGAGCTCTAGGACAATCTTGAGTGGGAAGTAGGAATATTGAAGGTACACATTGTTTCAGTGTTCATGGTTAAGAAATTCAAAACCCAAACAAATTTGTGATTGCAATTTGTGTTACATTTAGATTGTATAGGAACACTCCTGGTTCAAATGAATTATATTCCAGACTAAGGTATTTCCAGGTATTTTCCTATCGTTACTATAGTTGGGGCGATAGTAAGAATACGAATAATTAATCTAAGAAACATATTTCTGTAAAATAGCGTCTATTTCCAGGTTTTGTTAATAGCTTCTGGTCTAACGTAATTTTGGCACAAAAGCTGCTATTGCTATTTGTATAAATGTTAGTAAGTCTAAAGTGTTTCCTTTGGTCAAACAACGACTGCAGTTTTTAGATTTCACTATAAGTTCTTTATATTTTACGGTAATGATATTAATTATTCATGTAAAAAGGTGTAATGATGATCATAATTTACAAACATAATATGAGTTTCTTAGTTTCTTCACATTGGGAAAATAAAAAAAAAACTAAATAACCCTTGTAGGGGCTGTTAAATTATTTCAACCACTAAATATTATCTTCATGAAATTGCTGTTTAACTATTTCAGTCAGCGATGAAAAAACAAAAATATAATCCTGCTATGATTTGCAATCCCGTTGAACTTCTGTTGAGTGGTCGAACTAGACGAAACTGTTTATTTTATTTTTAGGGGATAAAGGCCATAGTATTTTAAATTTAAACGTTATATTCCACTGCAAATTTCGTGGTCGAAAATCATTTTTACCCCTATTGTTGTTTGATCTCTATGAAAGTGATTTGTTTTTATCATCTAGGACATGCAAATACGTTAGAATAAGGATGCAATAAAAAAAGACAGATCAAGACACTAAGGTGGAAATATTCATTAGTATAAATTAAAATTCAAAGGCATAATAAAGTTATTTTTTTAATTTAGCATTGGCTACATTTCTTGGTTAATATTTTTTATAAATCTTTGCTGTAATATACTGACTTTATGTATAAGAAGTTTGCAATAAAAAATAGAGTAAATAAAAATTTTAAAAATATTAATAGCTTTATCTGCTTATGAATTTTTTTGTATTCCTCCTTGATATGAACTTTTTCAATGTTTACTAAAAAGTAGGAGTTTCATGTTCTTTGACATTGAATTCAATATCCTATTCTATATTCTCATGAACAAAGTGGAGTAAATTACTAAAATTCTAACCATTTACACCAGATATTTTTTTATATATAATTAGATAAAATTAAAAATTAATTAAAATCTGATATGTAAAACAGGAAATATCAAATAAAAAACCCTTATAGTAGATAAAACAATTTTAATAATTGAAGAGGCATTTGAAAGCACAAAAATTCTTTACGCAGATTTTTAATTATTTACTTTCAAAGTTTATAAAAAAATCGTGAAATACTGCAGTTTTGAATCTTTTCATTGAGAAAAGTAAACTCTTAACTTTGTCATTAGCAAGTTTTCTTGATTTTAAACATGCGTTCCGAACATTATTTAACCATTTCATAACCAATTTAATCAGAAAAAATTGTTTCAAATGATCATTAATTAAAAAAAGAGAGTTTTTAGAACATACATTCCGCTTGCAGTGGAAGTCTCGTAACTGATAGTACTCAATAATAAAGTTGTTACGTTCACACATTCAAAGAACAAAACATGTTGATGTATGCAGGCAATTCCTTTAACAAAAAAGTTCTCTTTTGTTGGTGATATGAGTATGAAAATGAGGCGGAGTGTTCGTATGTAAAAATATTTAGGACACAAATGTATAAATGCAGTGATGTAAGCAGCAGGAGATGATCTCCATCATACCGAGTGTAGACTGCCTGAAAATGCAAAGCTTCTGAGCAAATTTATTCTGTTTGAAGTCAATTCGCATTACCTAACGTACGTAGACAGTGTTGAAGGAATGCATTTTCTTACAACGCTCTCGAATTGGTCGTACAGATTCTATGTTGACAATATTACGTCATGGGAAATTGTCAGTTACTTTAGACAAGTAATGTTTAGGTAAAACGATTAATATACAATAATAAAACTTTTTATATATTTTCTCATTTTCGTACTATGTACATTTAAAATTCTAAGAATTCATCTTCAGGTACATTTTTAGGTTCATCAACCTAAATATAATTGATTAAGGTCACAATTGCTTATCAACGCGCAAAACCATGCCCGGATACCACGCAGATAGTTCAGTAATTGTTTATTATTAATAAAATTTTATTTGTACAATTGAACATGTTTTTATGCAATTGAATGCAGTACATAGATTTATGCCCAATTACAGTAATAAATTAATCTAATTCGTCATTTAATGTATATTATGTCGGCAAACTAACTGATTGATCATTATAAATCAATATTGTTAGACTTCCATGACAATGTGATCAAACTAGCATTCAAAGCTGAAGACCTCTTCATGAGTTCATCTTAAAGTTAAAAATTGTGTTATGGAAAAAATTAAAGGGCTCTAAAACATAGTGATAGTAAAATGTTATCATATTGACTTAATATTCAAATCCCAGCTTAAAATTGCTATCATGGTCTGTTACAATTTTCAAAAATAGAAACTGCATGCTATTTATATTTCATTTCTTCGTTTATTTCAACAAGAATATCGTACCTATGTATTTAATAAAACTCATTTCACACCTAAGTAAGACTAACTTCACATCGCCATTTTAATACAATTATCATCAAGGAAACAGAAGAATAGAAAATTTTCCAGGATACCTGCTTTATGTACAGAACCAGTTAATTATTGACTGAATTATAAAGATTTCAAGTAATCTGCTTTAATTCAATTCAGTGCAGCTGAATAATTTTAGCATGTATTGTAATATAATAAAAAATTCTATGATTTCATATTAATTACATGGATATATAGGTAATACAAGGAATATTAAAGATTATGTGACTGAGACACAAAATTTTTGGTGCTATATTTCGGGGTAATTGTTTTAACAAAAGTGATTTATTTTATATTTGACTTTGGAGTACTCTTGTTTTATACCTTTTTCGGCTTCACTCCACCTTGTATGATTTCCACTATAGTATCCATAAAGTATATAAATAAATCATTTTAGTAATTTTCTATCTATCTGTTTGTCAGTACGATATCTCTAAAATTAACTAATTTTCCATGCAGCTCAGCAAAGCCTGTTACGCGACCCGTGATGGAGCTTACCCGTACCTTATTTTAAAATTTACGTGATATGTATAACACTATACAACATTTTCTTGTTACAGCCAACAAAAATATAAGTCAATGAGCGATTAGTCAGCTCTTGTTTCACGAATGCTTTGTGATATTAACTTGATAATTCATTAAATAAATGGTGTATAGACAACATGCATCTCCTTTGAGGACTGATAATTTTAACAAAGAAGTTAACTTGATAGAGTACATTATCTCTTATACTGGTTTCTAAACCAATGTTTTGAATACATACTATAACAAACAAAAATATTTTATGTACAAGAAAATTACAATTAAATTTCACTCAGAAAAGAGATACTATTTATTAATGTATAGATTCATTAGAATATGGTTTTAAAATAAAAATTTAAGAACAAGGAAATTGCATTGACATATGTAGAATAATAAATCGCATTTCTAATGTTTTATCAAACCGAGGCCACATCCTGCATAAATTTGATAAACCAGCTGTGTATACGACTAAATGTTGAGACGCCAGTGATTCTATACAAGCCAAAGTAGTAGATCTCTTAGAAAGCAAAGTAATTAACAAACGTTTAAAATACTGAAAAATAAACAAAGATCAACCGCTTCTTAACGTTGCATATTGTTGATTCCATAAATGCAACATAAAGTTCACAGAAGTCTCCATTTTGGCAAAAAGAACGAAAACTAAGCATTTTAGAGGAATAAAAATTTACTAATTATTAAAGAAAGAAAACTAAACGTTCTTAAATAGTTCAATTACCACATAATCACAAAAGTTTCCAAGGAAAATGGTACCTAAATCAATTTACGAGTACTAAATAATAGAATACAGGTTAGGTGATATTATATTTTAATGGTAAGGGGTTGAAGTTACACAAAAAATAGAATACCACCCTACTGATAACGCAGTTACTAGTAACGTCAGCACGGCAGCGGCGTTGTAACTAGATCGTGCAGTATCCTACGTGCGTCTAATAATTATGGTGCGGACAGGGTAGACCAACCGATGTTGCATTGTTGCATCTGTGCTATGTGTTATGTAACCTTATATTAGTTTTGGAAAAGCTATTGTAGATGCATGCATTAGCTTTTATCCTCTTATAATGGTATATTTACAACGAAACATTTAAGTAATTTAATATTAGTTTGAACTTACAAGGTATGTTTGTATCCTATAATTAATTGTAATACTGTTTGTCGGATCAACATTGAATAATAATCTTACTGCTTGAGATCTCAGAGAACATCTAAGTCTTGTTACCATTGTCAAACTTATAAATTCTATATTCAATACTCTCTTTGTGACGTGCATATTGTACTTCAAGTAGTTAACTTTACTAAAGTAGTATTTGAATGATTTTTATATTATGACATATTTATTTTCAAATACGAGAAAAAGGTTTATGACAATATAACATAATTAGATCATGTTCTATAATTATGTTATATTATCATCTTCTAACAATATTAGATCATTTAGCTTGAAAATGGAGTCAAAATGTAATATCTTAATATATTAATAATTTTATGTCAGGTTATAAGTATAATGCCTTTTGGTGTTGACCTTCTTTCACAGCGGGCAAAACTTCCTCGATACTCTCTCTACACGGGGTCTTCAAGCAGCCACTTCTGAAGCCTCCTCTTGAGTGCCCTCGGGTTGCCGCATTTGACGCCCCCTAGAAGTCTTGAGAACGTTTCTTAAGAAAAGAACTCGTGTTTTCCCTTTAACAGTTTCCCAAGAAGATTACCCCACACCTGAGATTATTTAACGGTTGCATGGTATGCTGCTGTTGACTCAGTAGCTTCAATGTCTGGACACAGATGATGTCATTTTGGAATTTGCCACAGAGTACCTACTGAGTTTTGCTCTCATTGAAAACCAGACCACTGTTAGCGCGGTATTCCTTGGCTTTGCTGATAGAAGTTGATAGTTTTTAGAGGTTCCATTTCTTTGCTGTTGGTCAAGAGTACCAAATCATCTGAAAAAAAAAATATATATATAATATATATATATATATATGTCTGCTGAAAATAGTGCAAACAAAACAGGGCCCAACACAGAACCCTGGGGAACTGCTCTAGATACACCTAACCACATTTATCTTAGTACGCTAGTTCTTACCTTGAGAGTATGAGTGCTCTCAACTAGCTGCAGTCTGACTTAGATATAGGACCAGGCAAGTATTGATCCATCCACACCTAAAGTTAGAAGATTTTCTAAGATGAGCTGGTGGTCAAACACCTTGCTGAGATCAAAGACCAGATCTAAGTTATCAAAGATTACTTCTACTATTTCAGTGACTACGGTGTTGGTTGACCCAACATGTATTAAGCTATAGTGGGACCTTGAAAAAAGATTGTTCTGGTGTATATGCTTTTAGAGGCGAACCAATCAATATTTTATAAAAGTTTTTTTTACCTAGGATATCGGCCTATAATTCCCCATTACACCAGTTGTCCCTTTTTCATGGAGATTATAAACCATAGCCATCTTCATGTTTCCAAGGAAGAGCGCCTGAGTCAATATTATTGTATAGTGTCGGTTAATGGTGGACAGAGTTCCTATTCACAAAATTTCAATAACCTACAGGAAATTTCATCCACGCCGGTTGATGGATGGAGTTGGCTTTAAAACCCTTTATGATATCTCGGACCTTATCATGAGTTGCTGGTTAAATTAGACCAATTATTGTTCTATAGCTGGATGGAGTTGCTTAATAAGTAGGGCAGTTTACTGCGAAGCGTTTCTTCAGCTATGGAGGTAAAGTACTTATTGAAGCAGTCTGCAACTATGTTGGGGTTATCAACAAGTTTATTCGAAACTTTCACTTTCTGGGCTACTTCTCTTTGCTCATCACACTTACATCTTCTTTTACAGTTATAATGGCCAAAACATACTGTATAAAACACATTTTTTATAACTACTATATTATTATATGTAATTTATAATTATATATTGGTAAAAACTCTATACATGTTGCTTTTTAGTGTTTGAATTATAACAGATATTTTAATAAAATACAAAAATGTTTCAATAACCTGACGTTTACAGGGAACGCACATTCTTTGTAAGAGAGAGGTGACTCGCCTACCCCGAACAGTTTCCCCGGGGGCTTATCGTGTACTTGGCTCCAACGTGGCTGAACTCTCTTATTCTTATCCTCCCATTCACTCTACCGAGGCACTGCTTGCCGCAACTACTTATCTCTCCGACTCAGTCCTCAGTCTTCCCTCACGTGCTTTTGTGTAGTTAAACATCATTTAATAATACAGCTATTAATTAAATCCTCTAATTTAACGTTGTTATTTAAGCCGTAAGAGATTTCAAGTGCTTCTAAAACAGAATGAATTATTAAATGTATTATTACTCTTATGGGAATCTATTAAATCTGAATTGATCACATGGCTCAAATAATGTTTAGATAAAATGCATTATAAATAAAATAGATTCTTTTTATTTAATTACCAAACAATAATTTGATGACCATTTTATAATACTTACATTGCGCTTTATCACACAATCATAGTAAAAATTGTAATCATGTCGTAATACTTAATTATTACTAAAAATCTTTATTAGGAAGTTGTTTGGATTGATCCTGTTAATAAAACACAATATCTCGTAAATATAATTTGTACTATAACAGGAGACAACACACACAGGAGGTTTTTTAATTTTTTATTAGTATTACTTATTTTTCTGTTTAAATTTATAAAAACATTTTTTTTATTTCTCTTTAGTTTATGATCTGAACTTTTAACTGTATGAACCATGTATGTGGGTTAATTGTGGGAGAAAAACTATAATATATATATATATAATATTATATATATATATATATATATATATATATATATATATATATATATATAAATAGGCATGAACTGAGACTATCTTTTCTAGAGGATGTTTAACGCCGAATATATAAACGGAAAGTAATGTTATGACTGGTTTTATTGACCTAATCTATCGAAAAGTTTAAATTTTACAAGCATTTAATATTTGTATTATATAAATGTTATAAAACTAAGAAATACAATAGAAAGTAAGATTTAATCAGGAGGAGAATCGTCACTATACCACAACTATAGTGCGGAAGTCAAGGGTAAATCACGTGAGGTCTGACGCGTTAGAGATTCAACAACTGTCCAACTCGAACACTGTTTTTCATCATATACATATGGGCTACGTGAAACTGCTATTACTTCATTGAGAGTAAAGTAAGCTACTGTCAATTACTTCCATATCAACTGATACAATTTAACTTATCAAACGCCAAATCTTCATTACTATCAGTTTTGCTTATTTTTTTAGGATTACTTTGAAACTCTTTAACCTTTAACGGGATTATTTTCCATTTCATCGTACATAAAGCTTTCACAGTGCTCTAATTTATTTTAATATACACTGTGGCATCTACTTATTATAAAATTGAATACTATATATTGACGCATGAAAGTACATTTAAGCATATATAAAGTGGACTGTGTGTACAGTAGTTAACATCGTTCCACGTAAAATTATATTATTGATCAACTGTGTTCACAAGATATTATAGACCAATATGATTCATAGTTTAGATATTTTACAGTCGAACTAACTATTTTAGTGAATCAGTTGTTTAAATAAACATAGTGCAAAGATGGTAGGCTAACCAAGGGCAAGGTTTGACAGTCCGAAGCCAGTCCATGGCTGCAGTTGCATTGGCAACAATAAACTGGACAGTCAGGAACTCTTAATTAAGAAATAAGATTTAAATTAAAAATGCAGAATGCCTTATTATATACATGCAACATTATTACATACATGAGTATAATTGTAATGTTTTAAAGTTAGTCACAATAACAATAAGAACACAATACCAAAAGTTGATCGCCTTACACTACTTGAGAATTGGTGTCGCCATGTCATATTATGTGAGAAAATTGCTTCTTAAAATTAGCAATCAAATTATTAGAGAATTATGACCTGAACAAAACTAAGTAGTCGCCAAAGGTTAGTAATATAATGTATCAAAATAAAATGCCTAATTGTGTGATTAAATGCGTGATTCAAACCAATAAGAATTGCCAAGGAACCTCACACCTTTAAGAAGTGAGTAAAGGGCAATAACAAATTCTACCTTAGCGTTTGAAATATAATTTATTTATACCACAAATGTTTTTTACGCACTAAACCTGAAGTATGATCCAACGCCAGAGCTGTTTAACTTTTTAACGCCTTAACAATAAACAATGGAATAATATTTACATTATACATTGTGTTTAATTTCCAATTTATTAGACTTAACGTAGTTAAGGTATGAAGGGTTGATTCAATTCGAATGTTTAGTTTAGCTCCAGTTCACTTTCATTGTATTGCAGCGTATGGTATCTGACGCAGTCTCAGACTTGATTCCTGGAAACTGGATTCATGTTCGTCTGAAGAAATCCAAAGAAAGTCTGTGACTAAGAAGCTCAAAACGAAACTTTACATCGTTTTGACATCAGTGACCCTTATAAATGGAAGAATTGGTAGTTTCGTTGTCTCATCAGGTGCACATCTTTGTGCACTAATTATTTTCAGACCCGATCTCTAAGCACGGAGGAGCAACCGAGTTTAAAATGATAATGATATGCCATAAGAATATTAAGATATGCCTTTGAGGACGTACCTGCCATTCAATATGAAATCGCATACAAATCCGCGGGTAACTGATAGTTATAAATTAGTGTCAGCGATTTTAATTGAAACAATAAATTATAATAAAAGAAAGTATTTAGCACAATTACTCTATACATAGAAAGCGATTTACAGTAGTTCTAAAATGTTCAAGGTCTATAAAAAAACAAATATTATATAATATTCTTTAAAGTTTTGTTAAACCACTCCATGCAGTTGCTATTTTCGTCCTTAAAATAGAGTTATCTCGGAGAATGAAAACGACCAAAACATGCATAGACGTAGAAGCGTTTAGTCTATGTAGTTGGTGGCTAAGGTTCATCTGTAAAATCTGTACTAAATTGAATTATGTTAGTTGGAAATGATGGTGGCGGCCTTCTTCCTCACATCGATGTGATAGAAATTCAATATCTGAAAATACTTGTAGGTAGGTTCTGGGAACTTATTGCTGTAGGATTTTAATATTTTACGCCTTTGTTTATGGTAGTTGCTTTGATATATGCTTTCCAATAAGGTGACTTACTTGATACACTTTCACTGCTCAAAATAAGTTTTAATTTAACGCAAATTACTACAAATGTTGATACTCCGAACAACGGGAAGCGCAGTATTAGGCAAGTCCTAGCATAAAAGTACGGCGGATGTTACAAACAAACCAGGCACCTTCCAATAAGAACAATTTTATCAATATAAAGAGAGTTTATTTCTTAATTTAAGAATGATTGTGTTGACCCGTATATTGATTTGTCAATTTTATGGAAAGAAATAATTCTTTTATAACTCAACGTGGTTCATCTCAAAAAGGTTACTGAAAATAGACCGCATGGACAAATTCTATCGTAACAGTACAGAGGACAACCGTGACAAAGGACCTGATAAGTTTTCTAGAAGTCTGATACAAGATAGTAGCACATCATTGGGCTGAATTTTCAAATTGAGTGGTATTTTGTGATTTACTATATTAACGCACACGAAGATCAAATGTTTTAACAATAGAGGATGACGTATTTAAGGCATTTTTGTGTGTTATTAGAAATACGTTCGGAATGATATTTAAATGGACATTTATATATATTTTAAAATGTGAATAAGGCCATTACATATGTGTACCCCACTAGCCTAAATTTAATATTTGGCAGATTTAAATATCTTGTCATCTTAAAAATGTCTCATAAATCATGCGAAAGCTACCTTAACTGAAATTTCAATATTAGTTTGGTTTTTTTTCACTCAATTTACTTCAACAATATAGTTTTTAATTAGTTGTTATAGTTCTTTCATTTTTTTCAAAGATAATAGTTTGGTTTATGTTTCAGTCATAATCGTCCACAGGTTTTGAGATTATTTTAAAATCAATGTCTTTGAGTTGTCTCCAACTTAAAGTGGTCACTTATAAAATGTTCATTCCTATAAAACACATTTTTAGAGTTGAACAAAATACCACAAAATTCGGCTTATGTATTGGTACGGATTTTGAAGAACTGTATTATGTAATAAAAACATACACACTATATAAACAGAATACTATAATCTTAAAATAAAACCAAAGTAAAATATGAACAGTAAAATCTATGGCAAATAACGTGCTAGCCATTACAAAAGAAGGGTGGTGAGATCCAGTTGATTAAGCACGAATTCAGATTTGTGACGCATGTAAACTTTCGAAAGAGATTGAAAAGTAGAATGTAAATTACCTTTCTGTTATTATGGAAAAATGGTAGTAGGTTAACTGGTAGTCTCAGTTTTCCATTAATCAAACCATGACTCTGGTCACATTGGTCTTATGGTTAACCAAATAGAAATCTAGAAACTAAAAAAAGTAAATTATTAGTTAAGAGGACCACATAGCTAAAAGTAATATATTACAATTTTATATGAAATTATCAATGCATTTGATCCCCCCCCCCCACCCCCCCCCCCCCCCACCCCCCCCCCCCCCCACCCCCCCCCCCCCCCACCCCCCCCCCCCCCCACCCCCCCCCCCCCCCACCCCCCCATTTTTATTTCACTGCCCAAAGCAAGACAAGGCTTTCAGCTTAGAACATTTCACGTCCCACAACCCACAACCTCAGTTCTTATACTGTTCCAAGTGGTATAGATTACGTTTTGCCCTCACAAAATGTTATTAACATAATTTATAAGGTGTAAAATTAATCAAAATTAACATACACATTTAAAATAGCATGATTATAATATTTTTAATATTATAATCTAGTTTAATTACACCATCAACATATGAATATCTCTATACTAACACACCCATATTTTGTTCTGTTACATGACTCACGAGGTTTATCACAAGATTTATATTATACACAAGCTAGCAATCATCCAGTTGCATTGCGCTTTAGAGTTTAATCTTGGATAACATGATAACTAGAAAGTTAACTATAACACTGAAACTTTGCTATGTAACCTTTTTATTATACATATATGAAGGAAATTCATATGGTAGATAATATTTTTCTGGGACGTAAAATAGTCGTTACTATTGTTAAGCCGAATTGACAGTATAAAAGCCAAAACTTAAAGGAGTAAACGAATGAAAATTTCAAGAAACAATAAGTTTTTAACAAAATTAAAAAACTTACAACTGCTTGCAATCTAAAGAAAATGTATGACCAATAATAGCACATACCTCAGACTCCTTTATTAGTTTATGGAATAACCTTGATTTTCCTGTATGGATGTCAATCACACAATGTGTAACCGTTCATAACCAAAAGCTAATAGCTATTTTCTTGACACAAGGTAGATTTGATTCTTGTACGTACATCATAAAAAAGATTAATAGTCAATTCTGAGATGGCAGTATAGCTTGAAGCCTTTCTAGTTGTTTTGTCTGCTCTACTCATAATATACATTGCGAATCAACTATTGCTGGATTGCATCCACAAAGCTTATAACTATTTTACACTCTCAAGGAAAATTTATAACTCTCCTAACAGTGAAACAGTCATCATTAGTTTTTTTATTAAATTCAACAACATTTTTTCATATAAAGTATTACCACGATAATCACTTCTTTCCTCAACAATGCAATTTCAGGATCCGTTTTCATTACAAGGAAAGGACCTGGAAATAGGTTAGGTGGTATGAACTTTATCCATTATAGTAGAACTTAGTATTGCCCTAGAAAATGTTTTTGCATGCATAATATATGACGTAGAACTTAAAAATGCATATTTGTTCAAGTACATCAGGATTGGAACTACTCCAGAGAGTTCCAGAAGAACCGCAAATATAAATGAATGTATGAAATGTTTACAAATATAAAACAATAACAAATTGCAGAAACTTTAGATCACACGAAAGCGCTTTTAGAAATCTCTTCCAGTATTTTCTTTAATTTGTCTATATTGCCCGACTTCCCACAGAACAATAGTATCATCTGAATTCGTTACAGAAAACTCTCCAGGAGAGAATCCTTGAATTTTATGGAGTTCATGTTAGTTGAATAATTCTATTATATTGTGCAGGAATAACTTTTATGTCTTTAAACTTACGTTAAATTATACGTAATCAACATTCTAGTTTGACAAAATGTTTCAATTTTATACTTTTCGCTGTAAAGCATCTGTAATTTAATTTAAACTTAATATAAAGTCTACACGGTGCCGCTCAAAACATCACATTAACATCTAATACTCGTATTAACCAGGCGCATGTTCCGATTCTTAAACTGTTTGCAAGTTAGATACAGCTGAGATATTAAGACTCATTATTACTTAAATACGATATGATATTGTTAGTGCAGTGATATTGGAAACACTATATACGCTATTCAAATTCTTCATGACCTACCTGCATGTATCAAAAGAAACTTAGTCAGTAGTCATATTGTAAGCGACTGTCACAGCAATCTTTCGGTCGTTAAAAGATATAGTTATTTACACAGTACAGACCAAGTGAAGGAGATAGTATACTAGAAAATATTCAGCAGCGAAGGAGTGAATGTGATATTTTGCACCTCTGCCAGGAAGCTGACGCTTCAAAGAGTGTCGTCAGAAATACGAAATGTTCGTGGTATATCAGACTCCAGTGTTGGTTGAGGGTGCTCAAAATAACTATGGTAGTTTCACTTTTAGGCAAGGCTGGTTTCCATGTCTTCAGGGTAAGATTTATGCATACTAGAAAAACCTAAAGCCTTGTTAGTAATAATACACTTCACAAACATAATTTTAAAAACAATTACGAAACTAATTATCATTTAAATAATTATCATATAGCCCACGTCCACATTTATTTCTTTATAAATTTATAAAATATATTTAGCCGAAATATATTTTAATTTACAAAAAACTATTTAGAAAATTATAAAATTTACAATTTTTAAGATTTCAATCCATTACAAATTTAAAAAATTGTATTTGCTTCGTCCCAAGGTCAATAATGATTAAAATACATAGAGACACATCGGTTGATTCTGAGCACAAGTAGAGCCATTAGGTGACTAACAGGCGTCAGAAGTGAGTTTCACGATTAGTCTTCGTTTGTACGAGCAGATGACGAAGTTTGTTGATTCACGGAAGCAGAAGAGCTTAGAGTTATTTAAACCCTCTAGATCTTAAATCTTCCTTCATGCACATATTATGACATTATTAACAGTATTATTATTTTATGAAAAGAACCCGCACAACAAAAATACAACGTAACTAAATTTAAATGGAAATACTGTACTTCATAAAATGGAATATATATTTCTTTTTAAAGGCTAAATATTAAATTTAATTCCTTTTTACTTTCATCTAGGTAGTCCACAAGATATTTCTCCTGCACTTAAGGGTGCTATTCATCGTTTGAGACTGGTATAATATAAAATATACATCTATACTGCATTATGATTCTTTAGATACCAGATGGGTAGATACATGAAGAAAGCTGTGTACAGGTTCCTAAGAAGTATGTAATTAAAGGATGTAGGTATCAATAATGTATTAGCTGAAGTAAATTAAAGCTTATTTCACATTCACAATATAGCAGAACATATGATAAAATAAGAAATGTTGTTCCGTACTATTCGTTATCATCGGCTTCACACGCAAATTTTCAAAATACAAGTCCTTGTAATACTTGGTAAAAGCACTTATGATGTAACATGACAAGATACCTATGAAATTTTTGAAGTGTGATGTAGGCATATATCAGATACATATTATTGCAGTATTCATGTTTAAGAGTATCAGAGTTTAATCTGACTCTCATATCATTTGTAGTACTTGAATGAGTATTTCAATTACTAATTTGACTTAACTATACTTCCAAAGCCTCGGCTAAATTTGCCTTGTTGTCCCGATGTGGAAAAATATATACATTCTTTGGTCTGAGAAACCTACTTCAGTCAAAAGGGCTAGTGTCTACTTCAGATATTAAAACATTTCTTACGGTGCCACAGTTAAGTTCGCCTTATTTACAGTGCCATAGTGTTGAGTTTGCTTTGTCTTCTCGACAAAGAAAATATACATACATATGTAGTATTGAGAAGCATATACGGTCTATTAGGAAGTTCTTACAACTTTCAAAAATAATCGTTTATAAGGTTGGGCGTTGGAAGCTTTGTGGTTTTCTAGCTGTAGACTTTTAAATAATAGATAATTGAGGCACTTTAATATTAATTTCCCTTATTTATCCATACCACTGTTAAAGTAACATATTAAAATATCAAGAAAGTCCACCAGTTGGAGTACTATACGTGAAACATACTGAGTTTTATATTAAGGTTACTTTTATAACAGTATTTAAATACCATTTACAATAAACTAATGTTTTATTCCATCACTGGTGCAACAGTTAGACATTAGCTCTGTATTTTTTATCTGCACTTCTCTACTAATTAAGAACTGTACGATTAATATTTTATGAAATATAAATTTTTCAGTTTATTTGTTGAACACCAATTTGTAAGTGTCCAAAATTGTTTAGTATAGATTAAATTTGGATTATACAAATAAATAGCAACAATTTTTCGGAAACTACAAATATTCCTGGTAACTTCTAAAACATTTCTCTTCTTATAAGTGTGTCTCAGATTTCGAAAAACGTTTGCTAAAATAATTGGACTAATTGGTATGGCGATTCTTGAGATTAGCACTTAGCAACACATTTAAAGATAGATTTTTATTTATAAGAAGATTATAATAGGTCTGTAATGGTATTCGATTAAACCTATTTTACCAATATTGTATTATGCTTATAATAGTTTTATGTTGTTCGTTTAAAATCAATCTTGATAGATTCAAAAGTTTGAGTAGTCGTTAGCACCGCAATAAAGCATCCAAACTACGTGTGTCAGTCAGTCCACAACGTTTGAGTACTCGAAGAACAAATGACCCTCTAACAAGACTCTTAGTCAGCAGATTACAAATGGTTCATATGACTGATGGTTGTCTGCTGGGGCACAATTGTATGTCTGTGTGAGGACAGATCAGATCCTCCATTTAAATAAATGTGTTTTGTCTGCCCGTATAGTTAATAATGTTGATTCTGAGACTTAAGTCTTCTTGTATTTTACTTGCCTCATTAGTCTTATTGCTTAGGAATTACTAGCAATAAGTATATAAATCATACAATTGTTTATGTCTTAGCCCAATAACTCACATACACTGTGCCATAAATATATTAACTAATTAGTTAATATATTATACTAAATTTAGTATAAGAATAATTGTAATTGTAAGAATAATTTTAAAATGTACTGATGTGATTGGACAGTATTTACAATGTGTATTTAACACGAGCAAATTGTGTACGTATTTTAAATAAAGTGAATTTGGGCTGAATTTAGTTATGGAGACAATAAATTCACACGCAATACGTTATACATGCATACAGTTCAATATTACATTTACAGTGTATTCTGATTGAAAATTTCTATAAATAAAAGTGTATATAACATCAACCTGTAATGAAATAAAATAAGTTACTGCAAAATTCTATTTAAAATAAGCAGCTTTAGGGGAATTTCTTTATTAATCAATCAATAGCAATTGATAGCCATCAAAATGTTCGTGATCTTTAAAATAATAACTATTGCCTTAACATGTAACTAGCTGCATATTGCGACTTATGGGGGCCAATATTTTATATATGAATATATATATGGAATGATTTTCTTACTAATTGGAGAAACAATTATTGAATAAGAAGTATGAACAATGTTAGTCCTTTTCTAGCAATCTCCTTAAGTTATATGTTTTCAATAGGCCCTGTTACGTTTAGAAAGAATTTGATCCTTCTTTTCTTTTTAACTTTTAAAATCAACAATATAAATAACCACAGATCATATTGTAGTTTTTCCAACAAACTCCCCTTATCTGGGAATTTTCTAGTTGCGACATGGAAAGTACACTACGTTGCTTGTATACAAATCAAGCTTGATAGTAGATGTATAGTGTATACGCTAGTTAGTTCTCGAGATATAGTGTGAAAGAATGAAATTGTAACAGACCGTCGAGTGATGTGCTTCGCTAATGGTCAACCAATTAAATTGCTTCACCCTAATGCTTATGTATTTTAATTCAAGCTTCTGGATAATCTAGATGTGCTATAATTAAAAAAAAGATGACAGTTCATGAAACCTGATAGGAAGGTTAGGTTTCAATAAGTGTGAAATAAGTTCCTACGCCTCGTCCCTACCGACAATCTCTGGATTTTGGTAGACCCTAGTTACATATGATTAATAACATAATATTAATAAACTTTTAACACTTTTAAACTTTTATTTTTCTTACTATGTACATTTCGGAATCATTGATTCCATCTTCAGGTACAAAATAAGGTTAAGTTAATTATAAAAATAAATAATTAAAATCAATTTGTCATGTGTTTTTTTACTACCTTGGTGGCTAAATTTGTTGTATTTAATTTTATGTGAGATCATTGTATATTGTTTAAAAGTCTATCGAATAATACATTTTTTGTTAGAAAATCTTTGTCATTTAATAATATATTATGAGTAATTTTGGCACTTTTGTAAATTTCAAAATGTTCTAAAGTAGATAATAAGCGACTTTTTTTGCTTGTGTGTAAAATTTCAAGATTGTTTTCGATGTTAGTGTATGTATGGCCGGTGTTATTTAAATGGTCTGGATATTTTGAATTTGATGATGTTTTCAATGCTTTTATGTGTTCATTAAATCTAATTTTGAATGATCGGCCGGTTTGTCCCATACAGTGGGATTGACAATCGTTGCAATTTAATTTGTATACTCCACTATTGTTGAATTTTAAATTTTGATTTTGGTTTGTTGAATTGCTTTTGTTTTTGATTAAAAGTCCAATGTTGTTCGATGTTTTGAATGCCAATTGATATCCCTGTTTATAAAATGATTTGTTAATTTTGTGACAATGTTTACCAAGGTAGTCTGATTGAATGTATTTGATATCTCTTTCTTCTTGTTTTCTTTCTTTTTGTAGTTCTTCAATAATATATCAATCATGCTTGGTTTATATCCATTATTTTGGGCTATGTATTTAATAATGTTTAATTCTTTATAAAAATCTTCAGTTGTCATTGGAATTTTGTGTAATCTGTCGATCATTGATTTGAATGCAGCCATTTTTTGGTGATATGGGTGATTCGATGAGGAAGGAATAACTAAATCTGTGTATGTCGGTTTTCTGTAAATTTTGAAATTGTGTTTTTTGTTGATCTTGGTTATAGTCAAATCAAGGTAGTTTATTGCATTATTTTCTTCAATTTCACTGGTAAAAATTTAGATTATGATGGATTTGGTTTAAGTAGTTTTTTGAACATGTCTATTTGTCTTTCATTTCCTTTGAATAGGTGGTTTCATTCTGCATGTATGAATTTATCGGTTTCCGAATATCGTAAATTAGCTGCTGATACCAATAAAAAATGGTCTTGTGGACGGGCTGATTGCTTTGCTCCTAACTGCCACCCTCTTAACAGACTGTCCACTTCGCTTGATACCATCTCAACTCAAATGGCCCAAATGCTCTCCAAACTTGATAGTTTGGCCAACATGCCTTCGGATGTTGCGTCTATTAGGAGTGAATTGGTTGCATTAAATGAAAAATTGGCTAATTTTGAACCTTTTATTGTCGGGGCTGAAAAGCGTATCGATTTGCTCGAAGAAGAGGTAAAAGCCCTACATCACGGCCAACCTAGCACATCCAGCATTGAGACAATAATTGAAGAAATCTCTGACAGGAATCGACGCTCTCTCAACATTATACTTTATGATCTTCCTGAGAATAATGGTAGTCGAGGTGCTTCCCGAATTGAACATGATAATCGTCTTGTTTCCTTGTTAGTTGGCAGCTTCTGCACATCTTACCAGGATGCTACTTTCAAATCCATCCGAATCGGTAAACCTGCCGTGGGGAAATCTAGGCCTTTCAAAGTCATTTTTACCGAGCCTAATGTGGTCTTTGCTTTTTCTAAGAACTTTGATAAAAGTATTCTGAATAATCTTGACCTGCTACTGAGTAAAGTGAGTTTTTCACGCGACCGTACTGCTGCTGAAAGAACGAATCTCTCTGAACTGAGATCTTTGCTTAAGGAGAGAACTGATAAGGGTGAGATTGATCTCACCATTAAATATGTAAATGGTATCCCCAAGATATTTAAGCAATATAACCAAAAAAATTGAGCGTTGGGAGTAGCAGTCTTTTGGTTTATTACCAAAATGTTAACGGACTTCGAACGAAACTTAATGAACTTCGCAAGGCTGTTACTTCCTGTATATATGAAATACTTATCCTAACTGAAACCAACTTGTTCTCAGACATTAGTGATCTGGAATTGGGGCTTACTAATTACAATGTTTTTCGCAGCGACCGTTCACTTCATACGAGTCTCAAATCTAGTGGTGGTGGTGTCCTCATTGCTACCAAGGAACACTTGTATGTGAATGTTATTATTACCTCTGTTGTAGACATTGAATCTGTTTTTCTTCGTGTTGGGTCCCTTAATCCTGTATTGATTTGAGGAACTTATATCCCTCCCCAGCAAAACTCCGTAGTCTATAGTAAATTCTGTGATGAAGTGATGTCAGTTTGTTCTAATCCCCATTCTATACTCTTCGCCGGTGACTTTAACTTACCGGATGTGAATTGGACTGCTCCTGATCTTGTTGCTGTTGGTGGGAGTTCGAAGTGCCTTATTGACATGGCACTCGCTTTTCAGGTGTCACAGGTTAACACTATCAAGAATGGGCGTGGAGTTATTCTGGACTTGCTCTTTAGTTCCAACCATTCACTAATTGTATCTCCCGCTCTCGATTCTATATTACCACAGGAATCTGCCTATCCTGCTTTATCCTGTGAAATCCCGATAGTCAAGATATCGTCTAAACATATGGGTTCAATTCGAGACTTTCGACGCTGCAACATTGAGAAGATCTTCAATGAACTTTACCTTGCATTGGGTCCTGTTTCCTTCCATTTTCCAGATGTCATTGAGTCTTTCAACAACTTTGTCAATACCATTTATGGAATCGTAGTAAGGAATACACCTTTAAAGAAAACCGCTAGATCAAGATTCCCTTGCTGGTTCTCACCGGAGTTGAGGGACTTAGTAATTGGAAAGAAAATTTGTCACAAAAGGTTCAAATCTACTTCCAGCCCTAATGACTACATCGAATTTAGTCGTCTTAGAGATCTTTGCAAAGAGTTAAGCTCTCAGTGTTTCAGTAACTATATCGATTATGTTAATGGTATGATCCCTCTTAACATCAGAGCTTTTTGGAGTTTCTTTGACAGTGTCAGGGGTTCAACGGAATCTGCGGACACCTACTACCTGGATAACAGCTCGGCATCGACGCCAGAAGGCATCTGTAACCTTTTCGCCGAGCATTTTTCTTCCGTTTATAACTCGTCTCCAGGTCCCATTCCTCAATACCATTATCTTTCGGAGATTAATATTTCTTCTTGTGTTCTCACTGAAGGTGACGTAGAGCGTAAACTTGCTTCTCTTGACCCTTTCAAGGGAACCGGTCCTGATGATATACCACCTGATTGCACCTCAACTTACTGTGCTTTTCAATAAACTTCTGGAGCAGGGAATCTTTCCTGATAGCCTGAAGTCCAGTTACGTGGTTTCCTATCCACAAATCATCTACGCTGACTAATGTTCGTAACTATCGGCCCATTGTTATTCAGCCTGCCCTGGGCAAGATTTTTGAGTCTCTCGTACTTGATCGCATTAGTTTTGCCTTCAGGAGTACTCTTATTCATGAGCAGCACGGCTTCACACCTGGTAGGTCTGCAGTCACCAATCTCGTTCTGTATCAAGACTACATTTTATCTTCTTTTCAAAACCACAGTCAAGTCGACAGTGTTTATATCGACTTCTCGAAGGCTTTTGACACGGTCAGTCATGCACATCTCTTGGCTAAGATGGAGGCTTATGGTGTTTTGGGCAGCCTTCTTCAGTGGTTCCGTTCATATCTTTCAAATCGGTCCATGACTGTAAAATTTTCTGGTGCCACCTCCCGACCTTTTCTTGCTACCTCTGGCGTACCACAGGGTTCCCACTTGGGTCTCTTTTTATTCACTTTATTTATCAATGACATCATTGTCTGTATCGATGTTGAATGTTTATTGTTTGCTGATGACATAAAAATATTCATATCCGTTTCAACCCTGCAGGATTGCTTAAAGCTTCAACGTTGCCTTCTTGGATTAGATGATTGGTGTGTGCAGAACAATCTTAAGTTGAACATTGCTAAATGCGCAGTCATCACCTTTCACCGTTCCTCCGCTCCTATACTGTTTGATTACATACTGAATAACTCTGCTCTCATTCGTAAAACTTCTATTAGAGATCTTGGAATCGTAATCTCCCACAGTCTTGGCCCTGAATCCCACATTGATGCCATCACCACTAAAGCCTCTCGTAATCTGGGATTTCTGATCAGAACTTCAAGAAGCGGACTGAGTGTTGCAGCTATGAAGTTTATCTTTACTGCTCTGGTGAGGTCAGTGCTTGAATATGGCAGCGTTGTCTGGTCGCCCTATCAGGTTGGTCATATCCAGCAGCTCCAAAGTGTCCAGGATCGCTTCTTGCGGGTGGTTGGAGTCAAATGTGGATTTGAATGCAGAACTGTGCCATTGGAAGATTTGGGAATTTCCTTGGGTTTGAACTCGCTTTTGAAGCGTAGACAACTTTTAGATGTGGTTTTTCTCCATAAACTAATTAACGGAGACGTGAATTGTCCAGAACCGCTCAAGCGGATCGACTTCCGAGTGCCTCATCAGACCAGGTCCCTTCACACTTTCTGACGTCGTGTCTACTCAACCAATTATGTACATCTCAGCACTATCCCGAGACTTCACAGACTTGGAAACCTCGTCTCCTCCCAGCATGACTTTTTCAGTGATAGTGTTATGCACCTGAAAAAACATTTTCTTTTGTTGTAGACATTGACACCTGGCTCATAGTAATATGTGTATATATTTATTTCTTTATATTTTTTCCTCTACTCTTTTCTACATGCATACATTTGATTCTTTTTTTCCCCTTTTATTGTAATAAATTATTCCTATGTATTATATGTGTAAGTGCAGATGGATGTATAATTGATTGTATAATTACTGTTACTATTTATTATTGTTGCTATGCTATTATTGTTATTTTCTATATAGTCTATTTTATATGTTATTGTTATGTTGTAGCAATTTATTTTGGCATTGTTAATAATTTATAATGTGGATCATTTTCATTAGCTTATTGTTGGATATAAGAATATCTTATTGTTTTTTCCATGTACTAATGGTGTTACCGTAAATAAATAAATAAATAAATAGACATATTATATCATCAACGTATCTGTAATAATAAATTATTTGTGTTAGATGTTTGTTTTTATCGCTTAGTATGAATTTGTCTTCTATGTTGTCAAGGAATATATCAGCCAATAATCTGGATAGTGGTGATCCCATTGGTAATCCTTCATGTTGTATGTAGTAATTGTTGTTAAATGTAAAGTAATTTTGTCTTAGAGTTACTTTTGTGAGTTCAAGTATTTCTTCAATTTCTTGTGTATTTAGAATGTTTTGTTCTGTTAAATTATTTTTAATTATAAGCATTGTTTCTTGGATTGGAACATTTGTGTATAAATTTGTTATATCGAAGGATACAAACTTACTGTTGTTTGGTATATCTATATAATTAATTTTGTTTACTAGGTCAATGCTGTTTTTCAGTCTTACGTCAGTTTTAAATTTGTAATGTTCTTTAATTTTGCTGTCCAAGTATTTTGCTAAATTATAAGAAGGTGCATTTTGAAAATTTACTAATGGTCTTATTGGGTAGTTTTCTTTGTGAATTTTTGGCAAACTTTGAGGATTGGTGCAGAAGGCTTCATCATTTTTAATTTCTGTTTTTTGTTATTCGGAATATGATTAATTTTGTTTATGCATTTCTTGATATCTTTTTGGAAAGATTCTGTAGGATCATTATTTAGTTTTGTAACATTGTTTTTAGAAATAAAGTTGTCTATTTTATCTGTATAATCAGTTTTGTTTAAAATTATAATTGAGTTACCTTTTTCAGCTTTACATATAACCAAATTATCATTTTCAATTTTGTTGTTTATTGATTTTATGCTTTGCCAATCATGTTTGTTTTGTATTTTTTTCTCTATGTTAAGGTTAAGACTTTTCTGAAATTTTTCTATTGTTTGATCGACTAATACTCTTGATTGATTTTGTTTGTCTGCAGGTAAACTTGCAATTACTGTTTCACTATTCAGTATCAGTTTCCTTATATAATCTTTATTATTTGTTTGGTGTAAATTATATTTCAGTCCCTTGTTAAGAAGTTCTGTTTCATTTTTTGTAAATGTATTATTTGATTTGTTAATAATAGGTGGGTGGAATTTTGTATCAGGGGGTAAATCAATTACTGGTTCTGTGGGATATTGAGTACATTTGAGTTGATTAAGTTTCTTCTCAATTCTTTCTTTCTTTATTATTTTTTTATTTTCTATTCTTTGATCAATATTGTCAAATAATTCAAAAAGTTGTTGAGGGTATAAGAGATTTGCAAGATTGAGATGAGTATCATATAACAGCTTATTTAATGCATGTTTTTTCTTGTAAAGTTCATCTATTTCTGTATTTAACCATGATCTCTCAGCAGCAATTTTGGCTTTGGTAGCTGCTTTCGATTTACAATTTATTTTGACATTTACGAATTTTGGAATAAGATTTTGGTGTATTAAGCATTGTTTGTTGAAATGAATGTCCAATGATATATCCAAAGAAAGAGATATCAAATACATTCAATCAGACTACCTTGGTAAACATTGTCACAAAATTAACAAATCATTTTATAAACAGGGATATCAATTGGCATTCAAAACATCGAACAACATTGGACTTTTAATCAAAAACAAAAGCAATTCAACAAACCAAAATCAAAATTTAAAATTCAACAATAGTGGAGTATACAAATTAAATTGCAACGATTGTCAATCCCACTGTATGGGACAAACCGGCCGATCATTCAAAATTAGATTTAATGAACACATAAAAGCATTGAAAACATCATCAAATTCAAAATATCCAGACCATTTAAATAACACCGGCCATACATACACTAACATCGAAAACAATCTTGAAATTTTACACACAAGCAAAAAAAGTCGCTTATTATCTACTTTAGAACATTTTGAAATTTACAAAAGTGCCAAAATTACTCATAATATATTATTAAATGACAAAGATTTTCTAACAAAAAATGTATTATTCGATAGACTTTTAAACAATATACAATGATCTCACATAAAATTAAATACAACAAATTTAGCCACCAAGGTAGTAAAAAAACACATGACAAATTGATTTTAATTATTTATTTTTATAATTAACTTAACCTTATTTTGTACCTGAAGATGGAATCAATGATTCCGAAATGTACATAGTAAGAAAAATAAAAGTTTAAAAGTGTTAAAAGTTTATTAATATTATGTTATTTATTATAAAACACTTTTCGAGGCTACATCTCTAACATACATATGATTGTTTTAAATGCCAATATCTGACTTATTGCCATCTTTCAGAATCCACTGAGTGATTAATCAAACTCACTTCTGTGCATCTTAAGCTTTTGGAACTACTTGGTGTCAGTATCGTTTCTTCTTGAATTACTTCCCCCATGGAATAAAAATTCTGATGACTTTTTGATCCATTAAAATAACTAAAATACTTCAGACGCTGGGACTTTTAGACTATCAAGTTTCCTTCTATTTCCTGAGAGCCTTGTCTCTATAATTAGTGTAAATCCTTGCAAATATTTAACTACAATCACTCGGTCGCCAATATTTGTGTTTAAATTTGCATAGATAATTATGATTTTATTATTAATCAAAATAACTTTGAAACTGTCTAAATTGCTTATTTCCTTTCTTGATTTCTAAATAACTTATGCTGAAGTACACTTCTACCACCTGATTTCCAAAATCTTCTATGTTTGCCAAAAATTTATTATGTTTAAGCATACAAGTTACTTAATAATCAATGCAAAATAAAATATTGTAGTTGTAAGGGTGAAAATTAAACTTTTAATTTATTGGATTTTTTAGTTTTAGATTAATATGTAAACATAACACCCTCTGAGGACGTAGACTCGTGGTGTGATTTTTACAAATCACGTTACATCTCTTAACGTTGAGCGTTGTATATATTTTTGATCTGTCCTTCATGATTAAAATAAATATTTAATTCGCTGAATGCTCTTTGGATGAACCCAGTAAACCTGAAGGACCGAATAAATAAAGTTTATTTTCCAACCCTTACAGAAACACATATATTATGTTGTCTTGTTATGTGTTCTCGGTGAACACAATGTATACGTTGGAAACAAATAGTTAGATGAAGCACTATAATATTCTGTGTCTGTACTAGTGTCAACCGATGTCGGAGAACTAATCAACCTGATAATCAATTAGTAACACCTTGTACACTGCCACCCCATGTTACTTGATGTTGGGACATCATAGACTATGTACTCACTCTGTGTCATCAGAGCTTTGTGGTATATTCAGAAAAGCAAATATACTTTCGATTATACAAATTCTTATTTATCAGAATATCAACAAAATCAGTGTTACGGAAAATTTTTCAATAATATGGAATATTTTAAAATCGATACTTTTTAGAATAGATCTATGAACACAACTCTGTTATGAAACAAATAGCAAGATAATAGTGCTATTACAGTAAACAGAATATTTCTCAAATCTCTATATTTCAATCATTTATGTTTTATAGCAAAGGTTGGGACTAATAATGCCTTAATAAATATATATTAAGTTACCAAACAAATAATTACGTCCCTCTTTCATGAAAGGGATTTTAATAATACTTGCTTAGTGTTATCCCAACCTGGTACTAACGTATCCCAACATGTTATGGCACGTTTTTAAAATATAGTAAAATGTAAATTGTGGGATATCTAAATATAACAAACTTGGTAGGTTTATACATGTATTACACATAAAAATATAGAAAAATATTTAAATAATTAATTTTAAGCTAACAGTGTGTACAGACTTCATGTAAATGTTGAGTTAATTGCAAACCGTTTAGCACAGCGTCTCGTTGGACTTGCTCCATCCAGACTGAGTACACCAAAATCAGCAGGATACTGAGAAAGAGTAAATTAACATAGCCAGTTGGCGACCACGTCCTAAAAAAACTTACTCTTTGTCACCACGATGAGTTTTTAGTCGCTTTAGTGCTCCACAGTTTTGACAACAGAGATAGATAAGCGAAAAAGACCTCTGTCTCAATAGCCAATTTCGGTTTTATATATATTTGTATATATGTATATATATATATATATATATATATATATATATATATATGGGGGGCAGCTCTTTTACTCTACGAATCGTTGTCTCAACGACCCTATTTTTATATTTGCAATATTAGTGTTGGGGCTTTTACACTACTAATCATTGTCTCAACGACCCTTTCTGAAAAAATAAAAAATACAGAGGGTCTTTTACTCTACGAAGCGTTGTGACAACGACCCGGTATACTAAGAAAACTAAAAGTTAAGCGTTGTTGCTACGAACCCAGTTGAGTAATTGACCCTTTTCATTCATTTTACTGGGTCATTGTCACAACGAACCTATGTAGAAAATCTTAAATATCAAAATAGGGTCGTTGTCTCAAATACCCTTTGGAGGTCGCAAATACCTTTAATGCATTCTTCACGTCCATTGCTGAAGTAACTTTAAAAAATAACCAGGAAAAATCAGAAAAACATATTCTAGCCCCTAAGTTAAACATTGCATATCCTCTTACGGCATTGACACACCCACGACAGAGAAAGAACTTGCCGAGATTATCACTACAATGAGGAGCAAGCCCTCATCAGGACTAGATGGATTCTCTTCCAATATTGTAAAGCATTGTCTGCAAGAGCTACTGACCCCCTTTCTTCACATCGTCAATCTCAGTCTTTCCTGTGGCTCCTTTCCCAGTGGACTGAAGATTACTAAGGTCATACCACTGCACAAAAATGGAAACAAACATGAGCTTGGAAACTTTAGACCGATTTCCCTGGTCTCCACGTTTTCAAAGATAATAGAAAAAGTGGTCCTAGTCCGAGTTGAGGATCATCTGAACAAGAACGACATTCACCTTGAAAATCAACATGGCTTCCTCAAGAAAAAATCAACGTCGACAGCTTTGGTGGACTTAGTGGAGGATTTCCATGAACACCTGGAGGATAGTGAAAACATCATTGGTCTTTATCTCGACCTTAGCAAGGCCTTTGATTGCCTCGGTCATGACGTAATCCTCAGCAAGCTTGAAGCAATTGGATTCCATAGTCGGGCTTTGGCTTGGTTTGAGAGCTACCTGAAAGGTCGTAAACAACTTGTTGAACTGAAGAGAAAGTCAAACGGAGGTTGTGCAAATATCAGGTCGTCCATGCTACCCGTCTGCCGAGGTGTCCCCCAGGGCTCGGTGTTGGGTCCCGTATTATTTATACTTTTTACACTGGATCTTCCCATATACACTCAGAATTTCAGCAAGGCAATTATGTATGCGGATGACACTGTCTTGGTAACATCCTGCAAAACTGTTGAAGACCTTGAAATAAAATCATTTATTTCCCTCAACCTAGCCATCGAGTACTGTTCGGGTAACGACTTGGTTTTCAACGAAAGCAAAACTAAACAGCTGATAATGGGTAAAGATAAGGACGACATATCAGGCCTCCCAAACATCCTCTCCGTTGATAATTTAAAGCATCTTGGAATCATATTAGATGCCAACCTTAAGTGGGACGAACACATTGACGCCCTGTGCAAGAGATTGAGCAGTGGTATTTACGCTTTAAGGCGCATTAAGGCCACCGGCACAACTGAAGCGGTTAAAATGACCTATTCCGCTCTCATAGACAGCCACATACGCTATGGTATAGTGCTTTGAGGGGGCACCGCTCAAAAAAATCTGAATCGTGTCCTAGTCTTGCAGAAAAAGGCTGTAAGGATGATGGCTGGTTTGGAGTGGAGGGTCAGCTGCAGACCTGCTTTTCTTGAGTGGAGGATTTTAACAGTGGTTAATATTTACATCCTGGAAGTCATAATAATGGCCTGTAAAATGAGTCCACCACGGAATAGAGATGTACACCAACACTTCACACGCCATGCCAGTGATTTCAACCTGCCATCTCATCATAGCAGAAGATACGAGGGAAAGCCTTCCTACATAGGAGCCAAGCTATACAACTGTTTACCTGAAGAGATCAAGAGGTCCAGTCCAGAGAAGCTGAAGAGAGTACTCCATCGATAGCTTCAGCTGCACCCGTTCTACTCTATGGAAGAATTTCTGAACTGGCGTACTTAGTGACAAAAAAAATGTAATTTGATATGGGGAAATTAGATTGTAATTATTGACACTATTTCAATCTTTAAGATTGTAAATAAAGTAATTCTCTCTCTCTCTCTCTCTCTCTCTCTCTCTCTCCTCTCTCTCTCTCTCTTCTCTCTCTCTCTCGCTCTCTCTCTCTCTCTCTCAACGACCTGTAGACTAAATGACCCTGTCTTATTTGTTATTTTCTCAGAAAGGGTCGTTGAGTCAACGATTAGTAGTGTAAAAGACCTGTCACCATATATATATATATATATATATATATATATATATATATATATATAGAGAGAGAGAGAGAGAGAGAGAGAGAGAGACAGAGACAGAGAGAGAGAGAGAGAGAGTACTACCTACTATTGCCAAAATACTCTACTATTCGAACCTCTTAAGACAAACGTAGTATTCAGAGTCAAGTCTGAGTCAGTGTCAAATTTAATTGCACTATGCGAAAGGTGAACAGAAGCTATAATCATAAGTCATATTATAATTAATCATACCTACCGTAGCAGTGTTATGCCTAGAAAATTCGGTTACTCCATTTTACTTCTTGGATAGAATCTAAGACATCAAATTACTGTACCCTGAATTGAACATTTGATGAGTCAATGTCATCTATTCATCCAGATTCCAAATGATAACTATGACTATATACTCGTATAACAATCTCAAGCTATCATTTATTAATTCAAATTCACCCTTCTCTTTAGAAATGATTTAATTGGTGCTAAAAATCTTAAAATGTTAAATTGCGTAAGAAGTGTAATGGAGGGACTAATTCAAGGCATCACTACATAATTATGATTTTATTAATAATCACAATAACTTTGAAACTGTATAAATTGCATATTTCCTTTCCTGATTTCTAAATAACTTATGCTGGAGTATATTTCTAAAAACTGAATATTTTTAAATTGTACATTAAGAATGTAGGTATTGATTCGGTTTGTTCAACGCATCAAATTAAAGATACAATCCCTAAAAATATAAATATTACTCCCGATTTGAGATGAGCTCTCACTTGTAATATTCACAAATTAAAAACTTTAGAAAGTAGTAACACATTTTATAACTTATATATAAATATCATTCTTTACCTACACATACTTGTGTAATAATATCAAGCTAAAAACAAACAGAAGACACAAAATTAGACGCATTAAAACTGAAGTAACAGTACCAAGAATAAAGGGATTTCAATTATAAAGTTACTAAATGAAATTAAATATACAACTATTTATTTTTTTACTTTTATGTTGTATTGAAAATGTCCAAAAATAAACATTGTACCTGCAGAAAATTGTACAGCAAGGACAGAAATTATCTAGGATTTTAAACATTGTTTATATCTGAACCTGCTCACCTATTCTTTTTGGCTAGTAATGGTATAATTATTAATAGTAGTAGTCAAAATGTATGTTTAAAATAGTACTTATGTATTATCAGTACGTTTAATAGCATTTATACGGGTGACAATTAAGTCTGGAATCTCTTTTTTATACTAGGTGTTTGAAAAGTCTGGGTACGGCTTAATATTATACAAACCATAGCAGATAACATCTATAAACTTTGCACAATGCCATATGGCTATGTAAACTATTTTTCCTTGCTATTACCATGACATGCCAACCATGGGGGACGGCACACAGAGGGAAACGTGGAAATATTAAATTAAAGCATGGGTCGAGTGATACCTCATTTTAAAGAGCTCACTTAGTAGAGTTGAATGCCACAAACCGCATCTCAAAAGGTTTATCCAATGAGAAATGGCGGGTTGTTTTAGCTACACATTGTGAAGTACATTATGCGCTTCCATTTCTGACTGGATCGTCGTATTCTAATGCGGTAGGCGGCGTTTCACTCTACAGTGATCCTCCTCATTAGGCTATACATATCGAAAAATATTTCCAGTATAACGACGTTGGTGGTTGTGATTTTGAAATATTTAGGGTTGCCTTGATATAAGTGACACATCGGTTTTTGATGAACCTATTCAAAGTTCTACTGGAATGTACCGAGAAGTAAAACCTCCTGGGGCCATCCGTTTTGTAAGGAATATGTGTAATAAACTAAAGTAAGGATCAAAAGACATTTTTACATTTATTTATA
Organism: Homalodisca vitripennis; assembly: GCF_021130785.1. Lineage (NCBI taxonomy): Eukaryota > Metazoa > Arthropoda > Insecta > Hemiptera > Cicadellidae > Homalodisca > Homalodisca vitripennis. The sequence goes on from NC_060208.1 coordinate 145,585,318, forward strand.
CTTTGTATTTGCATGATATAAGACGACAACATTAGTTCAAGCCATTTTTTATATCAACTTTAAAAACATTCTGGCGATGCTCCAATAACTTTGATAAAATGAACGCAAGAAGTAACATCGTAACTAAATGTTTACGTTGGCAGGTGTCGTAAACATTTTAGTTTAATCTATGTCACGTTACTACATTACACGCACAGTGTTGTATCCAAGTAGATAAAATTTAGTATCAATGTTATTATTGTGTAATACAGCTGTAAGTATGGTATAACCTGCTCATAGTATGTGATACACATAATTAAGTTGTCCAGGTAGCCGAGGATTGCCAAAGTTATTATTCTCGCTGTAATTACAGGACGAACTGAGGCCAAAGTCAACAGGACAGAGGAACTAATCAAGTGATGATTAATTATTACTGGCTGACAACGATCACTTCTATCGCGAATAGAGAAGTTAGTAAATGGTCTGCGAGGGCGTTTAACTATTGTTTGTAAATTCCTTTGAATGTTATAATTTTATACTATATTATTATTTTCTACTGTACGACCTCAATGTAGGACGAAGTAAACTTGGCATTAAAGAAATGGTACACATATTTTCCTTAGTGTTTTAATAGTTATATAACTTACCTGATTATCATAGAGTTACTATTTTAATTATTTCATCGTGCTATATTTCTAATTTCAGTCGTATTTCATACACACCATTTTCCAATCAATTCCGGACTTAAATCAGCCACTAATACTAATGTATTTTTGTATTAGTATAGTGAAACGTTACTTACAGAAGAAAACGTGTATTAGTTCTAATGGTGCTACTTTCATTTGTAGTGCGGTGTGACATTTTAAAATCATTTAAAGTAAAATGCACATAATCCTACATTTTTGCTATGCAAATTATAATAGAAATTATTATGAAGAAATAAACACATATTTTTAGTTTAATGACTAACTTTATGCGTTAATTTCTCTCTTAAAGTTTTAATACTTCAAGATGTTACTAAATGAGATACCACAGCTGTTGCTTTAATTGTAAAAGTTTATTCTGTGGGATATTTTCTTGCATATACATTATTACGCTTTGTGAGGCTTAAATATTTTACTAAATATAAGGCTATAATTTTATTTAGAGGCCTAAATTAATTTTGACATGGTATAGTATAAGTTTGATGGTATAGCCATAAAGTTATAATTTTTTGTTTTCATTCCTGATATGTTTATTGAACATGACTTTCAATCCTACACTCTTTCTAACCTTATTATTTCACTTTTATTACAAATACTGATACTCAGCTCAAACATTTATTGTACTGTTTGTACAATTTTATTATATTTAAGAAAGAAATAGATCTTTGTTCTTTAAATGTTCAGGTCACTTCTGCGTTATTTGTAAAACTATACTTAATGGGATTCTAATTTACTGTAGAAAGGTTTTTAGAACCCATTCAGTTAAAAGTGAAGAAGTAATTTGTGCAAATATATATCCGTTTAGGATAGCCTTTTTATTACAATAACGTCAAATAACCTAAATTAACAGTTACTCTTTATAATAAAAGGTAAAAAGAACTGGACAGAAGTAGTTGTGTTGCAATTCGTATTTATAAAAATTTTAGTCCATTTGGTTACGAGATATATAATTGTGCGATCTTCTTACAGATAGAAATTAATGAAGATATATTATACAAAAACAATAGCCAATATTACTTGACAGAATAAAACTAAAAAGCAACTGATTTGTAATAACTTAAAAAATATATAGGTCTCCTAGAAAGTAAGAATAGAATAACAAAGGAAAAATAATATACAAAACTAAACACGTTTTATTTAGGATTCCATTAATATTTTACAATTTAAAAAATATTAGAGATGCAGTATATCCAAACGGATTAAAAACGAACTAATCGTATATTTGTGAATTTTTAATCAAATAAATTAATAATAAATAAATATGTTGTTTACTGTTCACTACAAACAATTAATTATATATTTAGCATAAATTAGCTACAAGAAACAGTTAAAACGTAAAAAAATGTCACAGTTAAAATTTGTCAATACACATTTATTCCTGATATGTTTAAAACATTATATTGACAATTGTAACATGCATCTATATAACGTAAAACAAGACATATATCTAACATTGATTGACATTCCGCCGTACGTAGGTTAGGTGGCTCCTGTAACAGGAAATGGTTGTATATGGAAGTAATGTGAAAAACGGAAGTTATAGTGTCAAATAAATTCGTGTACATTGGATTTTTACTATATGTAGGTAATTGAAGAGGTGAACCAAAACATTTTTAAGTTCATAAATTTAAAAATTCCTTATAAAAAACAGGAAACATTTATAACAGTTATAATAGGAAAGTTTATAACAGTAATTATTCTTTTTTGAGGTAATAAGTATTATTATAGGGTTCTTTTGAACATTTTCAAGCACATCTGGAATCCTGCAGATTGATCGATAGTCACATAGATAATGTAAGTAGTAGTTTGATGTATAAAATGTATGAGCTTTGAAACAAAATCTTCATAGTATGTTTTGAAATCATCAATTGTTAAAGATTCTTAAATTTTCATAGGACAGATCCGTTGACTTACGCTATGTATTGAAATTGAACTTGAACTTAAACTGTATTGAAATTGTATGAAATTGATAGAATTATATGAGCATTTAATTGAATATAAAAAAGCTATGTAATGACATAAATATCCTCCTCTGTTTCTCTTGTGACTCATTTAATTGTATTATTTATGTAATTTGTGTATTCATTATGTATGTAAAGATAAGTGTAGCAAAATATGTTTATTGATTGACAATATAATTATGAGCTTCGCAAGAACCTTTGGGAAAGAGTGACATATAGAGCTTTCTACACCTCTGGTAAACATCAATTTAATGTTTTCAATAATACCTATACAAACTGTCCCTGTTTAAAAAAAATAAAGAGAATTTTATAATGATTTTAATAAGAAACAAAAGTCATTGAATAATAACTGTATTATGCATTGCATTCTTTATTACACGTGGATAAAATCTCCTTTCCATTTAGAAGTTTCAATACCTACTCTATTACTTAACTTGGCATAGATAAAATTCTCACCGAATAATGTTTGTTACACATTTTTCTAGAAACATAACAGTTATTCTGTAATAACAAAACTATCAAAAACAAATTCTTGTGCCAATGCAACTCAAATTAAAGGTGTTTTGTATATAACTACATTTGTTTTCTGTCAAATTTTGACAAAATCTTTACCAAAGTAATGAAATATTTGTATAATATCGTAAAAGCTTTATTTAAAACGATTCGAGAAACTTATTTTAAGTTGTAACTATAATATATACCCAATAAGCTTTTTTCAGACTGTTAAATTGGCATTTCTACACTGTGAGGCATAAACCGATTTGCTGACAGGGTTAAGTGGTTAAATGACATCGTTTGTTATTGGCAGATGACATGAAATGTAGGCGTCAATTGCTGACAACCGTCATCATGGAACATTCTATTACAGTATTTTGCCAAACTCAAATTTCGTTCAGTTTTGGTAAATAAGCGGAATTAAAATTTGTGGCTACTACAATGTATATTGTATTCAAGTACCTATTGAATTTTAAAAAATTTGAATGACCACTATATTGATAAAAGGTGTCGTATCAGGTTAGCCAACAAAATAATCCCATTATAAGATACATTTTTGTACCTAGTTTTTACTTTTATTGGCTATTTTGGGACAGAACGTCTCCATAATAAACGTTTTATATATATATATATATATATGAATCGTTTATTTCAGAAACCCCCTAACTAACAAAAAAGTAAATTTTAGGAAAAACAATAAAAAACTCTCCTCTACAAACACATATTTTTTTTTCTTTATCTTAGGTTTTTTACGTTGGTTCCACCTACATTTAGAAATTGCTTAGTTGTGTTTTTATCTCTCTACATATTACATTTTTTGTAGAAAAAAAAATTATTAAAAAAAATCAGTTGAAGGGTTTTCTGCACCAAATGGTTGTTCCATATACACTTTTCATTGTCTTTATATTATTTATGGTATTTTTGGTGTAGTTAAAATAAATTACACACTGAACAAGTGTCAAAAATGATTATTTATTACAGAGAAAACATCTATTTGCAAATAAAAAGACAGAAGTGCAACTTATTCACACCCTTGATCCACTTCCTCAGGGTTTTCAGAGTCAGTTGTAGGCCACAGTAGGATTGCATTATAAAAATGTTCATAACCTCTCGTGTACTCAGTTAATTTTCTCAAATCCTGTATCTTTTTCTTGTTAATGGGTACCTGAAACCATTCCACTTTTTATAAAAAATGCAGTTTACTGATGAGAAATAAAATAACAAAAAACTTGTTTGCTAATTTTATCATTCCTTTACATTATTCTCATGGAGTTTAGTCTAAATTTTTAGTGGGAACAAATTTTAAGAAATAAGTTTAGGCTTACCTTTCCTTGGGGATAGGCCGGCTGATTTGGTAGTTCTGGAGGCTTATCACATTTCAGGAAGGTGAATGTATGTAGATGAAATCATACCATCAATAAACGGTTTCACTACTACTTTTCCCTTTGTTCTTGAGCTGAAACAAAACTGCTTATATGTTGAAAGTTTGAAGGGCTCCTTGTCTTTTTTTCGGAACATTCCTTCCTGAAGTTTCATCAGAAGCAGAAGTGGACTTTTTATAAGAAAGTGGGCCACCAGTCCTTGAAATTCAAGATTTCATCTGTTTTAACCATGTGAACTGAAAAGCGGCCTGTATTACTAGCCCTCAAAATAAGTTCTCTATATTCTTCAGGGGTGTAGATCCTGTCTACCTTTCTTATGAGACGCTTTATACAACCAAAATCCCTATCACAAGGAGAGTACGAGTGCCCTCGTACTGGGAAGTTGTAAGTGATTGTCTCTAGGTTGCAGTTGTCACACAAATTCATTAAAAACCTAATTACAGTGTTGTTCTTGTTTTGGCCGAAAGGTCCATCACTGAATAAGATCAAATGTTTTACAGAATCTGGGATCTCCGTTTTTTATATAGTCAAAAATAAAAGAACACACCTCATTGGGAGATTTGTTTCCTTCCCCTTCGTGATAGACGTACATCTTGGCCTTATTTGATTTCAAATCATGAATACAAAAATTGTTTACCCATAATTGCCTCATGTAAAATACCTCCTGTACGGGTATGTGGGGCAGGGGGAGGTTCTGCATAAAATCAAAACATATAGCAACAGTGTCATCATTTGTATCTTCACTTGCTAACTGTAAGGAATGATAAAATTTTTTTGCTCTCCTTTTGTGAAGAATTAGCTCAGCAGCAACATTACGTTTAGCATTGTCACACATAAGGGGATCCTTTAATTTACTGGAAAAACTTTCGCACTGACAGCATACGTCAACTTGAGGACGACCCAAATGAGAAATTAAAATTTTCCTTAAAGTAGCCGTAATAAAAGTTGTATTTTACAACTTTTTCTAGATCAGGATGTTTATCTATAAACATTTCATGCATTTTCTTGACAGTAAGCCGAGCATCTAAGTATTTCTTTGGCTTACCACCATAATGAGTTTCCTTTATTTCATATGACTTTATATGTTGATCAATAAGTATACAGATATTTCCTGGTATGGCGTTTCCACTTCGGGTTTTGCCCCTCAAAGTCACGTGGACTTTTCTCCTGGAGCAAAAGCTGACAAATCCTTTTCATACGATCAGCTGAAATTCCATGGACTTTTAAAAACACACTTTTGCAAACAGGTATAAGACAACCGTTAATTTTTAAATGATAAACATAAGTATGATTTCTCTTGAAACTTCTAGTGTCCTGTTCCATTAGCTCATTTTGGTTCTTCACTCATTGATTCAATATTTTGTCCACATTTGGAACGCCTACCAATTTCTTTGGCCTCAACAAGTGTTTGAAGGTAGACATCTTGAGCATTTTTTGTTTCCAGGGAGTAAAAAAAGTTCCAAATGTTTTTCTTGGACTCATTGTTTATCTTACGATGACATTTGATTGGACACTTACAAACTATATCCTCTACAAAACACTTTACTTGACACCTGCTTACCTTTGTAGGAATACATAACCTGCCCCCTTTACTCTGGCATCACGTATGATATAACGTTTATAACTTTCTGGTCGTGTTGTTCCTCTTTTCTTCCTTGGTGGTTGTTGCTCCTCATCAGAACTTTCACTCATTGTGACAAACACGTATAGTTAATAAACAAAACTGTGATCACTATTCACTAACTCAGATTTCTGACAAGTTTAGGTTTAGGTTAGTTAAATAAGCAGTATTAACAAACAAACAACAGCTGACCAGAACTGAATGAGTGGGAAAATGCTACTGGCTCAGTGTTACCAACTGTCATTTCTCATAAATTTAAATTATCCCCTATTTGTTTTCAGAAACCCCTCAAGTGTTGTCACTTGAGGGGTTTCTGCACTAAACAGAATATTCACTTGCATTTTAGTGTTGGTTATAGAGGTTACAGATAAGGGGTTTCTACACCAAACTGTGTGTTTATACTAATACTATAGTTTTCTAACAAAAAGTCAAATTAAAAAAAAATGTCGGTTAGGGGGTTTCTGAAATAAACTATTCATATATATATATATATATATATATATATATATATATATATATATATGTCTTCTGGTTGTATGCGGAACTTTAATTTTTTAATTGTAAAGTAATTAAATCTTATAAATAAAAAAGAATCCCAAAATGTATTGTAATCTCAATAACATCTGGACCAATTCTGTTAATTCTTATTTAAACATAAAAGTAGGATAAGTACCTTGGAATATTTAAGAATCCAAGGAAATAGTTAAAACATTTACGAAACGCAACCAAAACTTTACTTACAAGAAACAGCTGTTGACACTTTCAGCATAAGTTCCCATGAGAGGTAGAAATATTTATTTAACTTAAATTTTCGAATATATTAAATACACAGTGCTTTATCAGTCTTGCAATGCAGTTGTAACGAAAATATACTATGTAAGTTTTACTACACATGCACAAGTGACGAATTTAAACCATGCAACGCATTATAAATTCTATGTTATGTCCGTTATAAAACTATAACAATGAATAAAGCTGTTCATGTTTGAACATAATCTTAGCCGAAACTGGTTGCCTCCCTTGAGATGGTAATATAGAATTTTTTGTTGTGCTTTAAGGAAAATCAAGGTATGGACACTAGCATATCTCAGCGAGTCATTCTTTCAAATACGAGAGTCCGAAAAAAATAAATTTTCTATCACGCAAAACTTATCATAAACGTTTTACTATACAACGAAGGATCCGTGTATTTACTTCTAATTCTTGTTAATGGTGTTCCAATATCATAGCTAGTTTTTTATTCATTAAAATGTTATAGGGAAACATGATATTTAAAATATTTACAAAATAAAATAGGATCCCTTATTTTAGTATCGAACCAGGGAAGGATATCATTCAACTGTAATATTAGCACTGGCCAATAGCGAATAACCACAGTTTTCCTACGATTTCTTAGCAACAATCTAAGTATTTTATTCAATAGCTCTTAACAATTCAGTAACACTTCAACTATTTTAAACCCATGTGGCAGAACCGTAAGGTCGAAGACCCGTAGCTTTCTTAGGGTAATCACTTATGATGTAATACGATGAAGTCCTATGATATTAAAAAAGTAAGCAAATACCACGTAAATCAGGAGCGTACTTTCATTGCGCATTGTTAAGAGAAATAAATATTAATATTAATCAAACAGATACCATAAAGAATACATTTACCCTCATATTTTGTGTGCAATATTTCAATGAAATACTGTTTTAAAAGGTTTGATACAGATTTTGAATGATATTTAATTTAAATTATGTATACTTACGTATGGGATGAGAATGAGAACACCACATCTAGATTACACTTGTTTGTACAGATGTCTCTTACGTAGAAACGATGTAGAAGGTTCGTTTTGAGCGTCTTCATCGCTTACAATTTTGGATCCCTTCAGATGGATGTTGATACCAGATTCCAGGATTCAAATTTGTTAGTCACAGCGTTATACTTTAGCCGCTGCACTAACTGGAAAATAAAAGGGAGCTGAATTTAACATTCGTATTGAATCAACACTTCCCACCTTTTATCTTGGTTATGTGTATTTAAATTAGGATTTAAATGAAAAAATAATTTTTGTTTAAAGCAATTTTCAAAATTATTATTATTACTATTATTTTTAAGATCAAGTATTGATAAACATGTATTCAGAATTTAGAAACACATAGATCCTTTTCGCAGCTAGAGTTTCGTAGGTTTTAGTTGGGAGAAATAATGAATATTCTCAGCCTGTTTCTGCTATAAAGGTTTTGGCTTAAAACAAATATTTTGGGACTTTAATTTATAAAAATATTAAATAAAAAGATTATTTAAATATCCATTCTATGAATTGGATATATTTGGATATATTATATGTCAATTAATAAAACAATCTCAAAACAGGGAATTATTTCAATATCTATAAACATTAATACAATTTTAAGATTGTCCAAAAACAGGTAATCTAATAAAGGTTTCTGTTTTACAATTTTAAGGAGCAAATCCAGGGGTATATTGAACATGGACCAAAAATATAGTGTTATAGAGATTGTCTGAAACGGGAAAGTTTGGATCTAGCGTTTCAATTACAATGCATAATCTGAATAGTTTACAAATCTGATATGGTAATATGATGGAAGTTTGTTGTTTTAATTTTAAGAGGAGACTACTAAAAATGTATTTATAAATATTACAAGTTAGGCTTCATATATTGGTTATAAAGAAATTCGCATAGTACATCGAACGTTATCGACCTTATATAAATCACTATTTGTTTAATTTTTTTAACTACTCTATTGAAAAAACATAATGGCCGAAGTTGTTAATGTGAGGTCAAAATTCTTAAAGGAATAATAGGTTAGTAGGGGCAGTATTTCACATTATCGCCACCAGATAGGGCGACTGTAATGGCGTGTGATGTTGGACGACAGCCATCTTATGATGAACTGCTACTGAAATTTTTCTTCTTCTCGCAATCTAATTCCCTTTGTTAATATTGAAGAGTTACACATTTTTTCATAAATACCACTAAATACTCCTTTGTCGTTGTATGACTGTAGGCTAATTTGAATATATATTTTAAGCAGCATTCTCATTATAAACGGTTCAAAAAATAAATATTAATATTAATATGATATTGCTGGGTTCTTATATTACCAAAAAAATTTGCATTTTCGTACCTGTGTCTAACATACGCATAATATTATATGCAATTTATAGTATTAAAAATATTTGTTATGTTTAGCAAAATATAAAACACTAAGTTTCAAGAATTAAAACATACTCTCGTACTGAAGTTTACAAAGCTTAATACGAGTACACATACATGTGCTCAAAACCTAAAACCTGTGGCATGTACAGTAACTCAAAAAGTTTTTTTGTATCGTACCTTAACAACAGGTTGAACTCCAAACTGGAGAAAAAAAGAACCCAGGCGATGTCACTGCCCAGATTGAAGAGCACAAATCACATCATATCCGCACTAGTGAAAAGTTGAACACTAACTAGAAAATAAGCGTCAAGATTTCCTGTAGTAAAGCGGCACGTCATCTGAGACAATCTGACAGGAAGGGGATGGTTAGGAGAGTGAAGGGTAAGGCAGCCGCCTCCGGTCTTATGTTTTGTCCTATTCCTCAATGTCACGGTGTGTGTACGAATTTTATAGTTGAATTTAATTTTTTGTTACAATTTTTTAGATTTTACAGTTTATTCTCTTTTGTATTAGTATCCGAAATCACCTAAACTTAACCTATCGTTGACTTGGTTGGCCTGCCAATGTTATGTACAAATCTTCAATAAGTTTGCGTTTTGAAATTTCTCGTCCCGATGTATTTGAAACGCAGTGAAATCTTGAAATACGGCTTCATCCTACTTAACAGATTTAGGCAAAATTTTGTTTTCGTTACGCTGGGCTCTGTAGTTTGTGACTTTTAGTACCTAGATTTTGAAAAGTTCAGACGCGTGATTTATTAGTTGTTTTAATTTCAAAATATATTCTTTTTGAAAACAGTACAGCAAAATTTTGTAAATTTTAACAGAGTACTAAGTGTTTAATCAGCAAGCTGGTTGTCCATGGAACCTAATCATAAATTCTAATTCTAATCATAAACTTTTATTGTTGACTTTTACCTTTAAAAGGATATATATATATATATATATATATATATATATATATATATATATATATATATATATATATATAAATAGTATAAAATATAGGTATATTTAGATTTCTTTACAAAATATATTAATTCCTAATGTAACTGAATTCATGAAAATAAGCATAGATAAGAAGGCTTGGTTTTTGTTTAAAAATTTGATTTTAGTAGACTATTAAACATATAGATTTACAGAAAGTTAAGGAATATAACAAAATATTGATACAATTTATTTATATACTAATTCATGTATTTAATGCAATAATATATAAAAAGCAAATAAGCAAATATAAATATATATATATATATATATATATCACTTACGTGTTGTTACAAGTTTTGTTCACTATCGTCAGATATATATATATATATATATATATATATATAAATTTATGTACTGCATTAATATGTACTTTTGTGATTCAATTTTTATTGAAATTAAATAAGGCTATTGCCATTTATACAATTTGATGTAAATAAAAGTCGTTTGACAGGTATTTGGTCTTCCGATCATATGTTAGTTTGCTTATTTAAGCGCATATGTGACAGAATGTGACAGATACGGCCAAATACTAAATAATTAAATCGGAAAAAGTAAGCGCTCTGTGGTGTAATGGTAGCACATTCACCCGGCAAGTGAAAGATCCGGGTTCGACTCCCGGCGGAGCAAGTACTTTTTGTGATTCAATGTTTATTGAAATTAAATAAGGCTATAGGTATTTATACAATTTAATGTATATAAATTATATATGTTATAAATAATATAATAAAACCAAGCTCAGAAACAACACAAGAGTAATTCGGTTATAACATTCACTAAATACTACAAATCCGAATTGGAAGAGACGTTTCCACTTACTATCATTCCATGCGTTGTTCATTGTTGCACAATAAACCAATTACAGATTAGAAAAGTTCATAGAATGCTGAGGAAATTGTCCAAATAGTACTCAGTTGTTCCTAAAATATACATGTAATAGACTAAACAAAGAATATTCTGATATAATTACCTTTATTTCTGACGCAGAAGGGAACTATAAACGATCGGTTATCATAGTTTCGAAGAAAATGGTTATGTATTACATCAAAAGTTAATTTTATCTTATTTTGCTATATTATGCCGTTATATTAAATTGAAGTTCCTCAGTGGAATTTATATTGTGACTATTAAATAATAAATCTCTTCTTTATCTTGTTTTAAAAATAATTATACTATTTAAACCATCAAATTTGAATAAATAGCAGTAGCCTTAATAAATTTAAATAACCATGGAATTACAAAAAGTACATATTAATGCTGGGACATTCCAAAACATTTGACATAGATTTTGTGGCTATTTATAATTAAAAAGAACAATTTTCTATAAACATAGATTGAGAAATAAGTCGTTTGGCTGCTAGTTGTCATTTTATTTTTTTATGAACAAGTTATAATTTATTTGTAACACGAGTAAAGACAAACTTTGCACACAGGTTGTGACAAAAAAAGAATGACATACAAAAATATGTAATATACTTAAATATTAACAAAATTGCACCTATACCTAAATTTTAAAAACCAAATCAGAAAAAAACCAGTAAAATTATAACAATTAATAAGATTCCTACTAATTTGTTATGTGATTATAGTCTAAGAACCGCTATAGACCAGGAGACTCAAAAGATCGGATAGATAGAGGGCTGGATATAACAGAAGATTAATGTTTCTTGAGGTGTGACTTACTTTCGATGACCAAAACCTCTAGATGCCTCAGAAACCAAAGCATTATACAAGCCGAGAGCCTCGAAAAACTGAGAGCTTCTAGACACTGAGAGCTAGCAAGATCTGCCGTATTTCTAAGGATGAATGTTACAATGGAATATAAGCTAAAGATTTTAAAACTTCAAGATTTATTGTTGATCCACTGGCCAGTTTTCTGAGGGAAATTCTCGAGCTTATTAAATATACAAACAAATATGACTGAATTAGCATTACACACGTTAAATCTGTTGTCCTAGATCTCGCGAACTAAAAAGTTTTATTTTAGTCTCATTGATAGGTCTTGTTAACATTTGACATCTACGTCTAGTTTTAAATGTGTTTTTTTAACTGATATACGAATTCCTTTTTAAAATATAAAAGTGTTACAACTTATAACTAGGGACGTTTACACTGTTCATGAACCCTTTAACATGAAAATTGAAACTCTGCAAACAAACAAACAGAGTGGTTTTAATAGTGATATTTTACATTACATTATGTTAAAAAAATACATGTTTCCGATTTTAGTTCAAAAAATTTACTATCCCAATGACAAGAGAATGCATTCGGGAAGTACAAATAACTGTTTTATTGTTATAATTATTTAAAATTTGTCTCATAAGTCAGATAGTTGAATTCTGTCATACTTTATGTCACGGTGTAGCTATTAGTTGTGAGTTTAAATAGAAACTTGACAGGAATGTAACCTGAACGTCTTTTACAGACATAAACTAATTAGAAGGCGTGAGGTAACTGTTGTCGTCTGGTTTCTGTGTAGTGTAGACCACAGGTCTCCAGTTACCCTCTCATTGATTAAGTTTACACCACGACTTAGTAGAAGTACAACAAAACAAATCTATTGTTTTCTTTTAATTGAACTTTACCAAATACAGTATATTATAATAATACGTAAGAATTTATGCCGTGAGTTCAATTATTAATACTATAAAATGACAGAAAATGTTCTATTCATGAACATTGAACAAAAATGTCAGTACCAATCGACATATTTTCTTTTTAAAACTACTGAGTCAGTTTATTCCTTTATCGTCATTTAGCGCATTATATACTTTCGTAAAGCATTCAGGTCAAATTTGAGTATTCATTGTATATTCACTTTTACTACAGCTTCATACATTGTATTCAGTAAAAATTTACAAAAACGTGGGCAGAGCACGTAATGTAGGAATTTAAAATAAAATGTATGGCATGTTTTGTATTAATTTTGTACAAGGCTATTAGCAAAATCAAGATGGCCACGATAACGAAACACCAATATCCTCTTGCCATGTCATTGAAAAGTTAAACTCACTTTAAAACTTACTTTTGTTACTATTTATATCAAAATCAGATTTTTATTCTTGTAACCTCTAACCGTTTTATTAGTACTTACTCGTGGCGTTATTAAAATCTACTATTAATAAAAAGGAGTTGTGTACGCGTACATTTTTAAATATAATAAAACATCTCTTAAGATTAGTTAGATAAGTTTTGGCCAATAAAAGATACTCCAACCTCCTCACTTACATTTTCGAATAATTTAATGTTAAGTATAAAGTATAGTCTTTGGGTGGCACAAAGTCGGATATTGAAACAGTTTTTACAAGTTTCAAAATAAAAACTCAAAATTCTCCACAATGTTTAATAATATGTAGTTGAACAACTTCAAAAATGTCAGTTACAGAATATGATCAATTATAGAAAAATGGGAGTAAGACGAAAGTTGAAGTCCGTAGTATTCTTAGTAAACATCTTATCGTGTAACATAATGGAGCTCTAGGACAATCTTGAGTGGGAATTAGGAATATTGAAGGTACACATTGTTTCAGTGTTCATGGTTAAGAAATTCAAAACCCAAACAAATTTGTGATTGCAATTTGTGTTACATTTAGATTGTATAGGGACACTCCTGGTTCAAATGAATTATATTCCAGACTAAGGTATTTCCAGGTATTTTCCTATCGTTACTATAGTTGGGGCGATAGTAAAAATACGAATAATTAATCTAAGAAACATATTTCTGTAAAATAGCGTCTATTTCCAGGTTTTGTTAATAGCTTCTGGTCTAACGTAATTTTGGCACAAAAGCTGCTATTGCTATTTGTATAAATGTTAGTAAGTCTAAAGTGTTTCCTTTGGTCAAACAACGACTGCAGTTTTTAGATTTCACTATAAGTTCTTTATATTTTACGGTAATGATATTAATTATTCATGTAAAAAGGTGTAATGATGATCATAATTTACAAACATAATATGAGTTTCTTAGTTTCTTCACATTGGGAAATTAAAAAAAAAACTAAATAACCCTTGTAGGTTTTGTTAAATTATTTCAACCACTAAATATTATCTTCATGAAATTGCTGTTTAACTATTTCAGGCAGCGATGAAAAAACAAAAATATAATCCTGCTATGATTTGCAATCCCGTTGAACTTCTGTTGAGTGGTCGAACTAGACGAAACTGCTTATTTTATTTTTAGGGGATAAGGCCATAGTATTTTAAATTTAAACGTTATATTCCACTGCAAATTTCGTGGTCGAAAATCATTTTTACCCCTATTGTTGTTTGATCTCTATGAAAGTGATTTTTTTTTATCATCTAGGACATGCACATACGTTAGAATAAGGATGCAATAAAAAGAGACAGATCAAGACACTAAGGTGGAAATATTCATTAGTATAAATTAAAATTCAAAGTCATAATAAAGTTATTTTTTTAATTTAGCATTGGCTACATTTCTTGGTTAATATTTTTTATAAATCTTTGCTGTAATATACTGACTTTATGTATAAGAAGTTTGCAATAAAAAATAGAGTAAATAAAAACTTTAAAAATATTAATAGCTTTATCTGCTTATGAATTTTTTTGTATTCCTCCTTGATATGAACTTTTTCAATGTTTACTAAAAAGTAGGAGTTTCATGTTCTTTGACATTGAATTCAATATCCTATTCTATATTCTCATGAACAAAGTGGAGTAAATTACTAAAATTCTAACCATTTACACCAGATATTTTTTTATAAATAATTAGATAAAATTAAAAATTAATTAAAATCTGATATGTAAAACAGGAAATATCAAATAAAAAACCCTTATAGTAGATAAAACAATTTTAATAATTCAAGAGGCATTTGAAAGCACAAACATTCTTTACGCAGATTTTTAATTATTTACTTTCAATGTTTATCAAAAAATCGTGAAATACTGCAGTTTTGAATCTTTTCATTGAGAAAAGTAAACTCTTAACTTTGTCATTAGCAAGTTTTCTTGATTTTAAACATGCGTTCCGAACATTATTTAACCATTTCATAACCAATTTAATCAGAAAAAATTTTTTCAAATGATCATTAATTAAAAAAAGAGAGTTTTTAGAACATACATTCCGCTTGCAGTGGAAGTCTCGTAACTGATAGTACTCAATAATAAAGTTGTTACGTTCACACATTCAAAGAACAAAACATGTTGATGTATGCAGGCAATTCCTTTAACAAAAAAGTTCTCTTTTGTTGGTGATATGAGTATGAAAATGAGGCGGAGTGTTCGTATGTAAAAATATTTAGGACACAAATGTATAAATGCAGTGATGTAAGCAGCAGGAGATGATCTCCATCATACCGAGTGTAGACTGCCTGAAAATGCAAAGCTTCTGAGCAAATTTATTCTGTTTGAAGTCAATTCGCATTACCTAACGTACGTAGACAGTGTTGAAGGAATGCATTTTCTTACAACGCTCTCGAATTGGTCGTACAGATTCTATGTTGACAATATTACGTCAGTTACTTTAGACAAGTAATGTTTAGGTAAAACGATTAATATACAATAATAAAACTTTTTATATATTTTCTCATTTTCGTACTATGTACATATAAAATTCTAAGAATTCATCTTCAGTTACATTTTTAGGTTCATCAACCTAAATATAATTGATTAAGGTCACAATTGCTTATCAATGCGCAAAACCATGCCCGGATACCACGCAGATAGTTGAGTAATTGTTTATTATTAATAAAATTTTATTTGTACAATTGAACATGTTTTTATGCAGTTGAATGCAGTACATAGATTTATGCCCAATTACAGTAATAAATTAATCTAATTCGTCATTTAGTGTATATTATGTCGGCAAACTAACTAATTGATCATTATAAATCAATATTGTTAGACTTCCATGACAATGTGATCAAACTAGCATTCAAAGCTGAAGACCTCTTCATGAGTTCATCTTAAAGTTAAAAATTGTGTTATGGAAAAAATTAAAGGGCTCTAAAACATAGTGATAGTAAAATGTTATCATATTGACTTAATATTCAAATCCCAGCTTAAAATTGCTATCATGGTGTGTTACAATTTTCAAAAATAGAAACTGCATGCTATTTATATTTCATTTCTTCGTTTATTTCAACAAGAATATCGTACCTATGTATTTAATAAAACTCATTTCACACCTAAGTAAGACTAACTTCACATCGCCATTTTAATACAATTATCATCAAGGAAACAGAAGAATAGAAAATTTTCCAGGATACCTGCTATATGTACAGAACCAGTTAATTATTGACTGAATTATAAAGATTTCAAGTAATCTGCTTTAATTCAATTCAGTGCAGCTGAATAATTTTAGCATGTATTGTAATATAATAAAAAATTCTATGATTTCATATTAATTACATGGATATATAGGTAATACAAGGAATATTAAAGATTATGTGACTGAGACACAAAATTTTTGGTGCTATATTTCGGGGTAATTGTTATAACAAGTGATTTATTTTATATTTGACTTTGGAGTATTCTTGTTTTATACCTTTTTCGGCTTCACTCCACCTTGTATGATTTCCACTATAGTATCCATAAAGTATATAAATAAATCATTTTAGTAATTTTCTATCTCTCTGTTTGTCAGTACGATATCTCTAAAATTAACTAATTTTCCATGCAGCTCAGCAAAGCCTGTTACGCGACCCGTGATGGAGCTTACCCGTACCTTATTTTAAAATTTACGTGATATGTATAACACTATACAACATTTTCTTGTTACAGCCAACAAAAATATAAGTCAATGAGCGATTAGTCAGCTCTTGTTTCACGAATGCTTTGTGATATTAACTTGATAATTCATTAAATAAATGGTGTATAGACAACATGCATCTCCTTTGAGGACTGATAATTTTAACAAAGAAGTTAACTTGATAGAGTACATTATCTCTTATACTGGTTTCTAAACCAATGTTTTGAATACATACTATAACAAACAAAAATATTTTATGTACAAGAAAATTACAATTAAATTTCACTCAGAAAAGAGATACTATTTATTAATGTATAGATTCATTAGAATATGGTTTTAAAATAAAAATTTAAGAACAAGGAAATTGCATTGACATGTAGAATAATAAATCGCATTTCTAATGTTTTATCAAACCGAGGCCACATCCTGCATAAATTTGATAAACCAGCTGTGTATACGACTAAATGTTGAGACGCCAGTGATTCTATACAAGCCAAAGTAGTAGATCTCTTAGAAAGCAAAGTAATTAACAAACGTTTAAAATACTGAAAAATAAACAAAGATCAACCGCTTCTTAACGTTGCATATTGTTGATTCCATAAATGCAACATAAAGTTCACAGAAGTCTCCATTTTGGCAAAAAGAACGAAAACTAAGCATTTTAGAGGAATAAAAATTTACTAATTATTAAAGAAAGAAAACTAAACGTTCTTAAATAGTTCAATTACCACATAATCACAAATGTTTCCAAGGAAAATGGTACCTAAATCAATTTACGAGTACTAAATAATAGAATACAGGTTAGGTGATATTATATTTTAATGGTAAGGGGTTGAAGTTACACAAAAAATAGAATACCACCCTACTGATAACGCAGTTACTAGTAACGTCAGCACGGCAGCGGCGTTGTAACTAGATCCTGCAGTATCCTACGTGCGTCTAATAATTATGGTGCGGACAGGGTAGACCAACCGATGTTGCATTGTTGCATCTGTGCTATGTGTTATGTAACCTTATATTAGTTTTGGAAAAGCTATTGTAGATGCATGCATTAGCTTTTATCCTCTTATAATGGTATATTTACAACGAAACATTTAAGTAATTTAATATTAGTTTTAACTTACAAGGTATGTTTGTATCCTATAATTAATTGTAATACTGTTTGTCGGATCAACATTGAATAATAATCTTACTGCTTGAGATCTCAGAGAACATCTAAGTCTTGTTACCATTGTCAAACTTATAAATTCTATATTCAATACTCTCTTTGTGACGTGCATATTGTACTTCAAGTAGTTAACTTTACTAAAGTAGTATTTGAATGATTTTTATATTATGACATATTTATTTTCAAATACGAGAAAAAGGTTTATGAAATAAGCATTGAGCTTGAAAATGGAGTCAAAATGTAATATCTTAATAATTTTATGTCAGGTTATAAGTATAATGCCTTTTGGTGTTGACCTTCTTTCACAGCGGGCAAAACTTCCTCGATACTCTCTCTACACGGGGTCTTCAAGCAGCCACTTCTGAAGCCTCCTCTTGAGTGCCCTCGGGTTGCCGCATTTGACGCCCCCTAGAAGTCTTGAGAACGTTTCTTAAGAAAATAACTCGTGTTTTCCCTTTAACAGTTTCCCAAGAACATTACCCCACACCTGAGATTATTTAACGGTTGCATGGTATGCTGCTGTTGACTCAGTAGCTTCAATGTCTGGACACAGATGATGTCATTTTGGAATTTGCCACAGAGTACCTACTGAGTTTTGCTCTCATTGAAAACCAGACCACTGTTAGCGCGGTATTCCTTGGCTTTGCTGATAGAAGTTGATAGTTTTTAGAGGTTCCATATCTTTGCTGTTGGTCAAGAGTACCAAATCATCTGAAAAAAAAAAAAAAAATATATATATATATATATATATATATATATATATATATATATATATATATATGTCTGCTGAAAATAGTGCAAACAAAACAGGGCCCAACACAGAACCCTGGGGAACTGCTCTAGATACACCTAACCACATTTATCTTAGTACGCTAGTTCTTACCTTGAGAGTATGAGTGCTCTCAACTAGCTGCAGTCTGACTTAGATATAGGACCAGGCAAGTATTGATCCATCCACACCTAAAGTTAGAAGATTTTCTAAGATGAGCTGGTGGTCAAACACCTTGCTGAGATCAAAGACCAGATCTAAGTTATCAAAGATTACTTCTACTATTTCAGTGACTACGGTGTTGGTTGACCCAACATGTATTAAGCTATAGTGTCCCCTTGAAAAAAGATTGTTCTGGTGTATATGCTTTTAGAGGCGAACCAATCAATATTTTATAAACTTTTTTTTTACCTAGGATATCGGCCTATAATTCCCCATTACACCAGTTGTCCCTTTTTCATGGAGATTATAAACCATAGCCATCTTCATGTTTCCAAGGAAGAGCGCCTGAGTCAATATTATTGTCTAGTGTCAGTTAATGGTGGACAGAGTTCCTATTCACAAAATTTCAATAACCTACAGGAAATTTCATCCACGCCGGTTGATGGATGGAGTTGGCTTTAAAACCCTTTTTGATATCTCGGACCTTATCATGAGTTGCTGGTTAAATTAGACCAATTATTGTTCTATAGCTGGATGGAGTTGCTGAATAAGTAGGGCAGTTTACTGCGAAGCGTTTCTTCAGCTATGGAGGTAAAGTACTTATTGAAGCAGTCTGCAACTATGTTGGGGTTATCAACAAGTTTATTCGAAACTTTCACTTTCTGGGCTACTTCTCTTTGCTCATCACACTTACATCTTCTTTTACAGTTATAATGGCCAAAACATACTGTATAAAACACATTTTATATAACTACTATATTATTATATGTAATTTATAATTATATATTGGTAAAAACTCTATACATGTTGCTTTTTAGTGTTTGAATTATAACAGATATTTTAATAAAATACAAAAATGTTTCAATAACCTGACGTTTACAGGGAACGCACATTCTTTGTAAGAGAGAGGTGACTCGCCTACCCCGAACAGTTTCCCCGGGGGCTTATCGTGTACTTGGCTCCAACGTGGCTGAACTCTCTTATTCTTATCCTCCCATTCACTCTACCGAGGCACTGCTTGCCGCAACTACTTATCTCTCCGACTCAGTCCTCAGTCTTCCCTCACGTGCTTTTGTGTAGTTAAACATCATTTAATAATACAGCTATTAATTAAATCCTCTAATTTAACGTTGTTATTTAAGCCGTAAGAGATTTCAAGTGCTTCTAAAACAGAATGAATTATTAAATGTATTATTACTCTTATGGGAATCTATGAAATCTGAATTGATCACATGGCTCAAATAATGTTTAGATAAAATGCATTATAAATAAAATAGATTCTTTTTATTTAATTAACAAACAATAATTTGATGACCATTTTATAATACTTACATTGCGCTTTATCACACAATCATAGTAAAAATTGTAATCATGTCGTAATACTTAATTATTACTAAAAATCATTATTAGGAAGTTGTTTGGATTGATCCTGTTAATAAAACACAATATTTCGTAAATATAATTTGTACTATAACAGGAGACAACACACATAGGAGGTTTTTTAATTTTTTATTAGTATTACTTATTTTTCTGTTTAAATTTATAAAAACATTTTTTTATTTCTGTTTAGTTTATGATCTGAACTTTTAACTGTATGAACCATGTATGTGGGTTAATTGTGGGAGAAAAACTATAATATATGAACTGAGACTATCTTTTCTAGAGGATGTTTAACGCCGAATATATAAACGGAAAGTAATGTTATGACTGGTTTTATTGACCTAATCTATCGAAAAGTTTAAATTTTACAAGCATTTAATATTTGTATTATATGAATGTTATAAAACTAAGAAATACAATAGAAAGTAAGATTTAATCAGGAGGAGAATCGGCACTATACCACAACTATAGTGCGGAAGTCAAGGGTAAATCACGTGAGGTCTGACGCGTTAGAGATTCAACAACTGTCCAACTCGAACACTGTTTTTCATCATATACATATGGGCTACGTGAAACTGCTATTACTTCATTGAGAGTAAAGTAAGCTACTGTCAATTACTTCCATATCAACTGATACAATTTAACTTATCAAACGCCAAATCTTCATTACTATGAGTTTTGCTTATTTTTTAGGATTACTTTGAAACTCTTTAAACTTTAACGGGATAATTTTCCATTTCATCGTACATAAAGCTTTCACAGTGCTCTAATTTATTTTAATATACACTGTGGCATCTACTTATTATAAAATTCAATACTATATATTGATGCATGAAATTACATTAAAGCATATATAAAGTGGACTGTGTGTACAGTAGTTAACATCGTTCCACGTAAAATTATATTATTCATCAACTGTGTTCACAAGATATTATAGACCAATATAATTGATAGTTTGGATATTTTACAGTCAAACTATATTTTTTGAATCAGTTGTTTAAATAAACATAGTGCAAAGATGGTACGCTAACCAAGGGGAAGGTTTGACAGTCCGAAGCCAGTCCATGGCTGCAGTTGCATTGTCAACAATAAACTGGACAGTCAGGAACTCTTAATTAAGAAATAAGATTTAAATTAAAAATACAGAATGCCTTATTATATACATGCAACATTATTACATACATGAGTATAATTGTAATGTTTTAAAGTTAGTCACAATAACAATAAAAACACAATACCAAGAGTTGACCGCCTTACACTACTTGAGAATTGGTGTCGCCATGTCATATTACGTGAGAAAATTGCTTCTTAAAATTAGCAACCAAATTATAAGAGAATTATGACCTGAACAACACTAATTAGTCGCCAAACGTTAGTAATATAATGTATCAAAATAAAATGCCTAATTGTGTGATTAAATGCGTGATTCAAACCAATAAGAATTGCCAAGGAACCTCACACCTTTAAGAAGTGAGTAAAGGGCAATAACAAATTCTACCTTAGCGTTTGAAATATAATTTATTTATACCACAAATTTTTTTTACGCACTAAACCTGAAGTATGATTCAACGCCAGAGCTGTTTAACTTTTAAACGCCTTAACAATAAGCAATGGAATAATATTTAAATTATACATTGTGTTTAATTTCCAATTTATTAGACTTAACGTAGTTAAGGTATGAAGGATTGATTCAGTTCGAATGTTTAGCTTAGCTCCAGTTCACTTTCATTGTATTGCAGCGTATGGTATCTGACGCAGTTTCAGACTTGATTTCTGGAAACTGGATTCATGTTCGTCTGAAGAAATCCAAAGAAAGTCTGTGACTAAGAAGCTCAAAACGAAACTTTACATCGTTTTGACATCAGTGACCCTTATAAATGGAAGAATTGGTAGTTTCGTTGTCTCATCAGGTGCACAACTTTGTGCACTAATTATTTTTAGACCCGATCTCTAAGCACGGAGGAGCAACCGAGTTTAAAATGATAATGATATGCCATAAGAATATTAAGATATGCCTTTGAGGACGTACCTGCCATTCAATATGAAATCGCATACAAATCCGCGGGTAACTGATAGTTATAAAGTAGTGTCAGCGATTTTAATTGAAACAATAAATTATAATAAAAGAAAGTATTTAGCACAATTACTCTATACATAGAAAGCAATTTACAGTAGTTCTAAAATGTTCAAGGTCTATAAAAAACAAATATTATATTCTTTAAAGTTTTGTTAAACCACTCCATGCAGTTGGTATTTTCGTCCTTACAATAGAGTTATCTCGGAGAATGAAAACGACCAAAACATGCATAGACGTAGAAGCGTTTATTCTATGTAGTTGGTGGCTAAGGTTCATCTGTAAAATCTGTACTAAATTGAATAGATGTTAGTTGTAAATGATGGTGGCGGCCTTCTTCCTCACATCGATGTGATAGAAATTCAATATCTGTAAATACTTGTAGGTAGGTTCTGGGAACTTATTGCTGTAGGATTTTAATATTTTAAGCCTTTTTTATGGTAGTTGCTCTGATATATGCTTTCCAATAAGGTGACTTACGTGATACACTTTCACTGCCCAAAGTAAGTTTTAATTTAACGCAAATTACTACAAATGTTGATACTCCGAACAACGGGAAGCGCAGTATTAGGCAAGTCCTAGCATAAAAGTACGGCGGATGTTACAAACAAACCAGACACTTTCCAAAAAGAACAATTTTATCAGTATAAACAGTGTTTATTTCTTAATTTAAGAATGATTGTGTTGCCCCGTATATTGATTTGTCAATTTTATGGAAAGAAATAATCTTTTATAACTCAACGTGGTTCATCTCAAAAAGGTTACTGAAAATAGACCGCATGGACAAATTCTATTGCAACAGTACAGAGGACAACCGTGACAAAGGACTTGATAAGTTTTCTAGAAGTCTGATACAAGATAGTAGCACATCATTGGGCTGAATTTTCAAATTGAGTGGTATTTGGTGATTTACTATATTAAAGCACACAAAGAGCAAATGTTTTAACAATAGAGGATGACGTATTTAAGGCATTTTTGTGTGTTATTAGAAATACGTTCGGAATGATATTTAAATGGACATTTATATATATTTTAAAATGTGAATAAGGCCATTACATATGTGTACTCCACTAGCCTAAATTTAATATTTGGCAGATTTAAATATCTTGTCATCTTAAAAATGTCTCACAAATCATGCAAATGCTACCTTAACTGAAATTTCAATATTAGTTTGGTTGTTTTCACTCAATTTACTTCAACAATATAGTTTTTAATAAGTTGTTATAGTTCTTTCATTTTTTTTCAAAGATAATAGTTTGGTTAGTGTTTGAGTCATATTCGTCCACAGTTCTTGAGATCAATTTGGAATCAATGTCTTTGAGTAGTCTCCAACTTAAAGTGGTCACTTATAAAATGTTCATTAATATAAAAGTCATTTTTAGAGTTGAATAAAATACTACAAAATTCGGCTCATGTATTGGTACGGATTTTGAAGAACTGTATTATGTCATAAAAACACACATAATATATAAACAGAATACTATAATCTTAAAATAAAACCAAAGTAAAATATGAACAGTTCTAAAATATATTGACTTTTGACAAACAATTCATTTTAAACACTATGCACCCTGGAACTATTGCTTTAATTAACTATTAAACGTACAATATATAACGACGTGGATTGTAGATATTAATTTTTTAGAATATTAATATTTAAATTAACAATCCAAGACGATTTAACATATTTTTTTATTAGTAAGCTCCTAGTGAATATTCAGTACAATTTATTACTAAATTTGTTAACTATTAAATATTATATAGTTTGTCTAAAATAAAAATCACAGTTCTAAATAAAAATAATGGATTTATTTTAACCTGGCAAAATTAATAAGTTCAACGTTTCAGAATGTTCATCACTCTATTTTAAACAAAGAATTGAAAAACTGTTTGGTAAATTTAAAGTTCCTTTGGCAAGAAATAAAAATATTAATCAAATATATCAAACTAAAAATCAGAGCTCTCTTATAAAATAAAATAATAAAGTTTTAAAATAAAAATCAAATACCACTTGGAAACAACTAAAATAAAAATGTTTCACTCTAAGTAGACTCACAATTCAAAAATAAAAATTTAAACTTCTCTTTTCACTAGTTAAACCTTAACTATCAAGTCTTTGCAATTCAGATTACAACTTTCTCATACAATTATTAAAGTTCAATTAATTACCAATTAATAATTCACAATAAAACAGTTCCAGTTAAATATTAATAATTTACTAAATTTCCAACTTTAAATTAAAGTTATCAACAAAGTTCAATTTTAATCACCTTTCTTGCAAGTTTGATCCAAATGTAACTTGTATGATTTTATTATGCTCTATTGTTCATCGAGAATTAATTATGCAGATTGCTCTGTAGTTTCTATGAATTTAATTTTTTCCTATAAAACAGACAACAAAATTAATTTAATATCAGATCAGGAAGACTATTTCAACATAACGTACAATAAATTTTGTCCTTACCTCAAAATCCCTCACGGAAAAAAATTTTGAAACACGGCGCACTTTAATCAACTTAATTCACGAAAATTACCAAAAGAAGGGCGAAAATTATGAGCTGACGCTTATATACTTCCCCTTCCAATCAATTCTACTGGACATCCGCGGTGTTCTCTCATTGGTCCAGCTGTATCAAACAAGGAGAACAATAGCCGTAATAAGACAAGTTCTAATCAATTCGAGGCAGTCAACCGCCTTCCTAATAATTTAAAACTACCAGTAGTATCTAGACAAAGGATTACATATTCATTTTTACCTTAACTTCTCACAATCTGATTTAAAATTAAATCCCAATATTTCGTTCCCAAAATTCTCATTTTCTCAAGTTACATTTTTATTTTAGTTATTTCCAAGTGGTATTTGATTTTTATTTTAAAACTTTATTATTTTATTTTAGAAGAGAGCTCTGATTTTTAGTTTGATATATTTGATTAATATTTTTATTTCTCAAGTTCTCATTTAATTTAAGTTTTAATTAATAAATAAACCAATGTAGCTTTAAAAACGCTACACAATACCTATATATAATTTAAACTATTATCCATTATTAATACGAAAAATAAAGATATTATATTGTAGAAAACTTTATCCTTGCAGTATTATATAATAGTTGGCCGTATCTCATGTCAGTTAATGTAACAGAAAGAATCCACGATAATGAGAACACTAAATATGCGTTTGATGCATTACAGATCAATTAAGTAATAATTTAAATTGAAATTTATTAAATAAAGGTTATTAAATGGAAATCGATCTATCAGAAATTAAAATTCACATTCAGAACATTGCAATCAAAATATTATTGATAGTTTATGTTTTATTAATTAGTGTGACAGTATTTTATCGAGTATTAGTAGATCGTGTGCTCCCGATTGAGCCTAAAGAGGATACCACTGGCTTTTTCGGACGAATCGGTAATTTCCCCTGGGATGTCTCTTTGGTGTTGGTTTAGGAACGATTTTCAGACGTATTACGCGTTTGTTTAGTGTAAAGTCATAAAACATGCAATACGTTTAAGCACGCAATCACAGTAATATTGATCTTACTCACTATAAACCGACAGTGAAAGGGTTGACAACATATGTTACAAAGTGCACATTTTTATTATTGTTCTATATTTTGAACAATTGCAACAGTCAGTATTGTACTTTAATGTAAGGCATGTTTAAATTACTGTTCAAATTGCATTAGTGATAAACAAGTAAATTATGATTATTTAGTAATGTATTTATTTAGTTTTATTTATTTATTATGTAGAGTATTTATGAGTATTATTCATACCACCAATTAAATTGTTTGCACAGGTAAACCACAGTTTTATTTAACAGCATATGATACTGGTATATTGCAAAACTCATGTATCCTTTCTCAAAAAACTACTGTTAAAATTTTATGCAAGTAAAAGCTTACACAGCCCTCGTTAAAATATCATTCACTATCTGACTTCACGGCACTTTAATTTTAATTAAAATATCTTTTCAAGGATTGTAATCTATCCTCTTTGTCATGTGGTGAAGTTGTTATAATTATTATATAAAAAATTAATACCCCTCCCCGCCCACTTAACGAAGACGATAGGTTTCAATCCTTAAAATGGTTTGTTATATCTTTTGTAACATATAACGATAGAAAATTGTCTAAAATTCCGTAATTCGATAAAACATTCCCTCAACATTATATTCTTCAAACAAAGAACTTTAGAAATAAGTACATTTTTGAAATTGGATCCAGAATTATAGATAACGATATGAGTGTTTCAGAAAACTGTAAAAATTAAAAAGTCGTAAACCAAATATAAGTTGGAAGACTAACAGTAATGTATCTGGCCATCGCATTATTTCATTATGCTGATGGCGACGAACGAACAATCTTTCTTGAGATTGTAACGATCAGGAAAATATACAAAAATATAAAAGTTCTATAGGATCAGATAATGAATTTTTGAGAGAGCTACAAATCTCATAAAATAAAAAGTACGTTAAGAGATAGTATATAATAATAACGAGCAACACAGGGTAGATGGCTTTAACTTTGATCGACACGTTGCGTGCCGTCGGACATACTTAATTGTTCTGATCTTAGTAAATATCAGTGAATAAAAAACTTATTCTACATTATGTGCAGTAAACTTCACCCAAGCATAACAGCCACACAGTCCTCTAAATGTACGTCCTTAATTATCAGAAAGGATTTGAATCCTTAGCATTCCATTAGAATTACAATTAGAACGCAGTGGAATAAAATACCTCATCTAAATTCCAATTTCAGGTTTCCACCACGTAGAATGGAATAATCCCATTGATATTCTAAAAAGTATATAATGCAATCCTATATATTCTTGTGTACAATTACGAGTTATGCCAAAATTTTATCAGAAGTTATTTCAATATCCGACGTCAAGGATTAGACACACTACAATTTTAACTAAACATTTAGGTAATCAAAATTAGATACGGGGATAAGAATATCCTCCAATGATCAATACATATCCCAGGGATGATCACTATATCATATAAGCTTTGTATAGATTATAAAGTCCTTATTATATTTGCATGTAGCACTTAAAAGAATGCTTTTAATACATAACGCTTTTTTGGGTATACATATCGGATGGAAGTAATTTAAAGGAAATGTTACATGATAAGAAGTATTTAATACTGTTGAAGGTCATTTATGATAAATAAAAAGCAAGACATAGTTTTGATAACTATATTAATACTACCAGCATTAAAATCTAATAATATTGATAGAGATTCATAAGGAGTGAAATCTATCTTTAAGGGAGACCTTTAATATACTGTTGGAAACTAATGGAGTCACGTAAAGTTGACGTCGTTAACACTTTATCGCAAACAACGTGACACAACGATAATGGCGATAAACACTGACTATTTCATTAACAACTGCGAGAAGTAAGCAAAATCTAAATCTGTTTTCAGTAGGTCTACTAATGGCATATATAATATTAAACTGCATAATTTTAATTGAAAATTGACTGATTAACTACCAAAAATGTACAAGTTCTAAGGAAATAGATGGTTACATGTCTAAATATTAATGTACTTAGACATTCACATTCCTTACGTAGCAAAGTTAAGCTTTATCCTTTACGCAAGGTTCTCCGCGAAACGTTCGCACATATATAAAATGCTACAGTAGTAAAGTCATAAAAAAATCAATACCGTTCAAGTGAGGAGATGTTTTGTTCGCTTTGTTTCGTCTATCTGTAAAATCGCTGAATGTCCCGATAAGTTTTATTTCAACAATGGGGTATAAAACACTGTTGAATCAATGACCTAAAACCTGGCAAGTAAAATAGGAAAAATTGTAAAAATATTATCTTTTGAGGTAAAGTAGTAAAGTTTAAAAGTAACAAATATAAATCCCTGGTAATAAAAAAATAAAGTATAATGATTTGATAGAAATGTAACAACAAATATAATGTTTCTCTACTTGTGCACTTTAGTTTACATATAAAATAGTTACCGGTAATATTTATATTTATAATCTCCCTATAGTAATATGTTAAAAGAATTCTTTAACGTTTGATTGAAGGAGTAGCTCTTTTTATTAGAGAGCAAATTATGTGCTTTAAAAAAAAACACACTTCTCCAATAGTTTTAAGTTCTTTTTACAAAGCCTTTCAAGTACCAAGATGCCATCATCAGGTGTGCTTAAAACAATTTGAAACCGTTGAATACTTTACAATTAAAAACAGTTGTCATTTAATTACAGCACTGCTGTAAAGAAAATAATATGTTAATACTGGGAAGGCATCATAATAACAGTTAAATATATAAAACTGCCAACTACTCAAACTATACTGATATATACTGATTCCTCCCACTGGCGGCAGTACGGTACATATAATTTATTGTATTAGGTACTGACACTTGCAATTACTAATTTGATACTAACTTATTGTGTTTGATACAAAAAACGTAATTTTTTTGTGATATTTTGGGTTTTTTATAAAAAAAATATAAATTTTTAAACTATCGAAATGACATAAACCAATATATCACCTAAATAATGGGATAATTCGATGAAGTACGGAGAAAGACGTAAATTAGCTCACTGGGGTCACACGTACATATATAAAAATGGTCATATGAAAATATTAAATGTATAGTGTTTATTACAGGTACATAATAGTTAGAACTTGGTATAACAATTCCTTGTTGCATCAAATAAGCAAATCTGAGTTAATGAGAGATTAGTTTATACACGCTTTGTGATATTAACTTAATACTGTTGACAGATTCACATTGAGTAATACTCTTACTGATTTACATCAACGAGAAAATTTTCATTTCATTATCTTCGTCAAATGTGTGTTCATATAATTTAGTAATTTTTGTGACAACTAATTAACTATACTCGTGTTCGTAACACGTATAGTGAAGTGTACTAAGTAAATATTAACCTCGACTAAAAACTTAATTATAATGATGTTTGTACAATTTTGAGCACCATTATTCTTGAACATATAATATTTTTTACCTATACCAAAGTTTGGTGAAATAGACAAATATGTAATTAAGTCAATAGAAATATCCTTTCCGGCTTAGTCGGAAGAAAGGCAGATTTTACATGTGAATATTATCTCTATATATTAATATTGCTGTTCCTTTTCTTGCAAAGTTCTCTTCATTGAAGGGTTTTTGTTGAATTTCCAAGAAGTAACTTTAAAACACAGTCAATTAGCATATGAATTTTATTTTCATAATGATGTTTTACCCTTCCTAGGTATATTTGTGGTGTTGTGTTTACTTGCTGTTAGTGCCTTCCTTATAAAGATTTAATTTTCACATAGTTTAGTTTTAAAATAGTTTTACTTATACCAATAATATAAACCGGGCTGAATTAAAATTGTAAAAATATTACATCATTTTAATAATTTAACTATTTCACTTTGCTTAGAGTGTTTTGTATCGTTTTCTCGGTCTTATTAAATACAAAAATGCAATTTATAATATATAAAAATTACATTTATATGTAAACATGAACAAATCTTACGTGGCATTTATTTTAAATATTCATTCCAGCTTTTTTAGAAATAACATAAATTTTACGAGTGTCTGTACATGTTGAAATTCAAACTAAAGATGCGTTTTTGCTTTTATGCTTTACTATATTATATGTTCTCGAAGCACCTTTAAATATTTAGAAAATTCATTATCTGAAACCCATACAAGACAAAGAATGTTCAAAAATACGAATAAATATTTATTTTAAAATTATGGAATAGATTTATAAACAATCATCAATCCGAAATTATATTACAGGGATATTCACTTATGGTGATTTAACGTTACTGTATTCTTCTTCAAATTTTGAACGGCATCCTTATTAAATAATAAATCGAAAATGAGTAAAAATTAAAGGAAAGTTTCTAATGGTTTGTAAATTTATGAAATAGAGTCACTTTTTATTTAAGTTACGAATACCCGTCAGAAATATTGTACACAAATACGATAGCTTTTTCATCTTAAAACTTTTATTATTAGTTAGTATTATCTAACGAACTTATTAAAGTAATGTATCTGTCTTGGTAACCAAGTTTTGTTTGAATTAGCTAGAAATTATGACAGTAATTAGCAATTCAATGTTCACTACTATCCCTTCAATATTTCTTTAATATTTCCTTACTCTAATTAAATCTTTATACGTCAGATTTCCAAACCTAACTCACTTCATCGAAGATGTAGAGAATAAATAGGCTCTATCTGAGCTGTGCTATAACTACGCCTTTAGAGAGTTTTCCGTCAAAGATAACAAGATTGTAATGTATTTGTTATAAAGCGATAAGATAATATTATTTTTTTACTTTCGTATTTACAAATAGATTGAGCATCATTTGGTAACGAAAAACCCTTTTTCTTTTACATTACTTTAAATTCAATATTGTTATAAAAATTAAGAATTTAATAATTTTTTATCATTTGAAAAAAATAAAATATTTTTAAAGTAGAGAAAAAAAATCTGAACCCAAAAGAAATCGGATTTAGGTGCCCAATAAAGTGACTTCCACCACTGCTCAGGAGTCATTCCAGACTGGAATCCTAAAAAATGTCTTTAATAAGTTGTTAAATTAGGTTAATTATTGGAACCTAACTATGAAAGTCTTAAATTACAAATATAAGAGATCGGCACGTGCAAAGAATACATTCAAATTTATAGCATTAGTAATTACTTTGTTTAAACAATTTAATTTGAAACAGACACATAAAATAGCATCTATTATATTATTGTCACTGATGCAAGCTTTATTTCTCAGAAACTCAACAGATCTTGTGAGCGTTAGTAATTAGCATAAATAGTGTAAATTATATAGACATACAATTAACCTTTAGCTAAATATATCCACATAGTACCTCAAAATGGTTATATTATTGTATACTACATATGTACAGAAGATGGTACCCCAATGTATTAAGCAAACTTCTTAGTTTCAAAACAATTAATAAAGAAACAAATGTATTACATATATTCTTAATTACATATCATAGTAGAAGTCCAAGATATAGTTCTAATGTCTATAAAACAAAAAAATATCCATACACGTGATGAGATTTTCTACTCATCTTATGCACCATGTAACTGCAGTTATTTTTTTTCTGTTGTTAATAATTGTGAGGCATTCCTAAAATAAAATATAAATATAGTTAAATTGAAAAGATTATTGCATTCTCATAAAATTCTCAAAGAAATTATTACTGATTTACGCTGATTTCAGTAAAATTATAAACGCTTTTTTATCACCCACGGATGGATATTGAACATCAAAGATAGGTTTGAAGACATTAAGATGCAGTATTTTACAATATACAGAGTGAGTTTTATGTCCTGGCACACCTGGATATAATTTAAACGGCCCGAGAGATCTATGTGAAACCTTTACCCTACCTATTATAACATATGTTTTTTAATTTTTAAAGTTGTTTGAAAATTTCCCCCCCCTTTTTTAAAGGGGGTAAAGGGGGGCAACTAAAACTTTTTCAAATACAAACCCCTATCATGTGACCCCCTCATTTTAAAGGGAATAAAAAAAAGAAATCCAATAATGCAAACTAGAGGTTTCTACGTTTATTTTTAACAGATTCTATGACAAATTTACAATTGAGTCAAGGGGGGAAAATTTTTCAACAACTTGAAAAATTAAAAAAATATGTTATAATAGGTAGGGTCAAGGTTTCACATAGATATCTTGGGCCGTTTAAATTATATCCAGGTGTGCCAGGACATAAAACTCACTCTGTATATATATATATATAATATATATATATATATATATATAAATATATATATATAATATATATAAAATATATATATATATATACAGTATATATAATTTTATATATATATACGTATATATTCATTACGCGTAACATTTTTCTATATATAAGTTATATTATAACTAAAAATTGTAAGGTTCCTCAATAAATTGTTATTTTATAGGGTGTAGTAAATGTAATAACTGTTTTCAGCTTCAAGTTATAATTCAATGTTTATATATTATTACGAACTAATGTGTCCTTAAATAATTGTCTGTTATAATTAAGATTATTCCACTTATAGGCCGGGGTGAAACAGTTGCTAAAATTAGTCGCGATCTCGCCTTTGTGATGAACAGCATTAGTCTCCCCTGGCGCCTCCCTCGCAGCACAGCACGCTTTGTAACCTTCTACAAACACATGTGGATTTATGTTTCTACACTTTCAGACTTTACTAGTACAACGTTCTTTAATGCATTTTTTTATAAATATTTAATTTAATTTAATAATATAAGTGATGAAAAACGAATATATCATACTCAATCCTCTTTTTGTTAAAAAAAATCAGACATACGAAGTGACAATCCATTGGGCATTGATTCGTCACATAAATACATGGTCAACTTATGTCCTTTTAATTTTGTTAGATTATATATATCATTTTTATATAGGTATAATCAGGAAATTTTTTTATTATATATTCATTCAGGTTAATAATATGGGACACTCAGCAATATATTTATTCATAAATGAGCATTTAAGCTGGTTCCGTATTGACAGGATAGATAAGGTCGAGGATAGGGGCCATCTTCTGTTGAGGTACCATGAGACAAAATAACGAGTAGTATCTCAATAATGTTACATTGGTAGAAAGGGAACTTAGCTTTATTGTAGTCTTGTTTAGTGAAAGCGAGCATGGAAACAATATCATTTCACGTTCAGGCTTTAAAATGCTTTTTTTAGAGCCTTTTCCTTTGCAGTAAACTAGTAATTTCTACCCACAGTAATCACAACGTAAATTACTTATAAAGTAAACTTGCACAATACGTGTATGTGACAGTCGTACTTATACTGTATACATTGTATACGTATTGTATATGTATACGTTGTATACATATGAATTGAGTTCTACATTGTTTCATTCCAGCAATTATTATAGTGCTACACAAATATGTTGCGTTCTACCTTTTCACGGAACATGAATTTTTATTCAAGTCACATAATTTCTTACTATAGTATTGCAAGATGTAAACATCCTATATGTTCAAGGCTGTATTAGGTAATCATTTTTCTTTGCGATATTATTGAGCCTACAAGAGTTGACACTGTTATATCAGTCTGTGTTTTTCTTCCTTATCTATAGTGAAATTACTAAAGGAAATCATAATCTCAACTCACATAAAGACTGTACTTGGAAGCTACTTTCATAAAAATATTTTTATTAACACTTTCAGTAATTTATTAATAACCGAAATATAGGCTAAATACGAAAACTTATTGATTTCTTATATTTCAAAGCTATTAGCATTTGTCTATACGAGTATTAATGCTAGTTAAAAAAGCCTATCAGTGAAAGGTGTGGAAAAAGATTTCTCTCTGTATGCTTGAACGATGTGTGAAAAAATACCTTACTAGCTTATAGACTTGTACTTCTGAATGAAGCTTAATTTTTAAACAAGCAATATTGATTTCGGTACATATCACTCCATAGTATTTGGATGACTGTTAGTTAAATTCTTACACTAGTCTTAACTATGACGGCAATGAGAAAATTTAAGAACAAACAAATTTTTAATCAAACTGTATATAATAATATGTGATTGAACTATGTGACATAGTAACATATGTTGTTATAGGGCTGACGTTTTCCACGATACCTTAGTGAACTCCAATTCGTGAGATACGGTGTCGAATACTCATACTTTGTATTTTATTACAGAAATTGGATATCCAATTTTGTTATATAAAGATATTCAGTCAATAAGAAAATATTCAAATAAGTCCTACTTTTCATTTCCTATAACAGATAAATATATCGCTGTTAGTGCACTGCACTTATGGTGTAACCTCAGAGACATCAGATATACCCGACTACTGAATGCAAATGCGAGTCATATGACATAAGTTCGTTACTGCAAAACTTGTCAATGCAGAATATGAAATAGAATTATAACTGTGAACTACAAATTAATTTACATTTGACATTTAAAAAACCTAGCACTATAAGAATCCTTTAAATTTATAAATCCACAACATTCTCCAACTGGTATTGACAACCGAAATGTATTGCAAAAATTACCTAATAACAAACAAAAAATCTTACTCAAATAAATTATAACGTTCGTGTATAATGTCAAACGGCTAGTGGTTAATCCCTGCAAATTCGACCTAATCATTAAATAATTTAGTTTATTTTCGCATACCGTGCTGTATTATTATTAGGCAGATATTTCCATTGAAGTAAATGAAAGATTACTATACAGTCGAATTTAAAATCAAAGAGAGATTTTTCAATTAGATGGAAAAAGACATACAAAGTGGATATCTACATAAAAAATAAACTTGAGGAGAAACGAGAAGATTAGAATATGTAGACAACCCATAATATGCAGCTCTAAGCAGCGAATAAATACACATCATATAACTTTATTAAGTTTTTTATTGACTGTCTGAAAATTTTTATATATATATATATATATATAAATATATATATATATATATATATATATATATAGTATATATATTTCTAGATTTGAATTAAATACTGCATGTATCTCAAATAAAAAAAAATATATGATATGAAGTCTGAAACAAAATAATGCACTTTTTGCATTGAAAAACAACCATCCACTTTGTAAATGAAAATAATTTTAGGGAAATAAAACAGTGTTCTAGATAACACCAATTAATGAGAAAGTTTTCAAGAGAACTACGGAAGTGGAGAAAAGGTAAAACGTGGTATTATGCCATTCTCAGACTGATGTATTCCAAAGTAATAAAATTACACTACTAAGAATTAATCCTACATAGAGACGGAATTTAAATGGTGAATCGCGTTTTCATTCATATAAGAAAATGGAGGCAAGGAATAGTTTCCCGTCAACTATTCGTTTGGTACATGAAAGTTTAAATATTTTTAACAAATATGCAGATTTATAGATGCTTACAGCTAACTGTTAATCCCAAATCTGCATAGAAATTAAAGTTTTCGTAAGAAACAATAAGAAAGTGCCCATCATGTTGGAAAATGATATCCGAATTTTAAAAGTATACGTGTTAACAGTATACCCGTAATAAAGTAATTTTAATACGCATGAAAATAAGGGAAGGTTCGAACTAAAAAGTTTGCTATAAAATAATTACTTTATGAGATTCCAATGTTAGCCAAACTTGAGCTAATTACCTTGTACGAGGTGAACAGCAATTACTGATTAATTATATATTTAGTATACATTAAGTAATTTTACAGAGCTGTACACATTGTGAAAGGCACCAATTCAAACTTTCTAACCAGAATCCGTTTTTATAGGTATGCAGAGTTAAAACGCCAGTTTCAAAAAAGTCAGAATGCATATAAAATTGTGGAATATGCAAACTGAGAGTTTAAGATGCTCAGGGATCATACTTGCAATACAAAAAATATCAAAATAATAAAATAAAAGTAAGAAAAGAAGTATTTTTTATTAAACATTCCTCACAAACAGAACAATTAATATTTTGTATAGGACTTCAAATCTAAAAATTAAAATTTTTTGAGTGTATATTAATGTCGCATGCAGCATTTAAAACGGTTTTTTAACCTTTGCAAATAATTTACTATACATCGTAATAATTTGTAAGAATATAATTAAACTCAATAACTTTTAGTTTGAGAGTAACATATTCAGTCGCTTTTAAAGTTCTTTGTTTTGATTCTCCAATTAATTTATAAATATAAACTCTTATACGGTATTAAACAGAACAGCATGATAATACTGGTTTAAAGGTTTACACATTTGGACTATCAAAATATAGAAATGAGCCAATGTGAGTATTTCGGTTCATGAGGCTACTAAAATTATACGTAAGATAACACCAACCACTATCACTACTTTGACGTTTCATAAAAATATAAGTCAAACAAATCTGTATTACAGTATGAATA
This sequence comes from Homalodisca vitripennis, assembly GCF_021130785.1. NCBI lineage: Eukaryota > Metazoa > Arthropoda > Insecta > Hemiptera > Cicadellidae > Homalodisca > Homalodisca vitripennis. The sequence goes on from NC_060208.1 coordinate 145,621,798, forward strand.
AATAAAAAGGAGTCTAAAGTAAGTTAACATTAACGATTAACTTGTAGCTGTAAGTTTAATAGCGGTGTAAGTTTGAAAAGCCTTGTCTTGCCTTGGCCAGTGACTAAAAGAAATCGCTGACATATCTGTCAAAAAATCATTGAAGTTGAATTTGTTCCAATGTTTAAAATAATAATGATCCCTAAAATTGGTTTCTATTCAGGTTTTTCATCTATCAGTATTTATTTTAGTGTAAAATTACTGATTGGATGCATATAATCAATCACATTAATGATGTAACTAAATATTTTGATGCATACGTTTGAAGGTAAACCAGAATCATCATTACAAATTTTAAAAGTAAAATCAAGTCAAAAGTTGTACAAGCATCTTATTCTCATTCCAACACAGCACTAGACGTAATGAAAACTTAAGGATGTAACATAAACTGTCATAAACATGTAGTGCAATATTAACCCACAGATTCACACTATTGATGTCTGAGAGGTGAAACTTTAGGTATATAACTAATCTCAATTCAAGTGATCTAGACCACAATATCACGGGTTAGTATAATTTATTTAGGTGAAATATAATTTATTCAGACTTATGTGTTCAAAGAACTAAGATATTTCATTGCAAACATTATAGAGGTATTTTAAAGTGCTTTATAGTGATTGAAAGAAACTCTCATTCCCTGAGAGGACACTACAATCCATAACACGTACAGTTAAAAATAAAAGTAACGCAAGGAGAACCACCATTAAACATTATTTGCTCCCCCATAATACTAAGTTGCTTCTAATAAAAGTAATTCATAGCTCAATAAACTGCAGTTTCAACTTCCCAATAAAGTGAATATATATATATATATATATATATATATATGTGTGTGTGTGTGTGTGTGTGTGTGTGTGTGTGTGTGTGTGTGTGTGTGTGTGTGTGTGTGTGTGTGTGTGTGTGTGTGTGTGTGTGTGTGTGTGTGTTTAGGTAATGTTATTTCTTTAAACCAGGAAATAAAAAAATACTGACGATAATCTCAAAAATACTTTGAATTTCCACTACTATTTTTTTATCGGATTTTGGACCCATTAGCCACTGTCACGGCTTCACTAGAACCATAAACGTTTTTTTTTGTTCCTAGAACCAGTTCTGTTCAAAATGAAACTTCTTACAAATGCATTTTGCTTAAAGCCACAGCTTCTTCAACTATATAAGCCGATACGTATCGTTGGAAAAAACGTTGACTGTCCTTGAAAAAAAAACAATACATACGTGTGATAATTATATTGCTATTCTTATGATAAATTCCACATAAAACAAAGATGTAAGTAATTGTACGAGCTAACAAATGCATGAAAGTAAATCCTGGTACTTATCTGTTCTCTCCTACACATACACTTTTATTCCGACAGACAACCATCAGTCATGTGAATCATTTGTAATATGTTGGCTGAAAGCCTTGTTACGAAGCCATTTGTTGAAGGAGCGACTCAGACAGCTGTAAACTGACAGATGTGGTCTGGCTCCTTTATTGCTGTGTCAACTACTACAACCCTTGAATCAACAAAATTTTATTTAATAATTTTTCCTTTACTATAATACAGGAACAATTATTACATATTTATATACTATACTAATATATTATATATACTAACAGTTACTCGCAACTTCGCACGCAGTTTCGCAGGATTTACATGCGTATGAGCGCTTCCGGTTGGAGATAATTGTATTTCCTCCAATTTTAAGTTTGCCTTGTTGCTTTGATGAAAAAATGTCAAATATTTTATTTATGGCCATTTGAATTTACTCCTGGCTCAGTGTTTAAATTCCGTAGTTGATTTTGCGTTGTGTTCAGATCAAGAAAATATATACACCTGTAAATATCTGAGAAGTCTGCTTCTGTCAATAGACAACTAAGATGGGTTTTGTAACAGTCTTTATATACATGTATGTTGTCAAAATTGTAATATAGTGGCTGTCCTTTATATCTAATACTCAATATTCGTAAAAGTTTAAAGTTAAATTATATTTTTAATAAAACTTTTCTCTTATATTCATATTTTCTTACTTTGTACTTAACAGCGGTTGCAGAAAAGGTAAAAAACTTTTGTTACTATCGAACTTACTCCATTCCTTCCACGTATAAACATAAACAAATTGAATAGAGTGTGATAACTCTAGATACATAACTGATAGATATATGAAACTTTGTAATTAAATTCGTAATCGTGTAATGGAGATCGCAACAGATTTAGGACTTAAAGTTACTTAAGAGAACACAGTTAATCTAGTCTGAATGCCTGTCCGTCTGACTATCTATGCAAAAAAACTTGATACAACATTTTGGAACTTAACACATAGGTCTCTATTATACCTATTAGGAAGAAATCTACTAATTTTGGCTGTCAAACGGTTAATGGGAAGTCCGTGCATAGATATTTCGGTTTGTACAACAGTCTATGTGATAACCCTATGTAGAAAGTTTCTAGAGATTTAAAACTTAGAATATATGTTCTTCTTTATCCAAATCCAATAATTTTTGGGTCGAAAGGTTAAATAAAAGTTGGCCGGTTGTCTCTTTGCCTATGCGATAACTCATTTTAATAAGAAAGCTTATGAATATTTAATTAACCTTAAAAATAAATTCTTGCCACACAGTTCTGATGGTGACATACTGTAGTTGTAAATTGCTTTCAACCATAATAAAACCATATACTTTAAAACATGTTGTATTAAATTCTGTTGGAAAACTTTTTGAACTATACTTATTAGCAGTTTACCAGTAATAGTTTAAACCTTTGACGGACTCTAGAGGGTTTTATCTCAGATTTGAATTCTATGTCTTAACGAGTAACAATTTACTGTAGGAACAGTCATTCACTTTATTACTTGAGATATTTTTTTTTTCAAACATTTTAGGCAGCTAGTATTTTAAAATGTGCATCTTTTCAAACACTCTGAAAATTTGATACTCTTATGAAAACGCTAAAATACGACTGCAGAGCCTTTAAAGTTGTTAAAAACTGATACAATATTGATATTGAAGTAATTATTTTAAAATTTAAATGGCAACCATCTTTCGTAGATAGAAAAGGGGCACTATGATATCTTTGGTGATGTAGTGTAACGCCAGATGTGGAATATTGCCAGCATATGGAATTAATGCTTTCCCATCCTCGATTCTTAACCTCAAGACTTTCCTAACTATGGAAACTTTTGTAACTTTAATGATCAGCAGATGTATTTAACGTTACCCGCAGCAAGCGCCTTTGGTGGGAATATTAAAGAAGAATTGTTAAGGGATATTTTTAGAATTTGTTTATACTATCAATACTTGTTACTTCATTATTTATATATGTTTAAGCTAAAGTGGCAAAGTAAAGCTAAAAACATTATGTAAAAAATTTATAATAGCACATTTCAGTACTATTAATAATCAATTAATAAATAGGCATGCAGTAGTTCACAATATAATAATAAAAATGATAATATATTATGTAATGTAAAAATAATAATAATAAATATAGCACCAATAAATACACAATCGGTATGGATAAATTATAGTACAAACATGATGCTTAATCAGAAATAATATAGTATTAGGGTTTATTATGAACGTGCATTAATTAATGTTTGTTATTGATAATTTAATTTACACGTTGACGTGGCATGATTATTTCAAATTAAAATAAATAAGCAGTAAAATGGTTAAATTGTAGTAGTAATTTATTAATGTAACAATTACAAATTGTTTGAATTACTGTTAGATGGTTAGGGGTAAGTTCGGGGCACCAACATCCATTAACCCTAGCAGCAGTCCACTAGCGAGCTGGAAATAAGTAGTCAAGTACAGCCACAATCATGTTATTGTAGAATATTTATTATGAATTATCGACAAAATGCCTAACATCACTAGTGTGCGTATGGAACTTTGATCATATAGAGTACACGTTTTCTTCATGTACACTTTACTAGTTAGAATAATAAAATATATTTTCCACAATAAATTATTTACACCATAAAATATTTTATAATGTTACATAGAACACATGTGTTTGAGACTGTAAACCAGGTACCAGGAACAACACAAAGGCTGCGGTGACTCCTGTAGCCGCAATCCTCATGTCGCCATTTGTTTAGCTCATGTCTACTTCCTCTCTTGATCACCCCGTTTAATTAAGATGTGATTTATAAATATTTCTTCATTACAGTAAAGTTTTCCAAAAATAGTATTTATTTTCTTCCCAGAATTGGAGGAAGTATTCTTCTTAAAAGTTATCAGTTTACTGCTTGTATTAAAATCCTTATATGTTGTGATTTTTAAACCAATCACTATACTCCTTTGATTGATACTTGTACTGCATATCGTATTATGAGTTACCACAATAGAATTCTCAACTATTCTGATATATGTTAAAGGGTTACTTTTAGAGCGTGTGACTATTCTCTTTATTGCCGCAAAATGTATCAAATAAGTACACTTAAATGCCAGGTTTTTGTGATTTTGCACTTAAACCCCCCAAATTACTACTTTAGAAATGTTTTTTATTAGAAAAATTAACCAGGTAATGTCATTGAAAAAATAATAAAAATCTTTTTATTTAGCTTTTGGCATGAACCATTCCTGTTGCTCAAATTGATGCAGTGTTGAGTGTTATATGATTAAAATTTATAATAGACAATACTTACTTAAGACAATCGCAGTAATCCCCTTGGTATTTTTGGTTGATACAATGTTGAAGGTTATATGTATTACGATAAAGTCAATAAAGCAACCCTCTCCCTCGCAGTAATCCCCTTGGATATTTTTCTGTCTCCCTGTTCACACGATAATGGCTTAGTGGATTGAACGATAACATCCTAGATATTTACGTCTGACTCGTTTTCCAATAGAGAGGCCTCGGTAAATTTTCATGACTGTAAACCAAATGTAATGAAACTTTCTGTGGCTTAATTCAATTAAAACCTAATGAAATTGCTTAAAATCCAACGAAGTTGGATATAATACTATGTATAATACCATGTAAAACTTATAAATAAACAAGATTCCAAATTTAATTCTCACAAAAAGGCTATGACGAGTGTTTACATAGATTAGTTAGTTTCAAGATAAAGTCTGGTGGTGTATAAGGTGTTATTTATAGATAAAACGTTTAATATCTTACTTACATGTTAGCATTGGTCCAGAAACAGAACAATAGGGACAAGGATTCATACACGTTAATAATCCGCTACATTTCGCTATTACGTGGGCGCTTCATAAAAATCTGTTTGATATATTCAGTATTTTAACTGCTATATGTTCAAGATAATAACTGTTCGTTTAGCAAATAATGCAAAGAATTCAAGTTGTACTTTAAAACTAATGTGCAACCTGTTTCTACTGATATGAGATCATTATTATTAATATTCCATAGCAGTTAATAGATAACTTATTTTTATAGGAACACCCAGAGTACTGCACTTTACAGTGGTATTCCTTGAACAAATCCAACTAAATAAGATAACATATCGTTTTATGAGAACAGTTGAGAAGGACACATAATAAAGGTTCTCAGGCAGAGTGTAAATAACCTTCAATGGTTCATGTCTCTTCACCTGAGGTAGACATATTTTGTGTAACGGTTTGTTTAAATAAACAAATGATAACAAATTAAAGAAAATAATGAAAGTGGCTATTTAAACTAACATTTGGACTTTTGAAAACATTTTTAAATAATGAATAATTTTGAATTAAATATTATCGTTTGACCATACAGTATATTATTGTGATAGTTTATTGCTACTAACAGAAAGTTGATTTGATGCAAAATTTGTTCCGAATGTTATGATTTAGTGTTAGAGAGGGCTGCCGGATCCAGGCAAGGCCCGTGGCTAACCACGAAAACCTCAATCCTACTGCCTGACCCCTTCCATTTAATCTCAAACAACTTTGACAATTAATGCCTTTAGATTAGAGAACTAATAGTTTTACATAATTAAATAATGGTGTTTATAACATACTTAATATATAGGTGTCCCTTACGTATTTAAATTAAATTACAAATTCTTTTCTACACATAACAAAGTTTATTAATATAGTTTCACCAGTACTGAATTAAAATCTCCGATTTGGAAGGTTACCATAAAGCAATTTTTTCGTAAACATCACTTTTTATCCTTAGTCCAGGTCACTGTCCACTTATATCTAACAGCAAAGTAAGTGATCTTTTATGTTTTTGTTGGTATGTACTAATAGATAATATTTCCCACGTTTTATCCATTGAAGTTACTCGTTGATAGATGCCCATAGCTAACCTAATGACCTTTTAAAGACATTTTCCTACTTATCTACAGAGCAACTTCCTGTAAAGTTTTTACACCTGGGTTTAATACAAGTAACGTGTAGCGAGGAATGATATTGTTCACTGTGACCATTTCTAACTTAAGTATTTTTATAATATATAGAGTTCATACCTATATAATTCTCACTAGTGATACCTTTTTTAAAGAATAACTGTTACGCATTTAGCAGTAAGAAAAGTTTGGATGTGTATATGAAAAATTTTAATTAATACTCATTGACGTTCCCTCTGCCCATAGACTAGATATGTACCATGGGACCCCCTTCTCGTAGTATCTCAAGTTGCTATCACGTGTGTATTAAAAGTGCTTTGTTCAACTCCTCCTTGAGTTCCGATGGGGGGGGGGAGCGGTTTAATGTCTGCAACATTGATCCTTCCGTTACCTATGTGAAATCTGATTTTATTATCAAACTTAGATTAGGTACAGTAACTGCTACTCATAGATACATCATAAAAGAAAATACCTGAGCTTTGCACTTGTCTTTTCGTTGGAAAAGTCACAATATGTAGCATCCCGTGGAAGTCACTTTCGCTGTTGACCCGCATTCTCTTTTAAACTCTCTTCTCGTTTCGAATGTAATGGCTGATAGGCCAGTTTTAATTTTAATATCGAGTTAGTACGTGTGTTTTCTTAAAATTTATATCCTAAATAGTATGTCCTCCTTGCTAGCTCAAAATCTATTTTGTGCTCTATTAGCTTTAAACATAGTGTAAAACTAAAGTATTTCGTGTTATAAAAGCGCGAAAATGTATAAAAATAAATCCAAATGTGTTTGTAGAAGGTTACAAAGCGTGCTGTGCTGCGAGGGAGGTGCCAGGGGAGACTAATGCTGTTCATCACAAAGGCGAGATCGCGTCTAATTTTAGCAACTGTTTCATCCCGGCCCAGAAGTGGAGTATGTAATTTTATTTACTTACATTAGTCAGTGTCAAATAATCTTTTTTTATGAGGTTCTTTTATTTTAGTGCTAAAATGTGAGTGATAAATGTTGTATACATCTACTCACGAAATTGCCATAGGTAGTAATTATTTTTATATTAGAAAATATAATGGTAATAACGTAAAGATATTCCACGCTATACAACTTATATTTAGTATACTAATGAGTGCCATACTTCGCCTTCATTAACTACAAAATATTGATTTGTTATTCTTTTCTTGTATTTATTGAACATGAAATGGATTTTAATAAAATATAACTAAACGTAAAAAAGAGTAAGCAAAATGCTGTATAATAAAACCAACGTATGCTGAAATACTCATTTTCTTGTGTATAAAAACCCGTTGCTAATATAGGAAATAAAAATATTTTGTATGTATATAGGCATAGTTAGCACTGCTTTAGAAGTTAATAATCAAACTAATAGTAACGTTATATAACATAGTAGAAATGTAAAAGACTTTAATACATGAACAAATACAAATTGCATTTGATTAAAAGTTAGTAAGAATATAAAAAATATTGGGTGGTTTATTCTAATCGAACTGTTATATTCAAAATATAACATACTTATATGGAGCAAGCAATTTTGTAAATGAAAAACTAATGATATTATAATTTTGTAATCTAAGCTTTATACTAGATTTTTCAAAATAATAAGCTTTTATATAAATAAACAAGGCCATTTAACATCAACTTTCTGAAACAGTCTTCTGTTTTAAAGGTCAATGTTTTTCGAGGAGATTGATTGGTTGCCTCTCACAGATTGAGTCAAGAAGTGCTAATAAACCGTTTGAATGATGTGCAGATCCATCACAACCTGGATAGTTTTATATTTATCCTCTCGATTACCTAGCAAATATAATATATACTAATTAACGTGCTTGAGAGAGAGAGAGAGAGGGAGAGAGAGAGAGAGAGAGAGAGAGAGAGAGAGAGAGAGAGAGAGAGAGAGAGAGAGTCGTTCGACAGGGATGAGTATATTTTAGTTATGTGCTCTTGGTTTTGTGTTTAGTGTTAGTTATCATTATTTTGTGGGTATGAATAGGATAATGATGATGAGTGAGTAGGTTGTTTCGGATAGGTCAGGGAGGGTGTTTAACGGGCTGCGCTAGGGGGTTAATTTCTGAAAAGATGTAGTTTTTGGTAATGCTAGGGTTTGTGGGGATAATTTGGTATTTTTCGGTAGATGGTTTAAGTGTCTATAATTAATGTAGTGCGTCAAAAATTCCTGGCTGATCTCTCACCAAGATCCACCTCTGGGTAACACGCTGGGACTGGATTATCCGCGTGTCAAAACATGTCTAAAACGGTCGTGTCGATCAAACTATCGATGTCGACTAGTGTAAATTTGGGCCGGGAGATTACAATGTAATAGACTACTCAATTACCTCAGATAATCGATTAATGCAATATACTGACATGGTTTTTGTAGCGAATTTGTTGCGAGTTAGTTGCCTGCGTAAGGATGCGGCTGACTGCGGCGTGCAGTCTGTGTTACCATTGAAGTCCTTGAAGCAGAAATTCGATGCTTGAGAGAAAAGGGGGAGCGAAGGTGAGTGCAAAAAAGAGCAGAGAGAAGAATGGGAAGTGCATTACAATAAATAAAAGAACTTTAGAAAAAACTCTGAAGAAACGTTGTTTACCGACAGCCTCTGCTACAGTCGCACATTACAGTGGAGAACAGACAAAGAAGAAAAGAAGTAATGGAAAGCAAAATATCTCTCTTCCATTTTCATCAATTTTATTATAGAAGATTTATAAACCATACACGTGGTTTGACAGGTATTTTGCGAGGGGTCACCTTCTAGACCAGGATTGGAGGTGTCTGCAAGTCTGGAGCCAAGTTACTGTGAGCAACATCCACCATCGACCGGTAGCTGCTGGCAGAGCTAAAGGATGCAATCAAGACCAAAGTGGCAGCAATTGATCAAGAGCTTCTCGAACGTGTACATGCGGATTTTCTTAAAAGGTTAGAAACCTGCATTCAAGAAAATGGACACCATCTATTTGACGTTATATTCCATAAGTAACATTGTTCTTAAATGGCACGTAATTACAAACATTTCTATGTAATAAAATAAGTTTTATGTTAAAAAATAAGTGGTTTATGTTTATTTAAAAAACGTCCGGTTCCCGGTGGTCACCCTGTACTAACGAGCCATACAGGCGGGATAAATTTGAACTTAACTGACACATATGTGCCGTAGGACATACATAATTTCCCCGATTGTAGGAAATTATCAGTGAGTAAAACACATATTCTACAGTATTTACAGCACATTCACCCTACCACAATAGGTACACAGTGCGCTAAATAATTAGCATCGGTATAATCAGAAACTATAGAAATGTTTACTATACAATTTTAAGTTTTAGCTCAGTGGAACGAAATGCCTCTTGTATATACGAATCTTTTCCATCTCTAGAGAATGGGATATTTCTATTGAAATCTTAGAAAATATATAATGAAATCATCTAGTGTAGAATATTTAGTTATGCCAAAATTGTTCCAGGAATCATTCAAATATCTGACTTGAAGTCTTTGATACACTACAGTTTTTACTGAAATATTCAGTTATTCGAAATTAGATACAGGGATAAGTATATCTTACAATGATCACCACAACTGTTCAGGATGATGATTGTATCATATACGACATAGATAACTATACATAATCTAGTATATTGAGTGTAACATCTACAAAAATGCGTATCATATATTACGACAATATCATATATTTTGTGGATATACATATCATACAGAAGTAGGTTAAAATGATATTACATAATAAGAAATATTTATAAGACATACACGTCTTATTGAACTTCTAACATTCATTAATTTTGTTATTTTATAGATAATTTAAATAAACACTTTGTTTTAATAAATATGTTTTGGTGGCTACCTATTAAATTTACACCAATATAACTTTGATATAATATAGATAGAGATTTATGAGAAGTTGAAACGAAACATCTGTCTTTAAGGATACCTTTAATATACTGTTGGCAACTAATGGAGTCACGTAAACTTGACGTCGTTAACACTTTATCGCAAACAACGTGACACAACGATAATGGCGATAAACACTGACTGTTTCATTAACAACTGCGAGATGTATACAACATCAAAATCTGTTTTCTGTAGGTATACTAACGGCATTACAATGTTAAACTGCATCATTTTAATTGAACATCGAGTGATTAACTTCCAACAACGCACAAGTTCAATGGAAATATTTAAAACGAATCTAAAGTTTTCCCGCTTGTGTATACATTAGCTTAAATATACAATAGTGCCAGTTAATATTTTGATATATAATCTGCCCATAGCAACAAAATTCATAAATTTTACACCACCGTGATTACAACCGCAAATTGATTGCATTTATAAGAAATTTGGTAAGGACGTTATTGGATGTCCAGAGTCAAAACCTTTATTAACAAAATTACTATGTACACACCGTTTGGTTGCATGGATTTTAATGAAAATAAAAATGTTATATAATGAGTATTAAACCAGGACGGGGTCAGTACACTTTTGAGACGTGTAAATGGAGGTTAGACCATTTTATAAAGTAGTAGGCGTTTTAATATTATGGACTTTAGCCAAAACCGACATATATATACTATGGGACAAATCGTAACAAAGCTGATATCTATTACAGACTAAAGCCACAGCATTCTTTTCATTGGTTTTATATATTTTAAATTGGCACTATCCCACTATACGATAAGCAGAGTTGTTCCGCCTTTGAAAAAAGGGAATGGAGGTTATGATCAAAACCATTATGTATACAATTCTACGCTTAGTGACAGGAATTGATTTAATCAAATGTGGCATTAAAGTGCTGTGGAATATATGATAACACAGAACTTAAATTTTTTAAAGAGGGATATTTTTCTAAATTTGCGTTGTAAGCCATGAAATCTCCATGGTCAAGAATATAAAACCAGCCATTTATTATTGGTTTTCCTTCAAAAGAGTCATTGCATAGGAGGAGTTCGATTTAAAATTCCTTGCATATCACCGTGTAAATGGGCTAGGAAATCGGCATGTGAATCTTTGTTGAGAAGAGTTGAGGAGAAATGCATTTATCCATTTTGTACTTATAAATGAGATCTGATGTTGATATTTTCCTTCGGAGAGATATGCCGATTCTTGGAACTGCTAAAACTATGGCCTAAACAATTCCTAGTAGACAGTTCAATGTGAATCGGAAATGAAACAACTTCACCAGAAATTTCTGGTCTTGCGAAGACGATGGTGGAAATCTGTGCATGATTACTTGACTATTTGTGAACCACTCATTATCAGTTCGTGGAAAAAGCAGAATTCATTAGAGTGGATAAAATCTAGTTTTTTGAATAAGGGTTACATTAATAAAATTTATAGTGCAATATAATCTTTACAGTCTTTTGTAAAAATGTTTTAAGATTGGGGATAGTGTTTTTGATATTCTGACGATCTGAGAAGAGGTGGCAAACCTATAAAAATCATCTGTCAGTTCGTGTAATTTGAAACTTTCTTTGCATATATTAATGAGTTTAAAAATATATCAAGGACAAGTCATCATTCAGGTAATAAAATAAAATAAGAATAACCTTACAACTTTTAGGGTGTGTACTCCTTTCTTGCATTTTATCTGAGGCTGCTGGGTTAAAAATGTTTGAAAAGTAAGTAATAAAGTAGATTATAAAATGTATGTACAGCAAACTTTAACACTAACATGGCGTCATAATAACAGTTGAATTTATAAGGCTTTAACATACGTTACTCGTTCTTAACAGGTAATGAATAAAATAGAATAAGTTACTATATAAGTCACTATATTTAACACCCACTGACTGTCAGTGGGTGGTAAATATATTGGAAACAATATATATATAATCAAACATTATCAACTAGCGAATATTTTACCATCCCATTGTGTTTAGTAAAAAAATATATCATTTTCCAAGTAATTTTTAAGTTTTCGATTCTTTTACAGTACACAATTAACGGATTTGATAAAAACGAACGTTTCAGCTAATTGCTGTCATAATTGCACTTGCTATGGAGAAAGACGTAAAACTAGCGTACTGAGGGTACATTTAACTAAAAAATAAGATAAGTGTTTATTAAGAATACATGTCAGTAGGAACTTGATATAACAATTCCTTACTGAAGCAAGTAAGTAAATCTGACTTAATGAGAGATTAATTAATACACGCTTTGTGACATTAACTTGATACTGTTGACAGATTCACATTAAGTAATACTCTTACTGCTGTACACCCAAGAGAAAATTCAAATCTCATTATCTTCGTCAGATGTGTATTAGCCTAAGATAATGTAGTATTTTAATGATAATTAAGATCATTTACTAGACTTATGATTTTAATTTCTACTATGTAAATATTAATCCTAATTAAAAACTATAAAAATAATCTTGGAACAATAAAAGTTAGAATACCATTTTGCTTCAACATATCTTATTTACTAACTATACAATAACATGCATTCTTTTTAAACTTGACATTAAAATGAAAACTGCTCCACATAAAATCTTGGTAAGCTAAATATGGTAAATGCTTGTAAATAAATTACTATTTTACTATTAAATTATTATTAATTACAACATAAATGTCATTTTACGGCTGCGTGTAACTAATAAGTGTACTATACATATTTTCTCTACTATATTATTTCTCTCGAAAAAAATCTGTTTTGGAAAAATTGGAAAATGTGAAAAAGTTATATATTGCATGTTTAAGTTAAAACATGAATTTATATTTATTATATTTAAGTAAAAAAATGGATTCATTATTTTAGTTATATGAAGTGGAACTAAAAAAGCCAGTATTTGTATCCAACAAATATGTTTTTTGTTGTGTTAGATTATTTTTTTGGGAGGGGGGGTCGCTATTCCCCCCTCCCCACAAAAAAAACATTTATGAAAGTCATGAATAATACTTTTTTTATAAATCAATATTTAGGGATTTGTAAAAGATGTTATATTTCGTAGCACTACATTTTGATTTAGACGTGTAATTTTAATTGAAGTAAATTTTCTCCTTTTAATAACACTTTTGTGTTTTAGCTTTGTTTCGTTGAACTCCTAAGTATGTTGAAGAAGGCCGGGGCATAATCTTTATATCATTATTCCTAATATGAATTTGTGTTATCTATGTATATAACATGAGTGCCACATGCATCACCCTGGTACTGTCATGGAGGACTTTGGCGACTCGAGCTAGTCACCATAAAAAGAAGGCCACTTCAGACGCTGCTAGAGGTGATATCTGCAACAAGTTGCCTGTACAAACCATATCATGTAGCTGTATGGAGTTCTTCAAATTATGTGGTAACAAAATGTAATATTTGGAACTATATACACCGATCCTCTAGAACTCACGAATGAGTTCAATAAAACGCAGCTAAAACGCTTGTCTCCTAACATGAGAGACTACTTGAAGGGGAGCTAATGGTACACATCTAGTCAATGGAGAGAGAGAACCACTTGGATGTAGATCTGATAAATGGTCCATTTAAGGTTAATGTGTGCACCAAACACATCACACGGCCACTTCCAGGGATAGCCTTTGTGACTTGTGCTAGTGGCCAAGAGAAAGGAGGCCACTTCAGTCGTTGCTACTTTTGATTTCTGAAACCATCTGTCTGTGCGTAGCCAGTTAGTGTAGATCATTGAATTTATATAAAACGTGCATATTAATATAGGTAATACCTAATAATATTACGAATGCAACAAATATTATACACTGCAGGACTTTAAACATTAGAGATAACATGAAAAAATTGAATTAAATATCAACCTTGCTTATTAATAAATCACAAAAAGGACATTGAGATGGGGTGTGGCAGCCATTCAAACCGATATTTATTGTTTTTTAAGAGAGAATTTAATATACATTTCAGTTGTGTTATTTTTAGTACATTTTGTTTTGCTTGGATCACAGTTTGCAATCATATTATCTTAAGAGGATTCTCTGTGAAAAATATTTTCTATTCAGACCTATAACGCTCTGTGAATATAAATATTCGTTAGACTTATGATGAAACGGATACGCTCCTTAATTGAAACATGTATACTGACCAAAATATCTTATATATTTAAACAAATTATATAACTAATACTTTGTCAAAAAAATTGCTTTTTATAAATTTATTACATAAAATGCCGCATTCGTAACGTCATATTAATAATTAAATTATCATTTCAAGTAAAACCAGTTTGCTTTTCCTGTTATGCTGGAATCCAGTAACACTCCTTATAATAGCCAACAATTAAAGCCTGTTAATTCACATGTATATTTTTTTCGTAAACGTAAAGAATTAAAATTAACCTTTAAATAAATGAGTAAACATTTACGAAATAAACATCCATTAGTTTCATTAGATTTATTATATTACATTATGATAATACGTTCTTTCCTCGTTGATGTTAAATCCATACTATGCAATTAAATTTCAACAAGTATTATTTTGTTTTATTTTATTGTTACAGTACAGTTAGTGACTGGTAGTATCACTTTGTGACGACACAGTCAGGAGTACATCAACTGACCACTGACAGCAAATCCATTTACCTCCAATATCCTAATGGACACATATCACTGATGTCTCTGCGGTTCTTTGGTGGTACTGCGCAGTCCTTCAACTTTAAATTTGCATATATATATGCTTTCTTCAACCTCCACAAGGAATATAAAATGTAGTGTAATAAGAATACTATTATATACTAAAGTTTCATAAACAATAATAAGTTATTGTGTATTACCTATTAATTTTCTGTAATATTAGCAAAAATTGTTGTAATGAAATGAAGCTGGTCTAACCACGGAATAATTAACTACGAGTATAAATTACAACTACCACGATATATCTTTTATGGATCAGAATTTGACGAACGATAATAAACGGCGCACTGCTACACTAATCGGAATTTTATCCTAATCTTAGGAACTGATAAAAGTATGAATAACTTATGGAAATTCTTCCACACTGTTATTTATATCTATAATTATTTTAGTTCATAAATAATCAACAATTGAATAATTTTGTTTATCACTAAGTTATTGTTATATAAAAACGCTTCGTCTCAAATGTCTACAAATGTAGGTATAGTAGTTAGTTTTCCTGTTATTAAATATAGTTGTTAAATAGTTTTCTTTATATAAGATTTCCATATAAAATTTGTCACTTTTAGACATTACTTTCCACTTTACATCACAGATAAAGGGATGACAGTGTTCTGTATAGAGCTGTCAAAACCAGAGAGGAATACTCTGCACCATGGACACAAAACAAGTCAATACACGTCAAAATCGAACCTACTGCATCCGGTATAATATTATTATTTGGCATCAATGTTGTAATAGTTATGTATATCACTATTAAAAATAATTCTTACAATAGAATAGAATAGAATAAACAAATATAATAATATAATAGAGCAATTGTTTCATTTAAGTCTAAACAATACAAAATATAAAATTTAAAGATATTAAAAAAAATACTAAGTAATATAAGAGGGTACGTTTAGAACAAAATCTTATAACTGAGAAACATCTAAATCGAAAGACTTTTCTATAATGTTAGTTAAGTTTTGCAGGCATTTTATCTTAGCGGTAAGTGTGGGACGAAGTATATGAAGTAGATCAATATATTTATTTTTAAAAGGTGTGAAATTTTTTATCAACTTATATTACAATCAAAGTTTTCTTTAAGGTTAGAACCTTCGATAACTTAGACAAAACATTTTATTTTTTACTCTCTGGCATTTCTGATGAAACATCAGCTGTGAGGGTTGGCTTATTA
Organism: Homalodisca vitripennis; assembly: GCF_021130785.1. Lineage (NCBI taxonomy): Eukaryota > Metazoa > Arthropoda > Insecta > Hemiptera > Cicadellidae > Homalodisca > Homalodisca vitripennis. The sequence continues at coordinate 145,637,889 of NC_060208.1, forward strand.
CTCTTGTTATGATACCTCAGATATCATGTACCAGGTGTAATTTAATTTAGAATGTAAACAAGGAAATAAAAAATAAATAAATATTTACTTTCTACCAGTTTCTTCTTGCTTTAAAACACGGATAAAAAAGTTTTCTAAATTTGAAACCTAGATCATTGTAACGCCCCTGAAACGCCCTATATTAAATTTCATGAAAACCGTGGGAGCCGTTTCCAAGATGCAGATTATATATATATATATCAAATATAATTATCTTCTTCAATAAAATTCTACTTCTAAAAAACAAATAAAAACTAATTGTATTGCTAAGTATTCAGAATACTATGAAACAACCCCTTAGACTAAAATACAACAACTTTTAAGCTCCACAAAGGCAAAACAGTCAGACAAGATATTCACGTGCACGCAGTGCGGGATGTGTTGTTACCTTCAACAAATATTCAATAACGACTCCTACCTGTTCGATATAGTGAGTTGTTCTGTTTTCAGAAGAATCTACCTTAAATATTACAAAAATCCGTACTCTACTCCAGGTGATGAAAGTGTCATATCCACGGATCTTGTTCCTACGTCTCATTTAATACTAGTCGTACTTTTATCACGTGGAAAAAAATTTTTTTTTTATTAATAATATTGTTTGCATTAAATTTTCAACAGTAATACACTTACAAAAACAAACTTTTCTTCTTCAAATAAATTTCTATAAAACGTAAAATTGTTCAGTAGTCCTAAAGTGTATTATTTTGTAGTTTTATTGCACATTGAAAATATCAGAAACCATGATTTTTAAATGCCTAATTTACTGATTTTGTTGCTTTAGAAGGTAAACACAAAGCTATTTTGAATTCTTCTATACCCTATTTACCCACCCATATTACCCTATTACCAATTTTTTTATGGTATTTGTTTATTCAGATGGAATTTCAAAATTCCTCTTGAGAACAATTTTTTATACATCGTTATATAAGTACCACCCACCTCTTAAATTTTGAAAGACAACCTTGCACAATAATACATACTGGGACTCGGGCGGAGGATGGTATTTTGATACATCCTATATGTAAGTAGATAGTGTACGTAAAATTTACAGAACAATATTTCATGACTAATATTTATAAATATTTATTTCGTTTCAAGAATTAGATGGAATTTATCACAATCTAAAATATTTTTGTATACTTAAAGTCACATCCATTTGTTTTAAAAATGGGTAATCAAAGATTTTTGCATTCATAAAACGATATATTTAAATGATTTTACCCACTTGTGATATATGTTTTACTACTTTGATTTGGGTTTAGTAAAGAATTGGGAACTTATCCTTAACATTTAAAATAAGACAATATTATGTAAAATTTAGGAGAATCTCTAAAAACACTTTCTCCAAAAAGGAATGCTTGATTATATTCTTTCATAAAGTTAAATATCTGCTCCCTTGGCCAAGACGTATGTACGTATATTGTTTTAGTGGTAAAGTAATATGGTAGAGCAAAGTACAAGTGCCATATAAAGAGTTGGCCATTTCTAGTTTATACCTCAGTATAAAATATTTTGCTGCCGATATAAACAACGACGTTTATTCAATGTATACCGAAGATTTATTGGCTTTTAGGTGGATATAAGTTATAATTATAGACTTGTGTTTATCTTATATATATATATATATATATATGTGTGTGTGTGTGTGTGTGTGTGTGTGTGTGTGTGTGTACAGATCTTGTTATTTTTGTATAAGCTTTTGTTTTAAACAGCGAATATATGGTAATATATAAATATATCAGTTTTTTTATCTGAAGCTTCACTTTTGTATTTTTATAAATTATATTTTCTGTATGACCGATTTTAAATCTAAAATTATATGAGTTTATATATTTTTATGTGCTATAGAACAAACAGATCTTTGAAATAAAAATTGTATGGTAAATATGTTTCTGCAATTTTTTACCTCATACAAATATATTTGTTGGTTAATATTGATATTTTTAACAGTTAATGATTTATAATGATAAATGTCTTATGTCCACAATTAAAATTAGGGCCATTTAAAAACACTTAAATGTACCTGTTAAAATGAACAGAAAAAAGGCATTTTAAATTTGATTGACAGTGCATATCAAGGATATGTTAAAATACTGAGATCCATAAAACCGACAAGATTTCTGTACAAATGTTTTTATTAGATCGTCTGCATTTATTTTTTAAGTTTAAAAGCTAATTAATTGTATTTTTAGGGTAGTTAGACAGGAGAATAATTTCTCGAATTCATTTAAAATTGTTTATTAAGCAAAGGTTTGTTACAAATTTAACAAATTATGGTTATTCAATAAAATATTCTGTATATTCTACAAATACTTACACAACCACATGTCTTGTGAAAGGTTTTTCAAGAAAAATATTCTCATTTTAAATAAAATAGATTAAATGTAAGTTATCTTTTTTAATCATAATTTAAATCGAACTAAAAATTTAACTTTCTTATAAAAATCAAATGAAATAAAACTTCCTAATTTAATTCGAAATTAAATGTACTTTTCTCTATCATAAGCGAAGCTAAATATAACTGAAAACAAAATTCATTGAACATTTTGTTATTGGTACATATTCAAATTTAAAACTAACTTAACAATATGAAATATAAAACTATTTATTTTAAACGGACTAAATTTATTCTGAACTTGTTTTTGATAAATTTCTATTGCAAGTAACCTTTAACTAATATTAAAATTTAAAAACTTTATATTACCATTACTTGAAACAAAATGTACGCTCTTGAAAAGTTGTGTTAATTATCTTGTGATTTTAAAATTTTTCAATTTCCCTCTGTATCGTAATAATATAATAATCTGCAAAATCTCTCATTTTTGTAGAAGGAATAAGCAGATTTGTAGAAGGAAAATAAAAATACAGGAAAACACCAAATTAATAAAGCCAAAAACTCAAAAAGAAGCCGAATGAGTATTTCGGAGGTGTTTATCCCTAACCGAAACCACTTCTTCACCGCCACCCATAGTTGCCCTCCGACTATCCAATCAAAAGGCTATAGAAAGTATTTGTCAAATGAACAACGCCTATTGTTTCCAGTTTTCAAAGTCGACTTTCGATAAACCTCTATCTTACTGTACCATTCTTACATTCGCGGACCCTTTCTTGAGAAATTACATGTTAAATTTTACTTATGTTTGGAAGAAACTACTTAAATTGTAAAATAGTTTCGTATATATTTTCTGCAAAAATAATTTATTATTTACATTTTTAATTAACTTTGTAGCGAATGACAAGTTTTACGTAGAATACGATCTGTTGTAGTATCTTAATGAACTGTTAAACAGCTGAAATCTATTTTTAATAAATAAAATTCATCTTTAACTACCCAAAGATAAACAAGTTGAACTAACTGACAAATTACTATTTAGGAGAAATTGGAAAACCATCGTCTCTTTAGTTAAAGTTGACAACAACTAAAATAATAAAGAACGAATATTTTAATTCAAATACATAAGATCTCTGATTTTCTGCCATGTTAGATAAGGGTCACATCCCCCGGGAAACAATTAGCAACATCGTCCAGAGCCAAATGATATTAAACGCTCAAACTAAATTTCCCCTGAGTTCCTATGACTACGTGCTAATAACATTTTCTAAACGCTAAGGAAAAATTTACTGTAACTTTTACGAACTTTAAATATAAGTATGTAAAGTAACTTTTTCAATAAAACTTAAGTTCATAATTGTACAACGTAGGAGTACACCGTCCACAGCTCATGTCGCTTGCCAGGCTTTACTGAGGTTACATGCAGGATTTTATCAATGATACTTTTCATTCATGACATGTCCTGCAGAAAGACATACAATATTACAGAAATGAAATTGTTACATGATCTCTGAACTATAAGAGAAATTATCCCAGTCTGGAGTCAATAATACGATTATCAAAATTCTATGGATGGAGCACACGCCCAATTGTAGAATTGATTAAAATCTAAAGATGCACTAATGAGGGAGGGTATAGGCAGAGCACCTGTGATTTAAGACTTTCTCCAGATTTCTTTCAGATAGTTAGGCAATAGTAGGTAGTAAAGTGCCGATTCTAGGACACTTTCGGAGCCAACACTAAATCAATGGAAAATACTGTTTAAAGGACAATAAACGAATCTGTAAAATCAAACAGTAACTCACGAATGAAAAATTACCGAATCTATAGCTGTTTGCTTCTACTTTCTTGAGCAGTTTTATTGTAAAATCTCCTTAGAATCAATCTATTGGAAATGTTGTCAAATCTGCTACGAATAAACTATAAATTAAAACTTATAAACGGAAATGATGGAGTTTGCTAACAATCACTCGAGAAGTCGGGGAGAATGTGAGTAAAACCACATTCTTTTCACGAGGTTCATTATTTATCTTTTCCAAGTGTACTATAAAATCATCGAGGATTAATGGCTAAAATCGTAGACAAATTCAACATCCAGATAATGAAAAAATACATGTAATATCTTTTCATAATAAACGTGTGTATCGATACCCACAAACCTAGTGTATTCTTTGAAAAGGAAAATAAGTTTTTCAATGGTTCTAAGAGATAAGTAAAAATTTTTATTCTGTTTTCTAAATTCTGTAACAAATTGTGTTTGCTTCTTGTCTCCATATTGTAATTTTTGAAGCAGATTATTCAAATGTGTTAATTTGTTTTTCTTTTTTTAGGTTTAGGTCTTTCGTACAAAATTAAATTACAATCTCTACAAACTAAATATCTTTTATCAATAATTTCTCCTCTATTATAACACTTGTAACAGTTGGCATTATACTCTTCATTCATTTATATAGAAAGATTTTTGTTATAAATGGTGATTATGGAACTAAGTCTGCCGAGATATAAATTTTTCAGCCCAAATGTGTATGTTTATATTTCAACTACCGAGATAAAAAGAAATGATTTTATTTTATTATTCAACTATTTAGGATATTTTGTCTATGATTACAAAGATTATTCCGGAAGAAATCGAGATTTTTCATCAGCGAAAGAGTATATTTTTGAAGTATTAGAAGGAATGAAAGAGAATAATATGAACATCATCAATTATTGTTAAAGACAAAATGAATGATTGTGTCTTTGGTGTAGTGTTGTTAGTGTGCGTGTTTGCGCTATGGGGAATCACATCACATTCAACTTCTACGGTGTCTATTGTTTAGAGACTTGGCCCTGCACTGCTACTGTCCAACCAAGTTAATGGCTAGGAGCTGTAATTCGGGTCTTAGACTCTGGAATTTTTTTGTTCCCAAGTCTCATTTTTTCTTTGGTAACTACTGTGTAGAAGTTGATGGAGAGATTCAATTAGGGAATTTGTGTCGGGTGTTTTGTAAGTGTAATGTTGTATTAATGAACTATGTGAATGATGAATGTAATGATCGAATTAAGGAAGAGAAGGAATTAAGGAATGAAGTGGAAAGGTGAGGAAGCAAATGGCGCGCCAACCACAGTTGTCATTACTCGGCTTGTTCTATAGCCATTACACTATGGCCACTCGTGTAAAGACTTGTCCCCAACCACTGAACGACAACCATGTCTTCCTCAATAAAAAGCGCGCCTGAAGCTCTAGGGTTTGAACCCAGAACCTCAGGCTTAGAAGGCAAACGTCTTACCAACTGAGCTACGGAGAGTCTCGAAGTCTAGAAGCAAAATCTCTGCTATATAAGTTGTTCAACTAGGAGCGCTAGTTTATAAATGTCTTTCATAATTCATAACTGAATCGTGATTTGTTAAAAGGGCCCTAGTCCATTTGGTAAAACTTTCAGGAATTAATAAAAAACCATTTTGTTTGGAAAATATTTACTTTATCTTTTATATATTTTTTAGTTATATTTAGTTTATTACTATTTTTAATTACTGAAACAGTAGATATGGTGTTTTTGTTCATTTATATTACTTTTTAAATTATTTAAAACTATGGACTTGTGCCCTTTTAACAAAATGCACTAAAAAAGGATAAAAAATAAAAAATTTCTGATCAAACTTATGCTTTTATTGCTTACATTAGTAGTTTGGTATAGCATTTGGATTATAAATTAGTCAAATTAACAAAACAAACATTTAATTTGATTTGAGAAAATATTTTTGAGCCATAGTATTAGTTGGTCACTTTTTAATGTGTTATAAGGTCTCAGCCTCTGGTACTCAAATCTTCTTCTTCAGCTGTGCCAAAGGGACATACTGAAGAGCTTTCTTGATTTCATTGGCCTTGGCTTCCTTCAAGGGAATTTTCCCTCCCTGGTATGCAAGTCTGGTTGGAGCTGAAGGCGTACCTGATTGAGCAGACATGAAAAATGTTTGCTTGTCTAGGCCATTAATTGTGGAATAGGCCGTGATGTACCCTTTTAAGTCTGACCTATACACAAAGTGGTATAGTTTACTAATACCAAAGCAAACCCTACTCTCTCTTTTCAAGTTTTTCGTCTCATCAGAAACTGTGCGGAGTTTGTAATGCTTGCCCCACCAGTTTTTGAAATCCAATATTTCATCACAGTTCACTTTCTTAACCAAAAACTTTTCTGGTATGCTGCTTTTAACAGTTTGCTCCACTTTCATAGAGGGTGAAGAGTCTGTCATATTTCTTAAGTTGCCTTTTCACAAGACCGAAATCTTTGGACGTTTTTCATTTACAAAGTTTCCTTTGTGGTTTGTGTATGCCTTTCCTTTCAAAATGGAACATTTTATGATGATCCTCTTGTAGGACTCAGGATCATATTTACTCTTCTTTGAAATATTATTTACAATTGCAACTTCGTCATTCAAAACAGGAAAACCGTCATTTGACATGTTAAACACAAAGCATTTGACAACAAAAGCAAGTTATAACCTTAAAATGCAGAAGGTTAGTCTGGAACAACAATCTGGGAATGGGAAACAGCTGAGACACAAACTAAACAACACAGCTGGAGACAGTGCTGCCAACAAACGTTTTGTTAAAGGGGCACAAGTCCCGGACTAGTGCCCTTTTAACAAAACTTTCAATACCAAACAAGCTCTGTAGCTTATGCTATGTGGTGGATTTGTGCCTTTCTAACACAGTTAGATGAATCTATGTCTGAAGAATGCAAAACAGTGAAAAATTGAATTTCTGACAAAAATGGACTAATGCCCTTTTAACAAATCGCGATGAGTTACTCAAAAACCACTCAACCGGTTTTAATGAAATTTGGTACACATATAGTAAATACTTAACTCTTTCGACTTAACTTATCCATAAGGGTGAAATCATCCCCTATTTCTTAATATTCATAAAAAAATAAAAAACATTATCAGAAAAATCTGAATCTTCAAAAACAAGCGAGTTCTAATTAAAATTTCATGAAAATAACAAAATTTTCAAAATCTACCACAATCATCCCTTATCTTTAAACTCTTATATCTCGAGAACTATTTGAACTTTTTTGAAGAAATTTGGAATATAGGTTCAGTAAATATTAAAAAAAAAATTTTAAATCATCACTTCCGGTCCATGACCTTAAAATAGTTTTTTCCTAATATCATCCCTATTTTTCAAAGTTTTTTAATGCAATTTAAAATTAATACTTTTATCAATGTCTTTAACAATTCTGTAAAGTTTTAAAATTATCTGATGAATAATAGTGAAAATAACTCGATTTTTACTGAATTTCTCTAATATCGTTCTTAATCACATCATAGGCTAAAAATTTCTCAAAAACCTCAACAACATAACAAATTGCGTTTGTAACAGCATTTTGAAAATCCATATTGATAATTATATCGTTCTTTGAACCAGAAATATTTGTCAAACTCTTTGTTGTATCACTGACATAAATAGGTCTATTCGCTAAAAATTCTTTAGGATTGTAATACATTTCCTTATTATTACAGTAAACTTTCTTAAAATCTTGATACATCTGATACATGATTCTGAAAAGACCTCCTGAAATGTTTAAATTTTGTAATTCATCTGGATAATAAGAACCGTTCAATTTTACTCTGATATTTTTTACATTCAAACTATCAAACTTTGAAGGATTTTTTTCTTGATTATTCTGTCTATCTGTTTGAAAACCTATAATAACGAACTTGGGATTGAATATATTTCTATAAATATTTGTGATATCGAACGAATAAGTTGTTCCGGAAATACCTTTTTGCTCAATACATTGCCAATCTAGAAAATTAAAAATAATGTTTTGACTTTTTGTAAATTCATCAATCAACCTAATTTTACTTGTGGTTTTATAATCAATCATCGGCACTTTAATAAAAAACTCGTTAATTGTAATCTTACCATCAACAGGCATAAAATTTCCAATTGCAGTCTTCAGAATCACATCATCGTCTTCTGCTCTTATAAAACTTAGATAAAATCCTCCTTTATAGATCGGAATATTAACATTTTCAAAAAATCCTAATCCAAAATGAGATAAATTTCCAACTGCTTCAAAAACACCAAATTTAAAATCTGATTCAAAGCCATTAGAAGTTCGAGAAATAACATCACTTTTTGAATACGAAATAGTTCCTTTAATTGTGCTTAATTGGCCACAGTTTTCGACTTCTTCTATCAATTTATTGTGTTTTCTTACTTCAATCTTAGAAAATGAAAACGGTATAAAATTATCAATTAATCTAACGTTATCAGTTCCAAGATATGCTTGACCATCTTGTTTTGTTAAAGTTCCAGAAATATAAAACTGGAAGTTAGACGAGCAAAAATTATCTCCAAAATCAATATTAAACTCAGTTCTTTTATTCGTTTCATTCAAATGTTGTTTAGTAATTGGATAGTAATTTTTAAACTCCGCCCTTTCAATATCACTAGCATACTTTCTGTAGTCCGCCATTTATATAGAAAAAAATTCAAGATTTTTTTACGAAAATTCTAAACATCATGTAAAAGTCGATAGGAAAAGATATAAATTTTTGTCATTTATTAATGATCTACTTCGTCATATTCAGGGTTTTCTGCTTTAAATTTTGCAATTTCGGCCACATATTTCAATAAAATCTGCACAGGATAGTAACCACTATCTATAATATTATTCCAATCAACTGTATCTTTATTTTCATCCAAAAACTTTATACTCAAGTGTTGATAGAGACAAAGAACAGACATATGATCTTTTAATTGATAATGTATATTTTCTTGAATGAACTCTGATGATAAAGTTTGATATTTAGCAATGTTATACCAATTCAATTTGTTTACGTATAATCTCATCATATCTTCGGATAATTCATATTTTTGAGAAATATCATCCCAATGTTCTTTTTTCAAATCTCTTTCGTGTTGCATTATAAAAAGATCGAAAGCACTGTAATGTCCCGCCATCTCTATTTATTAGAAAAAATTTCAAAATCAAGTTTTTATAAATTGGCTCTTTTTAACGTTACATTCAGCACATTTTCCAGAAATTCTTTTAACTCCATTGATATTTGCGTAATATTTTATATCATTTGTTGCAGTTTTTGCCTTACACCTCACACAATATATGAGCGCCATTTATTTAGTGAAAATTTATCATGCATAAAGCCCTGCGTAAATACCAACCTCATCAATTCTTTTATCAAGTTCTTCATGGAACTTATTCATTTGTTTTTCTAATTTTTGAAATTTATCAGCATATGAATCACTGTATTGAACAAATTAAAGAGCAATATTTTCAAAGGTTTTGGTGGCATCTGAACTGAACTTATCAAAAGACTGTTGAAATGTTGTAATTTTTTCATTAATTTCGTCACAATTCTCTATAGACCTTTTATTTCTGGGTTCTAACTTTTCATAGACTTCTGTTGTAAAATCTTTAACATGCTGTTTATGATTCTCATAATTTTGTTTTAGTTCATTAAACATTTTAATATGATCTTCGAATTGATCTTTTACGATAACATCAAACGGATAAATTCCCTTACTAACGCTGCTAAGTCTTTTTCCTTTAAAATCTAAGGCATTTTTAACATTCGGATCATGTAAATCAACTATATCAATGAATTCTGATAATTTTAGAGGTTTTAAAATTTGTTCTTTAACAACAACATCATGTTTGTCAATACCAGGTCGAACACCGACAATTCTTTTTTTATTAGCCAAACTAACATAATTCTTTTCAACTTTGATCGCTTCAGTAATTTTATCAGCTTTTTCGATATGAGACATTAAATTGGTAAATAATTTTTTTGCACCATCTTCAAATTCTTTTTTCAATGTTTTTTATTTTATCAGCAACTTTATTTGAACTCATGAAATTTGCAAGTTTGCTATCATATTCTGCTTTAAAATCTTCAATCTTGACAGCAAACATATCTGAATCTGGAAGGTTTTGTAATAAATTTTCTAACTTGTTATCAAACTCATTTCTCAAACTATCAAAATTCAAATTATTATCTACATTTTGAATACTTTCTGTTTTAATTTGTGTTCCAAATACATCAAACATATTTTGTGAATCCATATTTATTAAGTAATAATTTGTTGACAACTTCTTTAATATCTTTACCATCATTCAGTTCATTCAAAACAAAAACACATAAATGACCACAAATTGGGGGATCTTTATAGTTTTGAATTTGAGAATCATTGTAGTAGACGCTTGATTTTTTCAAATATTTTATCAATTCTCTCGGTGGTTTGTCCTCAATTCTTCCATACGAATCAAAATAACATACATTCTTATCATTTTTATAATAACAAACCCAATGCGTTCCACTTCCCATTATCGAGTCTAAATTCACAATTCCATACTCAAATTTCTTAACTTTTTCAGGTAATGTATCTCTCATGAAGATTCTTCTAAAATGTTTAATATTTTTGCAGGTTTCTTCCAACTCCCCGAATGTTAAAGGTTTGATTTCAACTTTTTTTTATGTTTGATTTCGCGTAATTCAAAGTTTTTTCATCTAATCCAGATCCTGTAACATCTTCTAACTCTTTAGCTAACCAATTTAAAATGTTTCGAACAATAGGAATCACGTCTTTTTTAACGATTGGAGCAGCTTTACGAACATAAGAAACAACATTTTTAACAACTGGAATATTTTCTCCAAAATCTAATAAATCTTTCAAAAGTCCACCATTTTTAAGTTCTTTAAACTGATTATAAGAAAATTCTATTCTGGTTCCTTTATTGTTTTTCTTATGTTTTTCGAGTTTATTGTATTGTCTATTTGTTAAAAATATCTTATCTTCGCTATTTTTTAGTTGATCTATTTTAAATTGAATACTAACGGGTATTTTTTTCTTAAAAGCGGATTTTATTTTTTCTTTCTGATTTTTGTTGAAATTTACGTTCACCTCCATTTATATAGTTATAATTTCAAGTTCTCTTCGATTACCATTCCTAGTTTTCTCTTCAAAAACATTGCTCCAACTGTTCGAAGTGCAACAAATCTTTCCCTTAAACTAGCATCTTTTGATAAAAATCTATGCATTGCTTTATCTTGCAAAATTTTATCTGCTATATGTCTGGAATTTGTGTCTCTATGTTTTGCATAAAAAATATCGTGCTCCATTGCAGCTTGATCTAATTTATTCACACCAGGATCTCCTCTTTTAGTCTTTTTTTCGAGTTTTGTGCCAGGCCACAGATACTGATAAGTTGGTACGTGTAATTCAAAAGGTAAATTGTTGATAAAATCATTCAAAAGTCCGCTACCTTCAATCATAGATGATCTTATTTTGCCGGCAAAATTCGTTTTAAATATTTAATTCCATCAGGTTTTTCAATCATTTCATCAAGTTTGTTCGAAATAAAATCTTTAATCGCTTTTTTTCGTTCAAAAAATTGTTATTTCCAGCCTTTTCTTGAGCATAAATATAATTAATAATTCCATCGAGTTTTGTCAAATCGTCGATATATCTGTATTCAATCTTATTATCACTGTATTTTCTTACACCTGATCCTTCGATTCGTTTTTCCCAAATTCCTTTAATTAAATTCATATATTTTTTACCTCTACTTGACTTAGGTTTTTTAGTGGATGGATCATTATTTTTGTAAATTGAGTCAGATTCCCATAAAATTTCAGTATAATTTTTCAAATCTTCTTCAGAATAGAAATCTTCTTTTGGAACATCATGGTCTGTTAATAATCTCCATAAACCTTGAGTTCCTTCATATGTTTTTTCATTAATAATGATATCATTATGCTCAAAATTCACGGGCAAATTTCCAATCATAAAACTTTTCTTTTTTCTATCCCAATACAAACCAAATTTATCATCCTTTGCTCTAGAAAGGAATTTTTTACCAATTTCACCAATTATTATATCCGTTGTCCCAGGACTTATAGGTTCAACTATTGTAGAATCTTCAATGATTCGGGGTCTAAATGGTGTAGAAGATGGTAGTTTTGGTAATTCAAATTCTCCTACTTCAGATTCTGGAATCGAAATATCAGCAAATTGTCGTACAACTGGAATCAAATCCATCATATTTTTATTTTGATTTAAAACATTTTCAATTTTACCTTCAACATTTTTAATTGCAAAAGTTACAGGTTGATTAATTTTTTGAAGAAATTCTTGTTCTTTTTCATCAATTCTAATCTGTTCTTTAAATTCTTTGATTAATTTCTTTTCGATTTGATCAAGTTTTTTCGCTTCTACAGAAGTTACGTTCACCATTTAATTAGAAAAATTTTGAAACGTGGAACGTAAAACGTTAACGTGGAACGTGGAACGTAAAACGTGAACGTGGAAAGTGAACGTGGAACGTAAAACCGTGAACGTGGAACGTAAAAACGAGGACCGTGGAACGTAAAAACGTGAACGTGGAACGTGAAAACGTACGAGATTATTACACGTTTATATTAGAAAACTTATTCAAATATTTATCATATTTAGGCTTCAAAGTTAGATTAATAATTAAAAATCCATAGTCTTCTTTCCAAATTTTATCACATAACTCATTAAAGTGGTTAAAACTCATATCAGTTCCCACATAATTGTTGTAAATTTTTCTCGAAATGTGGATCTCAATCCACAAAATTCTTCTAAAACTTCGCTATTTAACTCATCTTTGAATTTCCCTATTACCTTCTTATTTTTAGTAGTGAAACATTCATGATCTTTTGGATAATCACTTGTATCAAACTCATTTATATTTTCTTTCATAATTTTGTAAGGATCACGTTTCATTTCTATAAAATATGAATTAGTATTCATGTAACACAGATTCAAATCTGGATCATATTTCTTCAATTTGTCGTAATAAAACTCGTACATTAACAATTTTGAAAGATCTAGAACTAAAAATGCAATACAAATAGGTTTGTTAAATTTAACCTTTTGTTTGTACATGTGACTCGCTATACAGTTGTCGTCAAAGATATTGAAACATTTGAAGTTCGTTTTCTTGGCCTGTTTCATTGAAAATTATTCATTTCCTAGTTTGATATCACATCTATTTCGCACATTTTCCATAGATTTTCCAAAAACAGAGTTGTTCATGAGCTTATACAAATCTTTCTCAAAGTCACTTGTAGCTTTGGTTCTCATGTTTGTGTTAAAATCAATGTACTTTTTCATAAAAGGCTTCTGATCAAATGCTATAACTCTATTCACATGTTTCAACACCATCCCTTGTTAGAGGTAAAATTTCAAATTTCTTGAATGGACAATGTATTCAGTTTTATCCAATAAAGTTGTGCAAAGTTTGTTTTTATAATGTTCGGGAGCAAGAGGTAAATCCTTGTGATGTTCATGTAAATTTGTTGGATATCCTAGATCAACTTCGAGAATATAGCCATAATCTTCGTCGCCAGTGAGTTCTAAAATTGTTTCTTGTCACTCTTCTTTTGTATATGCTTTAGGATTCATCCACTTAATATCACCATATGGTAAATTTTGCATAAGACCATAACCATAAAGATTATTTTCATCGACGTACAACAGATAATTTTCAGGTTTTGTCTTATCGAAATCTTTCAAATATTTGTTATTTGCTTTCACATATCGTTTAATACATTGAGAAATGCCTCCACGAATGCCTTTTTCGATCATTAAATACATATCGTAATCGTGTATCAGTTGAAGCGCGATTTTCGTTAATTTTAACATAGCATCCCATGCGAGGCTTGGAGCTGTTAGATAATGTGCTGGATCAAGTTTGTAACAATTTAGACAAATGTTTCTGAAGTTTTCGAGTATATATATATATATATATATATATATATATATATATATATATTGCTGCTGATATCAGCAACCAATAAAACATCTTGGATGTTGTACAAATCAGAGTACTTGCCTAGATTTTTCTCTTTTAATTTGTTCCAAACGCTCAAGTAGTGTTGATAATCTTTCTCAGATATGCTCTCGTCTGTCAAATGTGAATAGAAATCTTGAATTTTCAGCTCTTCTGTATAATCAAGTTTTTCAATACTATCGATAAATTCATAGGGAAATATTCCTTTTCCAGATAGAATTTTAAAGATTTCTTCTTCGTCATTTGGCTGTCTTTTTAGAATTTCATTCAGACCATCTTGTATAAAATGATTGGTATGTTTAAAGTCTTCTTTCTTTAGATTTTTCGCTAATTTTTCAATAGATGACGCCATGAATCTAAATGTGTCTACGAAAGAAAACTTGATAAATTTTCTAGGTTTATCATTGTCAAACTCATAGCCATCTCCAGAATTTACAGAATAATTTATGTATCGTTCATCGGTGTTTGCGATCAAATCAACATTTCCATATTGTTTAGCCAATTCTTTTATGTACAAATGAGTATCGTAGTTACTCATATTGTGACAGAAAACTGGAATATTTTGAGGAAATTTGAGATTCAGATTACAACATGAATGAGCTGCGCCTCGAAATTTACCTGTTAAATGACAATGATCTCTTATTTTTAATCTTTTTTCACCATCAAAACCTTCTGTTTCACAGATATGACAAACTTTTGAGTTTTGATAGGAAATTTCTTCTTCTTCAGTTAATTTCATAGGCTTCACGTTCCTTGAATTATATTTTTTAGCTATGTATTTCGATAATTTATTAAGCTCTTCAAACAATTTTGCAGGAACATTAGGCAAATCGTCTTCACTTTTGGCTCGATAACATATAGGTTTATACATGCGATTAGTTACATTCGATACTAAATATAGAGTAAAACCGTAAGGAATATGCTTCTGAATCTTGGTTGTAGTCGATTTTTGTGGATCATTCTTGCATGTTGGAATTTTTTCTAATATGCTCTCAAAATCCATATAAATAACGTACGGATGGCTAAACTTCTTTTGATAATTAGTAAATTTAGTTGTTTGACCTGGAAACGGCATAATTGGCTTACAGACTTCATGATTTTTACAAATTTCTAAATGATCTGTTAAATCTCCAGATTTGTAGAAATGGCTTAAACATCTTCTACATAGAAAATTTTTATGTCCATGTTTGGATGTTTGAGAACTCACTAACCTACTTAAATCGGTTATCAAAACAAAATGAGATTTGTCTTCTTGTTTTACATACAGTAGATCAATATTTAATTCTGCATCATATCTTTCAGAAATTTGTAACGGAACAACCTTAATATTTTCATCAAAACTGTAGACATTGATAGACATTTTTGGATATTTGTACTTGGAATTGTAACTTCGTTTCTCAAATAATTGTATATCTTTTAAAGACATTGGATACTCAAATCCCGAAAATATCTCGTCATTTACAAATTTTTCATATTGCTTTGCTCGTTCAGGATGAAATTGTGGTTTTTCAATAGCACATCGGATAGAGTAAATAAAACAGAAATAATCTTCATTTTTGATATTCACACAAGCTTTTTTTACCTTGATTTCTTGTGGTAAATCGATATATGATCCTGCGTTCATAAATTCGTGTTTATTGAGGCTCAAAACTAATTGTTTACAACTTTTAAATGTCCATCCAGAACCTCTATTTGGATGATTTGTCTGTTCTCGATGTGTTAATTTATTAAATTGCTTAGTAATAAAATCTTTTACGTCAAAGATTTCATCTGCTTTTATAGTAAAGTACATTGGACACGTTTGTGTTTCACCGTTCACTAAAGTTCTTTCATATTCACATTCCAAAGAGAGAAAACCCTTCATATTTTTAACATTCTCTTGAAATTTTTCTATTAAACTTTTAATTTCTGGCCTCATAATTGATAGATATTTGTAAATTGACATGAAATTGTCGTTCAAGTTTGTTAAAATGTATTGCTTGAAAAGACCGTGTATTGAGGATAAAACTTCTACATCAATGATATTTTTAGGTTTTTTCGTTAAGAGTTTCACCTATTTGCTCGATGAATTCAGACTTAGTTTTATCGTTTGTTTCAATGGAAAGTTTTTAAGCGATTGAATGAGTTTTTTCGTTATTAAATAGATTTAAGTCTTTCTTTTCAACTTTGAAATTTCTCTTTAATTCCCTTAATTTCTCAATATTAAACATCTTTTCGTGATCGATAATTTGGTTTTCTTTAGCCCATTGTCTTAAATAATTTAGCTCCTTTTCATAAATTTCTTTATTTTTGGCATGGATTTTGGAGTTATAATGTCAATCATAGTTTTTTTTTTAATTTCTTTTTTGCAGAACGGCATGATATTTTATCGCGCGCCATTTATATAGAAAAAATTTGAGTGTGTCAAGTTTCACTATTTAGTAAAATATCTTTTTATTAAGGAAAATTTATCAACTTTTAAGCTTAAAGTTGGCAATAATTTGAGATAATTCAGTAGATTCTCAGGATTTAAAAAAAAAAACTGTAATACTAGTGTGTAAGGACCTTAAAAAACCTTGATTATCTACTGAATTATCTCAAATTATTGCCAACTTTAAGCTTAAAAGTTGATAACTTTTCCTTAATAAAAAGATATTTTACTAAATAGTGAAACTTGACACACTCAAATTTTTTCCTATGTAAATGGAGCTACTAAAGGAATAAAATGAAGTTGGTGAGCTAAGATTTAAAGAATATAAGAAGTTGAATGAATTAAGAAAATATGAAATACAAAATTTTGAATTTGGAGAAAATGAAAGATAAATTTGGTATGACAATAATTGCCGAGTTGGAAGATTATAAAGTACACTTACCGAACAGATTTTTGACTGTTTTGGATGAAAAAAGATTAAAGAATTGAATAAACATGATAAATTACACTTGGTTGTTACTGGAAAGAAGACTATTAAAGATAAAGACTGCGTTACTATCAATTTTGTAGAATAGAAGATTTTTCGTTTATTCGTAGCAGACATTTCAAATAGATTGATTTGACTAGACAGCTCAAGAAAGTAGAAGCAAACAGCTATAGATTCGGTAATTTTTCATTCTTGAGTTACTGTTTGATTTTACAGATTCGTTTATTGTCCTTTAAACAGTCTATTGTCCATTGATTTACTGTTGGCTCCGAAAGTGTCCTAGAATCGGCACTTTACTACCTACTGGCAATATTGTATATCTTTGTCACACGTTAGCATCTAATATCATGCTACTCAACTGGTTTACTACATAATTACTATAATATCTTTTAGTTTGATTAATTGTAACCTGTAAGACCCATGTAAAAATGACCATTTTCAGCCACGGATTTATGTACACTATCATCAAACTCGTTTTCGTCTATATGTAAATAAAATTATAAAATATGTTTAGCCCATGAGTTAATACAATCGCAAGATATCTTCTTAAATTACAGGTTTTGTTCATTCTCTGCAAAATTACATGTTCGAACATACACCATTATCAAATTCCGGTGTATATGATACATTCATATATACATTTTAGACGTGGCTTGAATTATATACTTCACTAACGCTCTACTACTAAATTATATGTATATAAAATTTAATTCAAATGGTTTTGGTCTTGATAAGAATTCCTGCATTTTTTTAGGCACAGTAATCCATATCTAAGATGGCTTTATAAGGAGAATTGCAATGTTTAAGGTGCTGTTTTGTGTGTCTATCACAAAGAGCATGAAAAATACATTTTATTAGTATATTATATTAGTACATTGCAACCATCTGCTAAGACCACTACAAATATATGGGGTTAATTTCTTTTTATTGAGGTTGCAGAATTATAGGAAATAACAGTAAAAGTTATAAGTGGTTTTTCTACTGCTAAAGGTAATGTTTGTTAGAGATTCGTTTGATAAACTCCTCTATTTCATTATAAAATATCGTACTTAGTTCAGATTATGTATGTACTGCAAATACTTCTCTAAATAGCTTACTAACAGCTAATCTTTAAAGCGGATGAACTTAATCGGTTGATTTCTTTGTTTAATATTAATTGAAATTCTGTTACGGATTTTTAAGATCAAAATTAAAAACATTATATGCATGAAAAAAATGTTTGCTATGGTACATTTGTAGGTACTCGTATGACAGCTTTCCTAAAATAACCGGATCAAGCAAAGTCGAGCGTGGCTGCTATTTGAATGGGTGACTGCTAAGCGATCCTGTTCTGGAAGCGATCCGTCGACCCTCTAAGCCTGAATTTATTGTGAATGTATAATATATATATATATATATATATATATATATATATATATATATATATATATATATATATATATATTTATATATATTATTATATATTATGAATAAAAATCAGTATAATTATGTGTTCTATACTTTAATATGTATATTTATGGTTAATTGTTTCACTGTAACACTAGATATATTATATTATGCTGTCATAATGTTATTTAGTTTTTATTCCTTAAATTGTAAAAATTTTGAAAAACGTTGGAATTAACAATATAACATTCTGGTCCCCAGCATATAGCCCAGAGATCTCTTCTTATACATAACCTCGCTTGGTTTATTTACCTCTACCTTTAAACATATGTGTTGACATGTTTAGTTAAGTTTGACAAACAGGCTGGACATCTGTTTCATTTGAACTTTTAAAAATAAAAATTAGTCATTACTAGATCCATAGTGTATTAAAGACAGCACATGCATAACATTTAAAATTTACTACAGTTTGCACTATTGATGAATTTTAACAGTTTCATGTATAAGAAACGCTAATAATTAAACACTAAATTAAACTAGTTAGCTTCCTTGATGGTAGTTTTTACAGTGGCTGACAAAAACAGAGAAACATACATTAAAAGTCCTCAATTACCTTTATTAAAAAAAAAACATTTCTTTCGCGCAAAACCTATTATTAATTATAGTTTTAAAATGGTTTTCGAACTTATTAAGGATTTTCCATCATTCTCCATATACCAAACTATATTTTAAGCGTCAGTTACATAAACTTAGACCGAAGGAGGTTTCCAATACCTACGTATGCATATATTTTTGAGATCTATGTTACAAGGAAAACTCAACTGTAGCACCTGATAAATCAGGCTGAAAGTAAATATAAATTGCTGGAGGAGGCACAATTTGGCTGTAGTAGATTTTTCTGTCCTACGTGTGTATACACTTTCCTTACCAGGGCAGAAACTCGTGTCGGAAATATAACTCACTCGAGCCGAATAGCTTCCATACGGGAAATACACATCATAAAGATGTCTTCTCATGTATTAAGAAAAAGGTTAAATTACTTGTCTGTTATATGTTCACGCTTTGATCTTTAGGAAAGAAATAAAAGAATACAAGCAACGATTTGCAATAAAAGTCGAGAGGGTGAACACATCAGCAAGGTCTGAGGCCGAATGTGAACTCCCCGGGGTGTGATAGTCCTCTCACACCGTTCAGCTACTTTTGTGTCTGCGGTGTTTTACTATCCAAAATACACCCCTTTTCCATTGATTTTAAACGCTGACTGAAAAGAAAAAAAGGTGAAAAATAATGTTTTTGAAACTGCCGTAATAATATATATATATATATATATATATATATATATATATTATTAGTTACAGATTTATTGTAAATAGTTCTAAAAAGTGATTGCTGTTTATTTGTTTCAACTAATGTTATTATCATGTAGTCACACATAAAATTAATTATATTTCTATATTTCCTTTGATAGATAATGGCAAATATTACACATTGAATTTTATGCAGTTGTTATGTTATAAAATCGTGGCTGACGATTCTCTTTATTTCATGAATTACATATTTCCTTACAATAATTAGTTCTACCTGTTTAAAGCAATAATGTAAAAGATCCAATTTCTTAAAGTGATTGCTGAAGAGAATGCCGGGAATAGATGGTAACAAACCTTGTTTTTTAGTATAGTTTTATCATTTAGTGACCTTTAATAAAAATTTTATAAATAGACTAATATGATATCTAATTATTATTTAACATTTTATGAATATTTGGTCCATTTAATTTTTGGATCAAATTCACACAATAAGGCTTTAGGTTTTGAGAATACTGTTTATTACCGCATTATTGCTTATTTGACACAAATGAACACACACACACACACACAAATTATATGTTTTATTATGTTACCAAATTATACATTTGTTAAAAATATAAGAAGCTATACTTGAAGTATCTTTATATGTACAACTTTATGTCAACAGTTGTTCCCTTTATGTATATAGCAGGTTTAGTTAAACAAGTACTGTGATCTGTTTAGTTAAAAATGAAAATTTTCTAAGTAAATAATTCCCCAAAATGTTGTATTTTTTAAAAGTTCTAATATAAATTGGATATGGTTAGTAATGATTATTATACAGTGGATTATGTATTACCCAATAGTATGTAAATAGTTTAAACAAGTCAGCTGAGATACATAGTTGAATTTACAAACATTTCGTCGCAGAATAAAAGAGCAGTTTGCTAACTATCGTTCCAGTATTAAAGTCACGAAGTCTTGCCTCAGATTGTTTTCTTGGCTCCAACAAATTTCCGATAACGGCCTCTTATTTTCTCCACTAAACTTTCCCTATCCCTATACCCCTTTAATTGTTTTGTATATTTGTACAAGTGTCATGATATAATATATTATAAATACTTATAAATTACTCACCTTACCTTATTGATAGTATTTTCACGTTTAAACAGTGTATATTTCGGAAAGCTTTGTAAAATAAAACTCTTTTAATACAAACAAATTTACGTACGTTAATTATTAAACCAGATCTGAATGCAATGTTAGACACTACTTATTAATGAAATATGATTCTAGATATGAAATCGGACAAAATAACTCATTTAAAAATGTTACTCAAAATTTTTACTAAATAAATATATATATATATATATATATATATATATATATACAAAACCCGGCAAGTGAGAGATCCGGGTTCGACTCCCGGCAGAGCAAGTACTTTTTGCGATTCAATGTTTATTGAAATTAAATAAGGCTATTGCCATTTATACAATTTAACGTAAATAAAAGTCGTTTGACAGGTGTTTGGTCTTCAGATCATATGTTAGTTTGCTTATTTAAACGCATATGTGACAGATACGGCCAAATACAAAATAATTGAATCGGAAAAAGTAAGCGCTCTGTGGTGTAATGGTAGCACATTCACCCGGCAAGTGAGAGATCCGGGTTCGACTCCCGGCAGAGCAAGTAATTTTTGTGATTCAATGTTTATTGAAATTAAATAAGGCTATTGCCATTTATACAATTTAACGTATATATATATATATATATATATATATATATATATATATATATATACATATATATATATAAGTATTTCATATTTTTAAATGTATTTAAACTATTATAGCTTTTATTCAATTAAAAAATTACCAGGACTGTTAACTGTGCGTGAAATAAATAGATAGGATGTATAGGAGTGGAGATCTGCCAATGTCAATGATTTACTTTCTTTATAACTTTAGAAAGGAACATATTTGAACGTTAGATTAGAACGTATTAGAAATTTGAACGAATTTGTAACAGGCGTTGCTGAGTCTCTAGCTTTTAACTCAGGAAAAAAACTATAGTAAATATGACTAAAGTATGAAGGAAGTCGAAGAGAGACTGTTGGAAAACAAATTATTTGATCAACTAGATTACTGAATGAGGAATGAATAAGAATTCCTATCTAAAAATGACGACGGTTGATTATGGATAATCTTAAAACTCAAGTGATCCGACATCACGGTGGAGTAAGTCATGATTTTACCTGAACAATCTCCACCTACCTATTAAATGTCTAAGGGATGTTCGAGAATTGGTACCATCACACTGAGAAGGACAATTCAGTTCATTTATGTGTGCTGTAAAACACAAACCTATAGACTTGATTAAGAAAATAACTGGTCCCTAGAAATGTTTTGGAAATTATGGTTAAATATCACAGAAAATTATAACACATATCCCTTCTTGTAATTCAGTGGATTTAAGAACAATGGCAGACAAATATTTCACTGGGATCTAAACACTACTTACTTTAAAGTCATTGTAGAATATTACTGAATGGGTAGAAAATGCAAGGAAATGTTTAGAAGGGGATGACAGCACAGTGAAAAACTATCTGTTATGTGAATGTGAAAACCTATTGTGCCCTTCAGGATGTAATTGTAAATTATTTTCCTTCCAACAAAAATCTAAGATAACGTCTATGGACGTATCAAACTACTAAACCAAAATATAGGAACATTTTCTGCGTTTTATATCAGGTATATTTTGTATTTTTACGTACTATATTATATCCTTTTCCAACCTTTTATTCTCGGCCGCATCCCACATTTATGTTGTTTGCAATCAAACAGAAAAACTTTCCGGTACTGCTTCTAATATTAATTCCTGGATATAGAGAAACATTCATAAGATGGAACTACATAATGATGGAAATACGAAAAAATGAAAAGATTGCTTTCTGTAGCTACAGTATACTACATCACACACAGTGAAATGTAAATTGAAAAGATGAATGTTGATAAAGGTGTAGACTACTTTATTAGATTAGAACAAACTCTCCGCTCACAGCGATCTCAAAGTTGTAGTCTCAAATATTTCTTAACCGTCTATTGAATTGCAAATTCATGTTCTGAGCCATCGATCTCATCTGTGGTGTAACGTATTTTCAGTATTTGGCAACTCTAAATGAACATGATCATCTGCTTGGTATCTTATGCTATGACATTAAAATTTGATAAATGTTTTGTTGAGCTATTCTATAAATAAAATACAAATATGTGTGATTACAGATGGTACCACATCGAAGTCAAAAGACATTTAAGATTTAATAAATTTATAAAAAGCAATATTAAAAAAAAAAAAAACAATAAATGTCTGATCATAAATCTTTACTCAAAATTTCTAGTTAAGTACGAGTAAGTTACTGAACCTTAGTGTCTCATAATTACGCCAGTCTCTATCAACTCGCAATGAAAAGGAAGACCTGCTTAATACCTACATTAATCACATCTAATCATTTTATATTTTGCCTGAGCTGTATTGTTTCCAAAAGAGTAAAAATATATTTTTGTGGTTAAATGACAAAAAACACAACCATTCTAAGAAAAAATATTCCTATTGCAAATATCACAATCATGGCCATGTTATTCCCAAATTATTAATAATATATAAAATTAATAACTTGAGTTATAAGTATAAATTTGTCAAAACATTTAAATGTTGTAAAAATTTAAAACTTCTCAGATTTCTTCAACCTTATTAAAAATGTAATATGTTGTAAACTCTGCTAAATATGTCTAATGCAACATATTTATGAAAATCCCTACGGAAAAGTGGAAAATGTAATTTAAATTTTATAAAATTCTAATAAACTTAAAATTAAATTAATTTTGAACACAAAATTTTTAATGTTATGTCCATAATTTTTAAGTGGTTCTGGCTTAATTCTATTCTCCAGTCTCAGTAACTTATAACAGGATCAATACACTCAGATTCTCAACTCAATCAGCAATGAATAAAGAATCAACTATAGTAATGGAAGTAATTTATTAAATATAAACCATTACAATAATTTTTATACAATTTAATTGTGGTATCTTAGTTCCCATAGCACATAGAACAATAAGTACTCCCTTTGCAATAATAATCTCAAAAATTCCGAAAGCCAAGCCACAAATCTCCGAGAATACTATGCAGTATGAAATAGGCAAAGGAAATGTGAATTAAAATCCCTAGTAGAACGAACAATAAATATTACGTGACACAAGAGTTCTTGAGTCGAAGACGGATTTGTCTTAACTTTCCCATCCTTGTTGACATATTTACAACTGTCAATAACTGCATGATTCATGTCTAGATATTTCAGCAGTTTTGTATTTTTTGTTTTCTCATAAATTAACTTAGAAATGTTGAACTTATATTATAATGGATTTGAAAATATTTAAGATAGTTATGAAATCAATGTGTAAAATTTATAAATGGGGTATTTTGCCAATTATTTTGTAACATGTACCAGTGCAAACCATTAAAGGAACATATATTATGTTTAAAGTTATATTAAATGAATTTTTCAACAACAACTGTAACACAATATAAATTTATAAATTTATGTTAATAGTTTTTTGTAACATTTTCAAAATATTTTAAATTTAGTTCGTATGGCTTAATATAATCTTCATTAAACATTTTAGTTAATAATAGAAAGCTTCTTAAAAAGGCCTCCTCTCATTACTTATTTTGCTGCCAAGTTGTTTCTGCTATTACGATTTACTATTGGCCTCTCACCAGTTCTCTGCGGTTGGTCGGTTAGAACAGACCTGTTGTGACCTGTATTGTTTAGTTCAGTTTTAATAATTAGTGCTTTATTTATATGAAGTGTATGTTTAGGGAAAGTGTGCATGGAGCTAGCACTCAACACGGTTGATGTGCTGACTTATAAGTGTTGCCACGCTCTGATATTTCAACGTAGATTTGCGTGTTACGTTAGTTATTCACATTTTGTGTAATCAAATCATGTCATTCACATGTATTACAATATACATAAATAAATGCAAGGAATTATTTATTATTTATGTGTCTGAAATGAATGGTCTTTAACATAAAGACAAAATATTATTTAATTTTATTTAATGTACAAAATATTTAAAATATTTTACACCTTTTTATTTTATAATATTATTACTAGTGCCATTACTATTCAACATATTTGCTAACTGAAGTTTTAGGGAACAAACCAGAGAAATGTCCGTAAAAAAAGTCTCGACTTTATTTTAGAAAACAATAACATATTCTATGACCTACTCTTGTGGTTACAGCCAATATACTCATGCTAAAGAGAAATCGGGCATATTCCCTTTTTACGCTAAAAAAAATATAAATATAAATGCCTTTGTTTATTAAAGCTTTAACAATTAGCTTTGGTTATGTTAGTGTTTTTTAAGTATGATCTCAACTTGTACCACTCCCTTACATTGTTTTAAACCATACTGGGTTTATAATACGTAAACAATACAAATATGAATTTTAGTTAATAAATACACATATAACTTATGTATTATTGTTTAAGTTTGAAATATACTCGTATGCAATTTCTTATCCAACTTATTATTTCAATGTGGTTCATCAACAAACTAATTTCCTGGCATAGCATAGTTTTAAACTAGTTGTTATTTAAATAGAGACCAAGCATGGCTGTAATCTGAATAGTTTGTCTGACTTAAACTAATTAGAGGGTCTGAGGTAACTGCCTCCGTCTAGTTTACTATGTCGTATAAACCTCAAAACACAAGTTGCACTCTCATTATTTAAGTAAAGGCCCGACATAGAAGTAACATAAAAGGTTTGCCCAACAAAAACTATTGGAGGTTAATGAAAATAAACTTATTAAAAGGCGTGAGGTAACTATCTTTGCGTCGTCCAGACGAAAAAGCTATCTTCGTTGGTTAAGTAAACACCCGACACGTATAGTTCATGAACCTCATAATCAATATAAGATAAATGTTCATTAATCAGCTAGTACTTTTTGTATGCAAAAAATAAAAATGCAGTCCATACAGGTTGAAAGTGGATACATTTTAATTGGTATTTGTGTCCATGCATTATATACACTTTTAAAGATATTATAATTTTTATAACTTAACTATTACTCTAAACAAAATATTATAAATTACCAATTTAAAGCAATTGTCTGTAAAAATAAACATTATTTTTTTAATGACTTGATGGCAGCTAAAACATTATGTAATAGGCCTACATGTTTGTGTGTGCAAGAAATGCAACGTTTGAATTATTTATATTTTTATAAATAAAAATTAATAGCTTAATGTATCGCTACGTGCTAGTCTCGAGGACCTGTGGAAAGATTCCACTAATTCCTTTAAAAATCTTTTTATATATGAGTCACATTGTGTAATTTACGAAGTCTCAAATCATCTGCGGTATATCTTGTATTTCGCTATTATAGACAGGAAATTTTAGATTTTATAAAGAGACAAATGTCTTAGTCCTATTTAATTTCTGTTCATTAAGCTACATATATCCTGGTTAAAATAACACAATAAATCACTACTTCAACACATAGTGAATTTTTTGAATATTTACATTCAAACACATAAAACCAATATTTAAGTTTCGATAGCAAGGCTATCTTCGTCACTTTTGTGATGTGTCTGACGAAGATAGATTTGTTTTAAGTGTTTGAATGTAAATAAGTTAACAAGAAGCCAATACAAGCTCCATCTTCAAAATAGTGAATAACTTTTCTGTTAAAACTATTTTGAATGTACCTTTTACTTTAAAAATTGACTACAATTTTACCAAATGATCAGGTATAACCAAATGTATTTAAAACGTATCTTTCATGATGGTTTAATGCTTAAAATACTTAGTCACAAGTGAACTAGAAGTGATTGAGTTAAGTAAATCTCATATTAAAAATAATTATGTCCTGGTTTCATGAATTATTCTAAACCAAATAACTTATAGAATATTTTTAAAATGACTGGGCTATCTGGACATTCACCTTTCTTAAAATGGCCCTAACATTTTAATCCTTGGTAAATAACGTTAATCATTTTGTTTCATTTTGGTGGCCTGTTAAAACATTAAAAAAAATCGCAACTCCCTTTAAGAAGCTAGAAGATACATATTAAAATGTACCAGTAATGCACATAATGCTTCTTAGCTTCGTATTAGAAAATGTTTTTTGTATTGTGCACGGTTTTTTATAGATATTGAATATTATTCAATTCCATGACAATAAATTAATATATAATTTGTTTGTCAATTTACCGTATTCTTCAAATCCAACCGGAAGTACTTTAAATGTGTTGTGTTGGGTGCAATAACGTTATGTGCAATATCACAAAACTATTCAAATGCATTTTATACAACAATTGCATATCTTTGTTTGAAGGTTATTTTTGACGATGGAAGGATTGTGAAGGAAACAGGATTTTTCCGGACATTTGCCATCGTTCAGTGAAACAAGAAATCAGTAACACTACGTTTCGAGATCTGCAATCTGATCTCTTCTTCAGGTAAAGAACTAACCTAATACATAATTACAAACTAGGTTAAAATAAACAAATCTTACCAAAGCGTTGTGGCACGCCTAAGTCAGGAATCACAACCTACATGTTGTTTGTCAACTTCACTAAGTCTATAATCATGCACTTAATAAAAAAATATTCAAAACACTAATCATTAAAACTGAACTACGGAATACAGGTCACAATACGTCTTCATTCGTCTAATAACCACCTACGACTGACCGGAGGGACTAGACAATGGTAATCGTCACGGCAGACTAAAACAAGATGGCGGAAATAAAAAGGAAAAATTTATAGAATTGCATATCTATAACTAAACTGTATAAAGCAATATCATATTTTAAATTTTAATTTAAAATTAGCTAAAACATCTTTAAGTAAATTTAGAATTAAGTAATATTTTTATTAAAGAGTAATTTGGGTCATGGTATTTAATATATCAGTCGGCATTGATAAGCTGTAATAAATAATGCCATTAACTAATAGTTGTACTTTCTATTACAATAAAGCTTTGAACTATTCAAACGATTTACGATACCATTTTACTGCTTCAAATCAATAAACTTTTAAAAAATATGCCCAAAAAGCCTTTTCAGAGCATATAAAAATAAATGATAAATATTAATAGTCATAACTTCTATGATTTCAGTTTTTTCTTCTTGAACTTATTAATAATACTAATATTTAAATATTACCTACTATACTCTGCTGTCCAAACATGAATATGTGTATAACTGTCTCATAATATCTTAATATCTCTGCTTTGTTTCCTTGCGGTTCTAAACATAAATAAGAGCTTCAATCTCGACCAAACATACCAGTAAATCAAGAATATGTTTGTTAGAAAACTAAGTAATAACAGTTTAATAAAACTTATGAAATATATTTAAGGCATCATATAACATGTGAGTAAACTTTAAGTGTTTGAAAAAGGCACTGGATTTTGACATGTTAAAATATTCAGATGGATAATGTATAAATGGAGAGACGTAAGAAGGAGCAGATGATCTCCGAGATACCGAGTTGAGACAGCCTGAAATTGCAAAGCTTCATAGTGAAAATATTCTGTTTGAAGTCAGCTTACATTACGTTACATACGTAGACAGTGCTAACGGAATGCTTTCTCTTAAAGTGCTCTCGGGTTTGTAGTGCGCAACAAACGTTGACAGTATTAATATTTGTATTCAAACTATTATTGCCTAATAATATTTCATGCGATATTTGAAATGTAAATGAGAACAAATCATGTTTTACATTCTGAAATTAACACTTATAAGCGATAATTACTGAGCTGCACCTACTTCATCGACGTTTCCTGAGATGATCTTTACGCGTACACTACGTTTGGAAAATATTGGAACATTTCGAACTCAAAATTATTTTAATTTTGATCAAAAGAGAATAATTTAATACGCAAAATAATAAAAGCTTATAGCTATCATATTAGTTTAAAGTAGGCAAACCTATGTTGTGTTGTAAATCATTTTATTGATAGGTTACTGCCTTTAAAATCTTGCAGCTTAAAAAATGTATAACTTAAAATACTATTACCTTTCAATACATTTTGTAATGCTGTTTAGGTCTAAATAAAACATATACAATATAAACATCAAAAAATTCGAAATAAGAAGTTCTCAAACGACTCGTATCCATAAAACCTAATTAAAACACCTGAAATGCGAGACATTGTTATTAGTCAGGATATTAGAGGTCCTGATCTGAATCGCCCTAGATTAATCCCATCGTCGAGAATGAGAAAAAAAAATTTTGTCCGTTATCCAAGTATCATATTTCCTTTGCATAAACCATAGTTAAGGCACCACAGAGTCATCAAAACAAAGCATTTTAAAACGTCAAAATACATGATGATAACGAGTGTAAGAAACATTCTTTTTGTAATGAGCGAATTTATTACTAACTTTATTCCGCATTTTTGATTATTTTCATTTAAAATCTTCAGACCTTTAATGTACGAATAGAGTTTTTAACACTATGTTTAAGTATTATTATGAAATAAATAATAAACGTAGAATACCTATACACACTATACACAGTTTCGTCAATAATAATTGATTAAGGAAATTAAATCAGTAGCCTAATGAAATGTATAATATAGAAGGCTTGTTAAAGTTAGAAATACGCAAACCTGGAATAACATTTACTGAATGTCCCATTAGGAAGTGTTGTGTTTTAAACCTTAATTCATATTGTTTTATTTTAGGCAAAGAACCGAAATATACTTCGTCAAACCATGAATAACCTCAAAAAATATGTATATAAAATTCTTTTTAACTAGAATTTTAAAATCAAAAAATCAGAAATGATGTAGGAAAACAATATGTGAGGAAAGTTACTAAATTTACATTGTCTTAGGTTACATTAAATAGGTTATATTCCTACAAAGCTTTTATTAATAAAAGAATATCACTATATCCTTATATTTTCTGAGACTTTTTCAGGTTTAGAGCATCTGCAATTCCTTATTCCCCTATTAAACTATAAAAGTTAACCATTATCTCTGTTCTAATGAAGAAGTACTTTAAAGGTCATTTGTTGAATTGGTGAATGGCCAGGCTGAAAATGCTATCCACTAATGAGCGGTTTAAGGGTCTATCTAGATATTTGTATTTAAGTACATTGTCATACAGGGACTATTGTGTTGTATTGAGGGTTTTGGTAACATGCGAATTTGAAACTGTTGGGTTATCTTGTTCTTTGCCTTATGAAATTCAAATGTAACGACATTTGATTTATATAGCACCATAGACTGCCTTAATATCAAACTATAAAAAATTATATAAAACATCGAGTTAAAATGATATGTCCCTTTCGGGAAGTGGCGAAATGATAGAACACAAAAAGAGGCGCAGGATTGTTATAAAAAAAATAGGAGTTTAAACGAAATTTATTTTATGAAAACAAACCAAAGACTGCCTTAGTATCAAACTATTACAAGTTATATAGAACATTGAGTTATAACTGATATATCAATGTCAGGAAGTTCCGGAATGATGAATACTGCAAGAGGCGTAAGACTGATACAACATTTGTGAGTTTGCAACACAGTGTCTTATGTGAATGTTCTTCAGGGAGAATTAAATCAGTTTATAATATTCTGTAATAACAAATCATGTGCAGGATAGCAATGGTTGTTACTATTGAGTTCATATCAGTAACATTATTAATAACTGGATTTATAGTAGGGGAGCTTTTGCTGTTCATATCCTAGTTAACGAAGTTCGAGTTCGGGTAGTCACAAAAACCATTGTAAAGTAATTAGAAAGAAAGGATTAGCTTAGCCAAGTGGGATTTAACGATATAACATTTCGTGAAGTTATTGAGGATAATTGAAAAATTACCGTAGACAAATAATATTAAAGATTATAACAAACTAGAATCAAAGTACAGTACAAAACGGGAACGTAAAGTATTTTCTTTTATTAAACTTGTTTATTCCAGTTCCTGGAATTAAATATAGCATATTTTAGGAGAAATATTGGACACCCATCATGAAAAAGGTCTACTAACAAATGTTAATTAAAACTGGTGATCAAGAGAGGAAGTAGACATGAGCTAAACAAATGGCGACTGGAGGATTGCGGCTACAGGAGTCACCGCAGGCTTTGTGTTGTTCAGGTACATGCTCCACGCTCTCAGCCACGTGTGTTGTATAAAATGTATCTGTATTTACAATACTTTAAGAAGGGAAATAATATCACTCAACTTCTTAAAATGCAAAAAGTCTATTTGTCCATAAATTATTTTGTTTTAAATAGAAAAAAAAACATAATATATAGTGGAAAATCGTGGAAGTGACCCTTATAAGAGTGATTGTAATTTTAATCGAATGTTTTTTTCTATGCATCGCTGGAATAAATGTTATATTATTAGAATAATATAACATTACTCATCATAATCGATTCTTTGGCATTTAATCTAAAATTTGGTTTGGACTAGAATTAGATCCAAGCATTGGAATTTAGTTTAAGTATTGATGTATAAAAGTATTAGACAATTCGGGTTATTTAAGTCTGGCTTTCCAATATTCTTGATCACGAGTCAATAAAAACAGCTAGGTTTAACATTATATAGTTGGTTCAAAGACAATTGATCAACTCACTGGCTGATACCTTACTGAGGTTGTAGCTATTGTAGTTGCGTTTATGTTACCGAATATTTACAAAGCGTACTTATAAAGCATTTCAAAACAAGTTGGATATTTTTTAATTATGAATGAAACTATCCAACATAATAAATCTTTTGGAATAATATCTCAATTTTGAGTTATCTGCAGCTATTTTGCAATGGTGCAGGTAATTTTAATAATTTTACTTATAGTTATAGGCTGAGCATAATAGTCTAATAGGCAGGAGATTTAGGTACTTAAAAATTGTATTGAAATTATACCACGTTTCAGCGCATATAGGCCTTCACAAGTAATCAACAAGAAAATTCAGAAATCAAATCAACTTATTCCTTTATTTGTAAGTAATGTGTGTAAATTAACTAAATCGACAATGGGAGACCATACTGACTCTGTATTTATGTTTCATTGTCAGCACAAAGTTTTTTTATGTTAACTGCATATTTTTAGTATAAATCGTTGTGTTTATCTTTAATACTCATTTCCGGACGATTTGTGGACAGTTGTATACAGCTAACAAATATATAACAAACTAACTATAATTATGTATAATTATTATATTTTATGTATGTATGTATTATTTATTATAATTTAAAATTAAACTAAAATTAATACTTTTAAGTAGCGACATAGATTCTTATACGCTTAGATTTGTTTCTATGAAGAGGCATTATGCAATTAATTTAAGATTTTTTACTATTATATAACTAAAATTCCATGAAATGGTTTATAACTATTCAGCCTCTGATTTTACTTTTAACATTATTTTTAAGTTCATATGTACTCGTATTAGTAAAAGTTTATTGAATGTTTATCTACTACACTGATTAATATGACATAAAACTAATAAACCTATATTTAGTTTAGAGATTCAGAATTTTTTAAGTAAGTTTAACACCCTTTAAATGAATATATTTTTATAAATATCCTATAATTTTTGCCTAAACCATCAGATTAATATTTCACACGAATCGTTTTTGAAGAATGTTTAAATAAAGAAACATATACATAACAATTATGAAATACACATATAATTTAAAAAACATATTTTTAATACATACATTTTATACACATAGAGTGTGATAAGGTTTTTAATGAATTAACAGATGATAACAGACAAGTGGTGATAATAGAGTTAGCTCCCCTCACGGGCAGCGCCGACATTAAACTGTCACAGGTAAACGGATCTGTGTCCCGTCATTTACTGTCATCAAGTGATATCCTGTATGCGACCAGGACAGGAGCTACAGTTAATTTAGTTACATATAACATGGAACTATGTATGTGTCACCGAATAATAATCCTATTAATTTTAGCACAAACAGGAGCGGCCCCAACTGTTACGTGAGAATCATATATCCTAGCTATATCAAAATCAAAAGCTTTTTTCGTGATTTTACTTTGTTATTGAAATGCAAATCGTTTCTGAAGGAGAATAATGAGAGTGAATTTTCATATTGGTAGATTTTTTTAAACTAATATGCGTCAAATTAAACAAATAGTTTCTTTACATCTTTTCTAGTTAAAACAGTATATTTTATATCAAATTATAAATACAAAAATGTAACTCAACAATTATTCATCAAAACTTTTTACTATACAGTTTGTTAGTCTCCTTCTCACAAAACCATTTTTAAAGTTCCTTACTCACTATAACCACTAATTGCCTGCTAGCGCAGTGGAAAAAATTTTAATTCAGATTAGGAAACCACATATATTGAGATGTTTATATCATCATTGAAAAATAGCGGATTAAGAATAAAATTTATGGGGATATATGGGTAAGAACTGAATATGGGGATCGTAGTGGTCTGGCCCTGACCGGTTTCCGACGATGACTTTTATCATCCACTCCTGTTCACATAATAGTACTGAAATAAAAAAGATTTTCAAGCAACAAGACCAGTTTTTCAGACTTATAATTGCTTTCGTGATCAGTCATGCACCTGCATAACAATTAAAATAAATTGTGGTTCCATATCCAATACAATTCTAAAATTTATATAAATGAATCACAATAAATATTTCACGTAGTTTTATTTTATTTTGTTTATTTTTTCTTATCCTAGATAATTTAAATCTAATTAAATCAATTTACAATAGTATTGTCCCCACCAAAAGCAATTGCCAAAGTAATTTGTGCTAACGATCGATATCATCCAAAAACAATATAAAATAACTTTTGTTTCTATAAACTCCAGCACTTTGGTGGTAAAAAGTTTCATCGTTATGGTAAAAAAGTGACAGTTAGTCTTAAATATCACTTCTATTTTTGTAAACACTAGATTTGACAATATAGAGTTTGATGAAGCACTATCTCAAATATTCTGTCTCGCCACCAGAGTCAACACGTCTGGGAACTAATCAACCTGATAATCAATTATTAAATCCTTGTACAGTGCCAGCACGTGCTACTTGGTCTTAGGACATAATAGACTATGTACTCCCTCTGTGAGGGTCACTGCTTTGTGTCATGTTATAAATAAACCCCCCCCCACCCCCCCCCCCCCCCACCCCCCCCCCCCCCCACCCCCCCCCCCCCCCACCCCCCCCCCCCCCCACCCCCCCCCCCCCCCACCCCCCCCCCACCAATTAGAAAAAAAATTTAAAAGACTTCAAAAAATCGTTCTAAACTATAAAAGACTCTGAGGGAAATTTATTAAATAAGAGAGTAAAACAACAAATATTTAAAGATTGTTGAAAGAATGATGAATCAAGGGGGGAAACGACTCGTTCTTACCTTCAAATGTTCACGAAAACAAGTTTGAAATGCAAAACAATTATCTCTCTAATAAAATTCAAATAAAATCACCAGTAAGAATAATGTTTTCCAGCAATTATTGTAGAATTGTTAGGGTTTGTTCAAGAAACTATTGAGCCAAATCAGGTATATTTAGGAAATAAAACGCCAAAATTTAGACCGTTTGATGTAATTGAAGTGCACTGCAATCTCGTTGAACCTAGTTTTGAAAATCATACCGAACATTTACACAAAGAATCTGAAATTTTGTACACTTTTTTTCCCAAATGTTGCTTATGGATCAAAAATCAGTGAAAAACCGAATGAAATCGATTATATTCCAATTAGAAAAAATATTAAAAGAATTCAAAAAATCGTTCTGACTATTCAAGACTCTGAGGGAAATTTATTAAATAATGAGAGTAAAACAACAATTTATTTAAGATTGTCGAAAGAATGATGAATCAAGGGGAGCTATTGAATAGCTTACCTTCAAATTTTCAAGAAAACAACTTTTGAATGTATAAATTACAAGAGTCTATGCCATAGACCCTTTCAAAATCTTCATCCTGACACTGTTTTTATCATTGAATCTGGCCTTTATTCTCGAAATAAAAATTACTAGTTAAATTTTTTTTTCTATCTAAATGGAGTCAGTTGTGAATCTACTCAAATTCAATAATAAAGAAATTTTAAACATTTGTTGACGAAAATAATGAATTTTGGTTTAAGGCGAAAGATGTTGCAGAGGTGTTAGAATATAAAGATACGAAGAAAGCAATTAAAAGAACATGTCAAAGAAAAATATAAAAAAAGCTTCGAAAACATACATTCTGAAGGTAGGGGTGATTCGCCCCCGCCTTCAAACCTTAAAAAAAAACACTGTTTTCATCAATGAAGCAGGCATATATTCTTTAATCTTGAAATCTAAAATGAAAATAGCAGAAATGTTTCAAGATTGGGTTTTAGAAGAAGAAGTTTTACCAAGTATTCCGTAAATTTGGTGTTGTACAAACTTGAAAACGAAAATAAGCAGTTTAAAAGATGAAATAAAACAGTTACAAATTTCAGGTCAAATGAAATCCTTGAAAATAGAGAATCAAGAAATGCGAATGGAATTAATGAAAGAGAGATATGATATGTAAAAATTTTGATAAGAAAAAGCACCATGTTTTTGTATTAATTAAGAAGAATCACATGTGGGAATGGCCTTATTATGTTATCAGAGCTCAGAAACGAGAAATACCAAACCGATTAAAACATCTAAAAATAAATTATCCTGAATTAGAGATTTTGTTCATTGATGACGAACCAAATTCTATCAATCTGTATAACCAAATGAAAGAATCTTTGAATATTTTATACAACGGAAATCATTTTACTACAAATATGGCAGAATCTCGACTGATTTATAGAATATCTAAATTACACGATGAAAATGTTTCTAAATTTTACTAAAAACTCTCGATTTATTATATTTTGTTTGTAAATGTTTTAGCATAACTAGGTAACCATCGTAGAATTTTTTTTCATATTCACAAGGCATTTCGTTTTTTATAACTTTCGCTGAAAATTTTTTTAGCACAATCTTTGCAAAAAGCATCTTTTCTATCTTTACTATACTGCCAGTTATTAAATTCAGAAATATTTTTAATTTCTTTACAAAAGTAACAATTTTTTTCTTCTAAAGTTAATTTGTCCATTTTAACGTATAATTCCTTACAATAACAGTCTTTTCTATTCTCTTCTTGACACTTTGTACATTTCTTTTGAGACTCCATTTATATAGAAAAAATTTATTACACGATGAAAAATGTTAAACTCTTGAATTATGATATTTTGTTTGTAAATGTTTTTGATAATTATTTAACCATTTTATAGTTCTTCCACATTCACATTGAGTATCTTCATAATATAATCTATGGTGATTCTTCTTTACACAATCTTTACAATATGAGTCTTTCTTATCTCTACTATAGTGATCACTATTAAACTCTGAAATTTTTTTAGTTTCTTTACATTTAAGACATTCTTTATCTTCCAAAGTTAATTTTTCTATTTTATCATATAATTCTTTATGATATTCCCTTTCACAATCTTTGCAATTATAATGCATTCCATCTTTCCTATTTTTATCTTTATAAAATTCATTTAAATCTTTAAATTCTTTGCACTTTGTACATTTCTTTTGATGCGCCATTTATATATAGAAAATTTATATTTACAGTTTTGACTTCTTCAATTCATATTCATAAAACTTTCCGGTTATTTCTTCATTATTTAAATCTTTTATACTATAAGTTACAGGATCTGTGTTATTAATTTGATAAATCACAAAGATTTCTCTTGACCAATTGTTCTTATATTTGTTCGAAAATGTTTGTTTTTTACTAACAATTCTTACATGATCATTGACTTTAAATTTAGTTTTCGTGTGAATTTCAGGTGGAACATACTTGAAAACGGTCTCTAATAACTCCTTTTCTGCATCCTTATCTACGTCTTTCGGTTTCATTTTGATTGTGCTGTGAACTGTATCGTTATAATTGTTTACGATTTTTTGAAGAATATCGATCCATTTAAAGTTTTTATTAATCTCAAAAATTACTTTCATTCTCTCATTTTGAGTTCTGTTATATCTCTCTACAATACTTGATTTCTCTTCGTTTTCAGTATGATAAATCTTAATGTTGTATTTCCTCAAAACATCGTTTAAATTCTTTATTTTTAAACTCTAAAACCCTTATCTGTATGAAGTAGATTTGGTGGTTTGTGATTGATCTTTATCGCGTCTTTTACTATATCTTCGAAGGCTTTTGAAACATCTTTACCGTTTTTTCTTTTGATAGCTCTTGACCAAGCATATTTTGAGAAAGTATCAATAACATTTAACATATACTTGAATCCATCATTTTGATCCAAATAGTTAGACATTATAACTAAATCTGCTGCCCATAAATCGTCAATTCCTAATGTTATAATTTTTCTCTTTTTAAACTTCTTTCGTACCGGTGCATGAATTTCTCTAGCTTCAATCTCGATTTCTTCCTTATTCTTAGATTCTTTCTTTACTTGTTTTTCATAAGGATTCTTTATAAATTTACTCTTATTTGTCTTACATTTTGAACATTTTGCTGCAATTCTATACAATCCGTTTTGAGTTTGAACAATTTTTAGAATCTATATTTTTCGTTTTCTTTTTACACTTGTGACAGTGAATTAAATCATCTTCCATTTACATATCAAAGTTTCCAAGTTTATTTAATTCGTCTAATATATCAGATTTTGCTTCATTTTTATAGCCATACGGTACTGTATCGATCTTATTTTCTAGGACAATTCTCTTATCAATCTTTAGCGTTCAGTGCCAGCTTGTTTATGGTAACAGTGTACAACTCATGTTTATAACTTTTGATGACTGTCATCTCCCTAAAATTCTTCTTTATCTTCGAACAAACATTTCTTCAAGTTTTCGATATTTATTGTTTTATTTACAACGCTTCTCTTAATCCCTTTACACCTAACTGGGTTTTTATCTAGATATTTGTACGAGTACATCTTAGACCTTAAACCACAAAATTCTTCTAAAAACTTCGCTATTTAACTCATCTTTGAATTTCCCTATTACCTTCTTATTTTTAGTAGTGAAACATTCATGATCTTTTGGATAATCACTTGTATCAAAGTCATCTATATTTTCTTTAATAATTTTAAAAGGATCTCGTTTCAATTCTAGAAAATAACTGTCTGTATCCATGTAACACAGATTCAAATCTGGATCAAACTTCTTTAATTTGTTGTAATAAAACTCGTACATTAGCAATTTTGAGAGGTCGAGAACTGAAAATCCTATGTAAATCGGTTTGTTAAATTTAACCTTTTGTTTATACATGTGACTCGCTATACAGTTGTCGTCAAAGATAGTGAAGCTTTTGAAGTTCGTTTTTCTTGGCCTGTTTTCATTGAAAATTCTTCATTTCCTAGTCTAATATCGCATCTATTTCGCACATTTTCCATACTTTTTCCAAAAACTGAGTTGTTCATCAGCTTATAAAAATCCTTCTCAAAGTCACTTGTAGCTTTGGTCCTCATATTAGTATTAAAATCAATGTACTCTTTCATAAAAGGCTTCTGATCGAATGCAATAACTCTATTCACATGTTTCAAAATCATACCTTGTTCCAAATAGAACTTCAAATTTCTCGAATGAACAACGTATTCAGTTTTATCCAGTAGAGTTGTGCAAAGTTTGTTTTTAAAATGTTTCTGGAGCAAGAGGTAAATCCTTGTGATGTTCGTGTAAATTTGTTGGATATCCAAGATCGACTTCGAGAATATAGCCATAATCTTCGTCGCCAGTGAGTTCTAAAATTGTTTCTTGCCACTCTTCTTTTGTATACGTTTTAGGATCCATCCACTTGATATCACTAAACGGCAGTTTTTGCATAAGACCATACCCATAAAGGTTGTTTGCATCGAGATAGAGTAAATAGTTTTCGGGCTTTGTCTTATCAAAATCTTTTAAATATTTGTTATTTGCTTTCACATATCGTTTAATACACTGAGAAATGCCTCCGCGAATACCTTTTTCGATCATCAAATACATATTATAATCACTAATTAATTGTAATTCTATCTTCGTTAATTTTAACATAGCATCCCATGCAAGACTGGGAGCTGTTAGATAGTGTGCTGGATCAAGCTTATAGCAATTCAAACAAATATTCCTAAAATTTTCAAAGATATCAGCGAGCAATAGAACATCTTGAATGTTGTACAAATCAGAGTAATTTCCTAGATTTTTCTCTTTTAATTTGTTCCAAACATTTAAGTAGTGTTGAAAATCTTTCTCAGATATGCTCTCATCTGTCAAAAGTGAATAGAAATCTTGAATTCTCAATTCTTCTGTGTAATCAAGTTTTTCAATACTGTCGATAAATTCATAGGGAAATATTCCTTTTCCAGATAGAAATTTTAAAAATCTCGTCGTCGTCATTTGGCTGTCTTTCTATTATCTCATTCAGTCCATCTTGTATAAAATGATTTGTATGTTTGAAGTCTTCTCTCTTTAGATTTTTAGCTAACTTTTCTATAGACGAGGCCATGAATCTGAACGTGTCTACAAACGAAAACTTGATGAATTTTCTTGGCTTATCACCTTCGAATTCATAGCCATATCCAGAATTTACAGAATAATTTATATATTTTTCATCGGTGTTTGCAATCAAATCAACATTTTCCATATTGTTTAGCCAATTCTTTTATGTACAAATGAGTATCGTAATTTGACATATTGTGGCAGAAAACGGGAATATTCTGAGGAAATTTCAAATTTAGATTGCAACATGCATGAGCTGCGCCTCGAAACTTGCCGGTTAAATGACAAATGATCTCTCACTTTATTATAACTCTTATCTTTCCAACTATCAGGAGTAAAACCATACTGAATTGACCCAACATCATAAGCAGACCATTCACAGATATGACAAACGTTTGAATTTTTGATACGAAATTTCTTCTTCTTCTGTCAATTTCATAGGTTTCATGTTCTTAGAATTATATTTTTTCGCTATGTATTTCGATAATTTATTGAGTTCTTCAAACAATTTTGTCGGGACGTTTTTCAAATCTTCTTCATTTTTGGCACGATAACATATCGGTTTGTACATGCGATTGGTCACATTCGACACTAAATATAGAGTAAAACCATAAGGAATGTGCCTCTGAATCTTGGTTGTAGTCGATCTTTGTGGATTGTTCTTGCATGTCGGAATTTTTTTCTAATATGCTCTCAAAGTCCATATAAATTACGTACGGATGGTTAAATTTCTTTTGATAATTAGTAAATTTAGTTGTTTGACCTGGAAATGGCATAATTGGCTTACAAACTTCATGATTTTTACAAATTTCTAAGTGATCTGTTAAATCTCCAGATTTGTAAAAATGGCTTAAACATCTTCTACACAAAAATTTTCTTTCTTTATGTTTAGACAACTGCGAAGAAACAAGCTTATTTAAATCGGTTATCAAAACATAATGAGATTTATCATCTTGTTTAACATACAATAAATCAATGTTTGTTTCAGCGTCATATTTTTCAGAAATTTGTAACGGAACAATGTTAATATTTTCATCAAAACTGTAGACATTGATAGACATTGTTGGATACTTATACTTGGAATTGTAGCTTCGTTTTTCAAATATTTGTATATCTTTCAGAGACATTGGATACTCAAAACCTGAAAATATTTCGTCATTCACAAATTTTTCGTATTGCTTTTACACGTTCACAGTCTCTTTCTGGTTTTTCAATAGCACATCTTATTGAGTAAATAAAGCAAAAATCATCTCTATTTTTTATATTTATACAAGCTTTTTTTATCTTTGATATTCTTTGGTAAATCGATGTATGATCCTGCATTCATCATTTCGTGTTTGTTACGGCTCAAAACTAGTTGTTTACAACTTTTAAATGTCCATCCGGAACCTTTTATTTGGATTATTCGTTTGTTCTCGATGTGTTAATTTATTAAATTGCTTAGTAATAAAGTCGTTTACGTCAAAGATTTCGTCTGCTTTGATAGTAAAATACATTAGACATGTTTGCGGTTCACCATTCACTAAAGTTCGTTCGTATTCACATTCCAAAGAGAGATAGCCCTTCATATTTTTAACATTTTCTTGAAATTTCTCGATTAAACTTTTAATTTCTGACCGCATAATTGAAAGATATTTGTAAATTGACATGGAATTGTCGTTTCAAGTTTGTTAAAATGTATTGCTTGAAAAGACCGTGTATTGAGGATAAAACTTCTACATCAATGATATTTTCGGATTTTACTTTAAGAGTTTTATCAATTTCTTCGATCATTTCAGACTTGGTTTTATCGTTAGTACCGATAGCCAACTTTTCAGCTATTGAATGAAGTTTTTCATCATTAAATAGGTCGAGATTTTTCTTTTCAACTTTGAAATTTCTCTTTAATTCACGTAATTTCTCAATATTAAACATGTTTTTGTGATCGGCAATTTTATTTTCTCTAGCCCACTGTCTTAAATAATTTAGTTCATTATTGTAAATTTGCTTGTTTTTTTTCATGACTTTTAGAATTATAATGGCGATCATAGTTTTTTCTTAAAATTTCTATTTTGCAGAACGGACATGATATTTTTTCGCGCTCCATTTAGATAGAAAAATTTATTTAACTAAATGGTGCTTGTAAACCAACGATTGCGCCTCTCACGGCGTGATATCACTACGGATATGACGCAGGCGAAGCGATTATCGTGATGGTCGGTCTGTAGTAGCACACCTCGACTGTCATTGATACACACAGCGCAATCTTTCGGAACTAAAATGTCGGTAATGCAGATTTTCTTTTAAGAATAAAAATTGTGTTCCCGTTTACTATTATAACATTTTCTTTTTCAAAATGTTAGATAATTTTACCTATTTTAAATATGCGTACATTTTGTTACTTGTAATTTTCAAATTATATTTTTAATTAATTTCTTAAATTTTTACTTCTCGATGGGCTGTTGTATTGTGTTGCTGAGTATATATGTCCGCGAATTCGGTTTGGTCGGTTAGGAAGTTTACTTCTGAACTGTTTCAATGCGAGTGGCCATAGCGGAGAAACACCAAGTTCAGAAGTATTCAGATCGTATTCCGGAACCATTTCTCTATCCGTATCTCGCTCTTCTCTCTCTCTCTAGCCTGAATATAGATCCTAGCCTATAAACGGCAGAAGTGATCGTGTCATAGGCATAAAAAGAGAGGGAGAGAGAAAGAGACAGAGGGAGGAGAAAAGGTCGACCGAGAAATGGTTTTGCACTTTTTGACTTTGAATTTTTTCTATTTAAATGGAGTTCTTGAAGGAGTTAAATGATATTGGAGAATGTAAGTTTAAAGAGTATAAGAAGTTAAATGAATTGGAAGAAAGGGAGAAACATAGAATCTTGAATTTGGAGAAAATGAAAGATAAATTCGGGTTTACAATAATTGCCGAGTTGGAAGATTGTAAAGTACACTTGCCGAACAGATTTTTGACTGTTTTGGATGAGAAAAAAATTAAAGAATTAAACAAAAATGAAAAATTACACTTGATTGTTACTGGAAAGAAGACTATAAAAGATAAAGAAATTATAACAATTAACTTTGTAGAATAAAGTCTTAACTCTAAAACTTGCAGTCCCTCCCCACGTCATAGTACTGTTTTGATAACCATAGTTGGTGTCTTTCTTCATAGGAATCACATGGAATATTATCTACAGTAATACCTTTTGTTTCACACAAAATGTGGCTATATTCTATAAGAAAAATTCTATAATGCTCTTTAATGAATTGTGTTGATAAATCTTGATACTCACAAAAATTCCTAAGAAATTCATCAATTAAGTCTTGATTATCTTGAAAGAACGTATAATATGGGAAAAATGTCATAAAAAAACGATGAAAACTCTCTGTTTGTTTATTTTTTACTTTCTTTTCAATATCTTTCGTAATTATATTAAATATGTAATCCCTTACTTTTTTAGTTTTTTGCCGATAGTAAAACACTCCATTAGACGTTTTTTCTGCAAAAGACTTTACAAGTTCTTTGAATTCTGTATCATTTAAGGAAAGTATCGAAGACGGTATCAACTGTTGTTGAAAATAAACCGGCAATTCACTGAATTCATCTTTGTTGCACTGTTTTAATGCTAGAAATTGTAGAGACTTTGGTGAGTTCATGTTGTTTATTTAGTAGAAAAGTTTTTTATTAAAGTACAGTATGTTTTTAGTAAAAATGTTTTAAATTGATTAAATTTTATTAAGATAAATCCTTTATTCGTAGCAGATTTGACAACATTTTTACAAAGCACAGCTTAAGAAAGTAGAAGCAAACAGCTGTAGATTTGGTTAATTTTTCATTCCACAGAGTAGATAGTAATGTACCGATCGCTTTTGGAGACGAACGACTGTAGATTCGGTTAATTTTTCATTGAGATTTGCTGTGTTATTTCTCAGCTTCCTTTATGGTACATTGAACAGTATTTTACATTGCTTTTCGGTCGGCTCCGAAAGTGCGCCAGGAACCCCATATTACTATCTACTTATATATATATATATATATATATATATATATATATACATATATATATATATATATATATATATATATATATATATATATATATATATATAATCAAGTCCTTTTTAAATCTATTGTAAAGAAACAAATTTCAACAATTTCTGTATTATAATAATTTTTGAAACAATTCGTTAATAAGCCCAGTTTCACCAACACAAGAACGTGAAGTATAATGTTTGTGACAAGATTGATAAGAGATAAAGACTGACATTGTATTATTTAAAAGTAACAGTAAAGGGGACACATTCACAGATAAGCGTCAGAAAGACATTAGGTAGCCCTTACGACAACGGTGGGCTCTAAAATGCAATGGCTTGGTCAATCACCTGTAATACCGTCGTTTTAATGGGCCAAGGGGGGAAACTGAGGGTGCAAAATTAAAGTCCAATTAAGAAGAATATTTTAGATAATGGTAAAATATTATTCTATATAATACACACCTTTCTTTTTTATGCTATTACATATCTCATTTACGCTCTCGAATTTTCTATGAATAATCTGTTACTCATAGTTCGAAGAATTATGCGTTACAGTTCTTGCGAGGAAATATACACAAAACTGGATTTACATATAAAATAAGGGTCACAGTAGACCACTTTTTTTAGTGATTAAAACTATGAAATTTATAATTTTTTTTTTAAAACCATACCTTAGAATGAGATTTTGTTTGTGTTAAAAACGTGAACTGATGTGGTTACACAAGTATCGGGTTGATTAACTTATTGGGCCTAAAATTGTAACAATGTTGTTTAAATTTTAGCAACCCTAGAAAGTTTCTTAGAAAAAAATTCAATTTAGTTGAGGTTATGATTATTAATAATTTTTAGCATACATTTTAAGAGTATAATAGTTTGAAGTAGCTTGAGTATTTGAATAGTTGAAATAATAAAACTAAAAAAATGATAAACTGAAAATAATATCTTAAGTCTATATAAGAGAACTAGAAAATTTAAAAATATGTTTGATATACAACGTTTTAGCAAAAATATCTTTGGAAATCTAAAATTTTTCTTGGAACAAACAAAACTTTAGTAACTTCAATACTGGAATATTCAATAAGATCTAGGTGGGATTAAACTTTTTATCTCTGCACCGCAAATAGATTAAATAAATTAATACTGATTAACATAAATGTACGGATTCTTTCCGGTCACATGATTAGAATTGTGCTACAAATCAAACCTGAACTACTAGTTTATTTTATTAAAACCTATACAGTACTAGGATGAGTAAACAAAAGAAATATTGCTTAATAATAATATCACAAATATTGAATATACACAGGAATGTCACGTATTTTTGTTTAAGTTAATATGGATCTCGTAAATATCAAAGTTAATATTTTAATTTATGAGGCTTTAATAACCGTTTTCTGTTACTATTCCCTGACATGGTGTAGCTTCGAAT
Source organism: Homalodisca vitripennis (assembly GCF_021130785.1). NCBI lineage: Eukaryota > Metazoa > Arthropoda > Insecta > Hemiptera > Cicadellidae > Homalodisca > Homalodisca vitripennis. The sequence goes on from NC_060208.1 coordinate 145,682,623, forward strand.
TAATGGTAATCTTAGTAGAGATCAGCATGGAGGTAACCTGATTATCTTGACTGACAACTAATTACAAGGCGTGATATGGTTGTCGTAGTCTGGTTTTGTGCAGGGTATACCGCAGGTCTCAAATTACCCTCTCATTGATAGACTTTAAACTGTGAGTAATTTTTAATCATTATACTGTCATAGAAAACACATAGTTTCTTTTTAAGATGAAACATATAATACTCCACGCGAAGGCGTTTGCACTTATGTACGGGCACCAGATTATAACACGTCAACCAACGTGTAAGAATACTAAAATACACGTTGGAAAGACATTTCAAAAAGTACGTATAAACTATCAATTGAAATCAGTAATATTCAATCAATTAAAGCTATATGTATTAAAGAAAGCATTAAAATATTCATTGGTAAATTGTAGTAAATATTGAGCGGTACACGATTTATTCATAATTTTACAAACTATTTATACTATGACACATATTGTTTATTTGACATTTAATAAAAATACTATCTATTTCAATAGAAATAAAATAATATTAAAATATCTCTTTGAAATTCCTTAACATTCGCTAATCCATGGGTTAATTTGCTCGAAATTTATCGCTCGTACAAGCAGAAATCAGATTTCATTCTGACTGCTGTACGAAGCTTCATCAAACGCTCAGCCCCTAAATATATGACTAGTAGTATCCAACTCCTTGATAGTCCAGGAGCCTCGAGGTGACTTATACTTTATAGACATAGTTGTTCTTGAAATCGATAGATCAAATTTATCCTAAGAATGAAATCGAACATCAACCATATTAATTTTGTTGGCGCTCGAAATCGGAAGGTATGGTAAGGGTTAAAAACATGTAAATATAACGTTTCTCATATTATGTTTTCTTCAACTTCATACCGATCGTCTGACACATGTAGCATCATATATCACCATTAGGCAGCTACATGATGAGACTTAAAATCGCTATTAAGTATATGCACAAGGTTCACTGTTATTAACAATTTATTTACGTTCTAATGGTTGGTTTTGCTGTACCATGGAAGGAAAATATAATATGAGACAATTTAACGTTTCATTTTGTTAACTCTTTCTATGCTTTGTTTGGAGTTTATTTTTGACGATGAAAGGATTGTGAAGGAAACAGGATTTTTTCTGAACATTTCCCATCTTTCAGTGAAATAAAAAATCAGTAACACTACGTTTCGAGATCTGCAATATGATCTCTTCATCAGGTAAATAACTAACCAAATGTATAATTAAAAACTAGATTAAAATAAAAAAATCATACCAAAGCGTTGTAGCACGCCTAAGTCAGGTATCACAACCAGCATGTTGTGTGTCAACTTCACTAACTCCTAAACATGCACTTAATAAAAAACTATACGACAGTCGTAGGTGGTTAGTAGACGAATGCAGACGTATTGTGACCTGTATTCTGTAGTTCAGTTTACATGATTAGTGTTGTGTATTTGTGATTAGTACAAATTACTCCGTTAATATACTAGTGGAATAAATCTATCTATTACGTAATTTTTAACACATTCAATTTTTCAAATCTTGCAATAAATAAATGTAATACTGAAGTGACAAGTACAAGGAGAAATCCTTTGTCTGAGAGAGGTGAGATTCGCCTGCTCTGAACAGTTTCCCGGGGGGCTTATCGTGTATTTGGCTCCAACGTGGCTGAAATCTCTTATTCCTAACCCCTCCCCCCCCCCACTTCATTCAACGAAGGGCACTGCTTTCCGCAACTATTTTATCTCCAGTATTCCCACACGTGCTTTTGTGTGTCAAGCATCGTGTAAGACACTATTTTTAACTCAAGTAAGTATGATAATTTATGATGTTCTTCACACCCCTTGTATGGTGAACAAAATTCCCTATTCAATTAATAGGAATCAATATTGAAATTATTATTTAGATAATTCCATAAGGGTAACAACGTTTTATCTTATAATGAGCGGTTAATATTGAGGCAGATATTTTATAAAGAATCAATTAGTTTTTAACTAAGTCACTAAATACTTATTTTATTGTTTTTTTTATAAATGAGTTACATTTTAATAACTAAAAATCAATATTTCTATTGATTCTGTATTGATTTAATACAAAAGAATAACGAACAAAGGTTGAAAGCATAGTAGGATAATACTACATTTTGTTATAAACAAATACTATCACAAGTCGGTAGGCGAGTTGAATTGGTTACCTCCACACGCAAAGCTCATACACATATCGTGGTTTCTTCATTCCTCCTATACAAATCTATGAATCAATAACCTCTGCTTTAGAGCCACTAATCAGCCGTTACTCAATAAGAAGTCCATACTAAAATAAGAAATACGTGTAAACGATAACTGCGCTTTAACAATCCGTGAATCACACAAAGAATGTTTGGTTAGGCTATCAAAGTAATTCTAAGAAGGAACTAACCTGGATTTCACCTCTATTTAATTCGTTGAAACAGGAAAAGAACACAAATCTACAACCTAGTATAAATAACACACATATTGTCACTTACATCTCCTACATATACACCGCCGTATATATATGCCGGGTGTCCCACGAAAAGGTTTAAACGTTTGATTTTACATTTTTTATATTACTTGCCCATTTATGCACCGAACATTTTCAAACCCTACATAATTCATTAAATAGATTTTAAAGTATTCTGTGAAAATTTCATCTCCATAGCAACTGTTGAAATCAAATGGCGGAATTTTGAAAAACTATATTTATAAACAGTAAAAAACAGTATTCTTGGTTTTTTCAAATTATTTATTGTTATATTCTAGAGAAATAAAGCATTTCATCAGAAAATTAGAAGATAGCCTCTGAAAAAAACCCACACGATCACTTTCACGATCTATCCAACGGTTATGAATATTGTCATTTAGTAATCGCTTGACAGGATTTACGAAATGGGGAGAAGCACCATCTTGTTGGAAATTTGCTTGATCCATTTCTGGAAGTGTAAAATGAGGCAAGACTCATACCTATTTCTAGCCACTGTACTTAATTGTCGTAAGATTACAAGTGACAGCTGCCCAAACAGTAATTCCTTTTGATTTGAGTGGTCTGTTCAAGAATGTGTGGATTACCGGTGTTGAATTAATTACAATTATGCCTATTTACAGCACCATTGCAACACTTACAACACACATTTCAACCTACGAAAGCACATTTTGGCGCTTAGATAAAAGAACCCGATACAAAAATATTAAAGAAATTACACAAAGGAAAAATTAAGTAAATTTATAAATACCTAGTCCACTTCTGGGCCGGGGTGAAACAGTTGCTAAAATTAGTTGCGATCTCGCCTTTGTGATGAACAGCATTAGTCTCCCCTGGCGCCTCCCTCGCAGCACAGCACGCTTTGTAACCTTCTACAAACACATTTGGATTTATGTTTCTACACTTTTATACTTCTATAAAATGTTTCTCCCGTATATATTCTGTAGATATTACATTGAATTTAATACATACTATAATAAAGAATGAATTATATTCAATCCACTAAGAAAATGCATTAATAGTACATATATACAAAATCGGATATACTGAATTAAAATCCAGCAATCAACGTATACTTAGTAACTTAGTAATAACCGAAATATATACCTTCACATTTATTAATTCATCATATTTAAAAACAATATTATTCGTTAATTCTTTGTTTGAAGGCTATTTTTGACGATGGAAGGATTGTGAAGGAAACAGGATTTTTCCAGACATTTGCCATAGTTTAGTGAAACAAGATTACTTATTCAGTTCTTTACCTGAAGAAGAGATCAGATTGCAGATCTCGAAACGTAGTGTTACTGATTTCTTGTTTCACTGAACGATGGCAAATGTCCGGAAAAATCCTGTTTCCTTCACTATTCGTTAATATTATTTGCCACTTAAAGGAGCATATCACTGAAGGCGCAGGAAATAATTTATTTCTGTCTGTCTAGTTAAATGACATGAAAAAATATACTAACTTACTTACCTATAGACTCGTATTTTTGAATGAAGTTTCATTACTAGCTAAGCGGTATTGATTTTGGTGCATGTCACTCCACAGGATTTTGATTTCTGTTAGCGGATATTCTTTAACTGGTCTTATGGTAATGAGAAAATCGCGGAATAAACAAACTTGTAACGAAACTAGGTATGATCATATGTGATTGTACCATGTGACATAGTGACACATGTAACTATAGATTCTATAGAGTTGAAGTTTTTGACGAATCCTCAGCGAAGTCTTTTGCGTGTCACGTGGTGCTGCATACTCATACGTTGTATTTTATTTCTGCATATGGGCATGCATAAATTTTTCACCAGTTTCCGAATGGTGTGTATTCAATTGCATAAGAAGTTAGGCGCAAAATTAAATATAAAAATATTCATTCAATAAGCAAACATTACAATAAGTTCCACTTTTTAGGTTCTTCAACAGCAGGAAATATGTTTTAGAACTCATCATGTTCTAACTATTCTAGATAGCACCGACTAATGAGAAAGTTTTAAGAGACTGTCAATCGAGAGAATTGCTTTCCCTTCCCCCTTTTGCCTCTGAGTATAGTCTTATCACATGGGTTTCCTTCCTATGCGGGCGTCTAGCTAGGTTTTCGTGCATTAGGCATTTGTTCATTTTAATGTTATTTAAATTATTTGTTAAATGTATCACTAAAAATTCAAAAATAAATAATTTACTTTTAATGATAACTTTTAATATTTTAAAACTAAATCTACTTTAACAGTGGGAAATGTGTTTGCATTTACATTTGAGGTGTGTTTGTGTGTCGGTAAAATATTTGTACATATAAAAGTATAACAGCTGTATTTCAAGTAAGCTTTCACGTAATACAATGCACACCACTTCCTTATAATATATAAGCTTTTGAAATATTTTTTATAATACTTTTACACTACTGTTACGAAGGATAATACATTACATAAGCCTAATGTCCAGTATAATAATGCTGATATGGAGGAACGTTGAAATTACATAATTAAGTTGTGAACAGCTTTAACTCGGTACTTGACGAATACAAACTAAATTAAAGGGTTTTCCATACAAAACATACAATGCTGTTTAAAAAACTTTAATCCCAGATTTTGGTAAGGGTCGCTACATCACTATCCTAATCAAAATCTTTACAACAGTAAAACTTAATTCCTTTTATTAAAAAAGAATTTCATAAAAAAAATTAAGTAATGTTAAAAATGTAAGATTTTTAAAATTGAACTTATTTCAGAATTATCTCTTTTTCGGACATGTAGGCATTTTTGACAGGCACTCTCTTTTGTCTACAGGACAAGCTAAAATTCAAATTGCAAGTGCTGAAGGTTTCTCTTCTAAACTTTACGTGCAATAATCAAGATTATGTGCCTTTATATCCACCTCCGAAGATGCCTGCTATATATTGTAACAGAGTCACTGAGATCTAAAACTGCAAAGTTAGCTATCAGAACTTTCAAATTTTAACGCTCGTAAAGCTGTGAATGGTAGTAGTATAAATTTGGTTTATTAGTATCATTAATGCTACTTCACATTGAATGTTGTCCCGTAAGTGTTTTACACTTATCTACGACTTAAGAGCACAAACAAAGTTGAAACAACAGAGGGCACCCCATGACCCTAGGCATGGAACTATTTCACTTAGCGCAAGCTTAATATAGATAACTAAAGTGCTTGGAGTGGTTGAGATTTTGGCCTTTAAACCTTAAAGCACGAAAAAAGTAATGAATTAGAATTGGAAAACCGTTAATATATTTCAAACCGAAAAATGTCACGTGTATAACATGTCTTTCTATTGTGGAGTAAAAATATTTGACGGATGTCTTCAGCCGAATAAAATAAAATTTATGGTATTTTCTCCTACCAATAATTGCTGATATTTAATTTATCATGTCTGATTTTTAAAATGTACAAAATTTCCTAGAGTTATAGTACATATTTTAAAACAAAGATTCCAAGTTATTCACATATAAAACGTTAAATACTTACGGGATTAGAGACTAAAATCAGGTATTTCATAAATGGTTAGTACTCGGCTGATAGAAAAGGAGCATCGTGGGTCACGTGGCATTCTGCTACCCGACTCAACGCATATTTTTTATGATTGTTTGGTTCAATTTTCACCACAACGGCTCTAAACCAAAGTGTGACACAATCTTGAATAAAATGAAGTGGATAACCTTTGTACATGATGCTTAATTTAAAAAAAGAAACCGCCAAGAAGATCGTCGAGTTACGCTCTCAGAGGAATGATGAAACTGTAAGACTATCTTTGGACTGAGGCGCTTGATAATAATCAATTGCTCTAAGAAGAAGTAATCGCACAGATAGACGGAGTTAATACGTTTCATCCAAACGAGCAATTTTAGAGAAATTTAAATTTAACTTCAAAAACTTAATTTTGTGTTAAAAGACTTTTGATATTTTAGATCAAAATTTAGATCCATAGATGCTTAAGAAATAAAAGAAATCTTATAATTGCACGTTAAACCCAATTCTGTCTAATGAACATGGATTTATATAAGAAACAATAAGAAGTTTGACATATTATTGGAAAATAGTGTCTAAATTTTAAATCCGTAACTATTAATGTAATTTTAATTCCAGTGTTAGCCACCTTAAGTTGATCACCCTGTATGATACACAAACGGTGATTGCTCATACAGTGTAGTTTGTGTATACATTAATCAATTTTACAGCGTGATTCATATTGTGTAAGGTACAAATAAAACTAAACTTTCAAAACAGAATTTATATTGATTCTTTTTTCTCGGTATGAGGAGTTAACATGTTAGTTTAAAAAATTTTAGATTTTCAGAAGGCATTTAAAAATTGTCGAATTTACAATGCTAGGGTTTAAAATTCTCATAGCACAAATACTCGTATACCTGCTAATAAAACAAGAAATTTTTACTTATTGGATCGTGATTTAGTATATCAGATTTTATAAAACACAAAGTACTGGTAGTACAATTTCTTAGTGGATGGAGTATGATACATACTTTAACATCTTTTGTATTAATTATATTTAGTTTAATATCCACAGAATATACAATGCGTGTATTTACTGTTATTAAAGAATGAAAGTGTAGACACATAATTCCAAATGTGTTTGTGGAAGGTTACAAAGCGTGCTGTGCTGCGAGGAAGGCGCCAGGGGAGACTAATGCTGTTCATCACAAAGGCGAGATCGCGACTAATTTTAGCAACTGTTTCATCTTGGCCCAGGAGTGGACTAGGTAGTTATAAATTTACTAAACTTGGTCCTCTGTATCATCTATTTTAATCTTTTTGTATCGGGTTCTTTTATTTAAGCGCCAAAATGTGTACCCATAGTGTACAAATGTGTGTGGTATAAATCTTTTTAGAAAATTTAATTATATAGAAAGTAATAGGATATGATTCCCTTTCATTCGCAAGAGAAACTATAAAATAATTTTACAATATATAAATTATTAATCTTAAAAATAGCCCACACTTACAACCTACATATATTTTTATAATACACGTATGCTCTATGTCATCTTCATGTATTACTAAATTATTGTTGTTATTTTCAATTTTATGTATGTAGTATCTGAAATAACACTTTTTTGGTCTAAAACACATTTCCATAAAGGACTGGTTGCAAGGTTTTAAATGTAAACGAATAAAATTCCAAAACTTGCTAAGAATAGTAAGCACAATATTGTATTTTACTAACAAGGCATGCTGAAATGTTAATTTTCTTGTGTATAACAACTTATTTGTAATACATTTGAAATGGATATTCAATATTTATGTAGACAAATTTTATCTTATATATTAAAACTAAAATAGGTGACATTATATAAAATCAGAGAAATGGTCATCACTTTAACTCGTAAATTAACAGTAACAAATCATGCAATTATGCAACATAACAAGTTAGTAGGAATATAATAAATGTATAGGGAGATTTATTGTCATTGAACTGCAAGTTATAATTTCATATAGAGCAAACACCTTTGTAACTAATGACACTTTAAATTTTATCTTCGCTGTATTTAACACTTGCCTAGATAATAAACGAGAATTGATAAATACAATATCAATAAACGAGGACATTTAACATCAACTTTCTGAAACAGTTTTCTATTTGAAAGGACAATGTTTTTCGAAGCGATTGGTTAGTTCGCCTCTCACAGATTGAGTCAAGAAGTGCTGGTAAACACTATGAATGATGGGCAAATCTATCACAACCTGGAGAGCTTATATTTACCCTCTTCATTAACTTACGAAACATCATATATAGCCTACTATTAAACGCATTAGTAAAGTTTACTGTCATTTAGCAAAATATGTGTAATCCTATGTTGATTGTATATTGTTCTATTTTCTATCTTTTATGGAATGAAATATATTATACAGTTGTGTAGTTTTCTCTTTGCTTGATGTTCACTCCCGTATTTCGTGTAGCTGAATTAAATTATCCTCATTTTCAGTGTAGGGAAGATCATAAATTACTCTAAATATTGGCAGGAATATTAGGAAAGAATCTATTCATTTTGTTCCCCCAAATATATATATATATATATATATATATATATATATTAGGAAAGAATCTATACATTTTGGGGAACATGTGTGTGTGTGTGTGTGCGTGTGCGTGTGTGTGTGTGTGTGTGTGTGTGTGTGAGTGTGTGAGTGTCCATCCAACTGTCGATGCTATAACTCTACTTAGAAAGGCCCTAGAGACATTTTTTTTGGCACTCAGTCTTGGTAACTGTTGTTAGTGGTATTATTATTTAACGATTTTTCAATATACCGTTATATTTAATTATACACAGAATCGCAACGATTATATTTATGGTTGAGATAAATGTTATTAACTTCTTTTAGCAAACGTCTCATGGCTTTAAAGTTTTCTGTGCTGGTGATATTTAAAAAGTGTATGAATTTTTTAACACTCTTAAAAGTGGAATACCTTTAAAGAAACGATAAAAAAAACGAGTGGAAGAGTTTTAATAATACTTATGTATACTGAATAATAATTTGATACTACTTAATAATACTTTGAGTTATATGGAGACTTTTGAAGTTGTTAATAAGTGATTCAATATTTTAATTAAATTTATTATGTTTTAAAACCAAGTAACAACCATCTTTCGATGATAGAAAATGGTGCTATAATGCTTTCGGTGATGTAGTGTGACGCCAGATGGGTAATATTGCCAGCATATGGAATTAATGCTTTCCCATCCTCGATTCTTATCCTCAAGGCTTTCCTAACTATGGAAACTTTTGTAACTTTAATGCTCAGCAGATGTATTTAACGTTACCCGCAGCAAGCGTTGGTGGAGTCTTAAAGAAGATTTGTTAAGGGATATTTTTAGGATTTGATTATACTATCAATAATTTTTACTTGATTATTTTTATTTAGTAAATGGTACAACAATGTATACATAAAATATGTTGAATGTTGTACTGCATTAATATATTGTGCAGATGTTAAAGTTACTTGAGTTCATTTCAATATTTTTAATAATGCATATACATGCCGTAATTTCACAAGATAATATATATGTAAGCAATCGGTATGAAAATTGATTGATATATCGAATAATCATTTGGTGTTTAACATCCACAAAAAGTTAATATCGCTTCCAGTTCATTTGGAAGAAAGGTATATTTGCCGTCATATCTAAATTTCAAATTGAAAATGCATTATTAGTTTGGATGTTTAATTTACACAATAATTATGCAATGGGTTTCTATATTAGCACGTTATTAAACTCCTTAAACTATAACACATTTATAATAAATCCATAATCTTTAAATTTTACAAGACAAACATTTGTATTCCTGGTTAAGAAAGCCTAACAACCTCATTATAGTTATATACACATATTGCCTCTGCACCAGTTCAATCTATTGGGAACTTATTGTGTTCACAATTATTTACGCAATGTTGTATGCTAATTTAAACTTTGTACGCCCACTATCTTGATACCATAAGAGATATAAAAAATCATAACATAACAGTTATAAAGTGACTACAAATAAATTAGATTGTGTGCCATATAGGCTACTAGTTATAAAATCATAAATATTAATATCAATAACATCACAATATACATCATAAAAAAAATTAAAACATAATAAATAATAATAGAGTGTACATATAGACAAAACAACTTCATACAACATCTTTTCACAATATACAACATCAGGCTGAACATTTAAGACATAGTATGCGCTACAGCCAGAATAGGTCTTAAATTTCATTAAAGATTCTACAGTTCTTTGTTTGTTTGTCAACTCGTTCCACTTTACGTCTGTCCGACCAAAATTTGGTATGTGTGAAAGCGTATATTTATTCTTGTACGCCACTTGTAGACGTAAAGGAGAATTTTTTCTTACTTTTTAAGATATCTTAGTTGAAATATTTTTAATGAACTGCATTTGAAATTGAATATAAAGATTTACCTAAACCTTCTCGTACATAGTTCACGTCCAGTTAAATACATGTCTCAAGTTTTAAAGTTTGTTAATTACTGTATTTTATCTTATTATTTATTACAACAAAATTCACCATTCTAAGAAGAAATTTAAAGTGAGTTGTAGCTTAAAATATGCTGGCTTGTATTCAAAAAGCCCCCTTATTCCTTCTAAATCACCTTAATTATCATAACGAATAACTTATGTACTACATATTTGTAAAAATTTACAAAACATCGGTGTATTTATATAAAAAATGAAATATTAAATATTTTAATGAGATCCCAATAGTATTGCGCCATAAGTATTTATTATGGACATTTTTATTTTTTCATTGGAATGTTTCTGATTGTATTAGCTACATATTATTGAATATGCATTAATATTTTCTTTGTGTTGTCTAATTTTTAAAGTAATTTCTTCTAATAATATTGTATACTGTAAATCGAAATTTTATTTATCTTCTATTGTTCCTTTTTGTAAAATATAACATATTTTCATACATTTTACATCAAGTCAGGAAATAAAGATAAGCAATGATTAAATTCGTAAATTAAACATTTAAAAATGTACGAGTAGAAGAACTAGGATTCTAGATTGTGCAATACGAAGTGTTTTAAGCTAAAAGCCTTGTCTTGCTTTTGGCAGTGAAATAAAAATACTGTGTCATAACTCCATCACAGTGCACTTATTATTGGTTTCATATCTGCTCCGCCTAAGGAACTTTCAACACGATGTTGTTTGCAAGATTTTTAATGTATTCTTTCATATGCAGAGTGTCTCGCAATAGTTTTATTAATTTTTATTACGTTGTTCGGCAGGAAAAAATAAAAGAATGGTACATAATAACTTAATTATATCCAATATAGCTTAGCTTAGTATGACTATGTATGTCTTTCTGAAAATCCATTTATGCTATCCTATGCAATCATTGCATGCAAGATATCAGTTGATGACAGTACATGACGTGACACAGATCCGTTTACCTCTGACAGGTAATGTCCCCACTGCCCGTGAGCCGTGTGTCTCGTTACAAACCCTCTTAATACACTTACATATATTTCATATTACTGTAATGACAAATTGTATTGAGTATTATTCGGTGATAAATCCACAGTTCCAAGTTGTTCCACAATATTAATTGTGGATCATGCACTGATTGCATACAGGATATCAGTTTATGACAGTAAATGACGGGACACAGATCCGTTTACCTCTGACAGTTTATGTCGGCACTGTCCGTGAGGCGAGCTAATTCTGTTATCACGACTTGGCTGTTGTCAGCTGTCTACTCGTTACATATTTTGCAAATCAATTTCATATATAAAGTTATGCAATAAAGTTTTAATTATCAATATAGCGTATTTACGTTTTATTTGGTTTTTGAAGAAAGTAATGGAATTTTTAAACGAGATTTTTAACACGATAAAAATATATAAATATAGCCTTCAATACCTAAGATTTATCTTGATATTGAATACTTATATACCGTAAATAGATTATTAATCAGTATGACATATTATAGTAGCGTAACAATGTTTATGTATAAATAAAACTGAGATTTAGCACCAATTTAGACCTATTGCAGAGTAGGACACAGCCAGAGATATAAACGTAAATGTAGACGCTTTATGCCTGTAGTAGGCTTCTCAGTTTCTCAGTAAATTTTATTGCGAAATTGAAAATATTGCAGCAAATATTTTAAATTAAATAATTTTGAGTTAATTTTAAATAATTTTGTGAGAAGTATTTCTAAATAAAACATGCCTATGTTTGATTCCTTTATCACTAATCTATGTGCATGCCCAATTTGTCCAACATATAATCTATTCAAACTTTTGACTTATCACTTATTACAGAACGTCAGCTGATATTTATGTATTCAAGTTAAAAGTAATTTCACTCTTGAAATAGCTTTAGAACATATTGCATATAATATAATAAATACATTTTAGTTAATTATAAATCATTTTGTGAGTAGTATTTCTAGATAAAATATACGTATATTTATAGATTCCTATATGTAAACAAAGTGCACGCCTAATGTTTCCAAAACCTAATCGTCGCAAACTTTTGCATATTCACCTCTATTTAAAAATAGCGCCAGTTTTAATGTGCCTGTATGTAACTAGTCACTGTCAATAATTTATTTAAAAAAAATTTAAGTTAAAATGTAGCTGTGATTATGAAGTAATAACCCCTAGTATTGAAGCATAGAGACGGTAGTTATAATATCGATATAGAGGTTATCACCATGGAATGTGATCACTCTGAACATTCCTACGGGATCGAGCCACATTCCAGAAATTGTTGCTCACACCTCCCCTCCTTACTTTCATAATTGAGTTCAAACCAATTCTTGTTTACTTTATTCAATTGAGTAACTAAGTAATAAAATAATAATATAACTCGGAAGAATTCACTTCGATCGTTTACACATCCACTTGAGGTATATTAATTTTTTTAATTCAAAAAATATATCATATCAATTAAAACAATTGAACTAAAACAAAAATACTACAAAGTTTAAACGATTATATAGCATAGGCCTATATCTATTTAAATACATGATCCTGTCTGGTTTACTCCATTTTATGTACTTCTTCACTATTATACTGGCATGAAAATAGTTAAACCGGCTAAGAATAGACAGGTTATCCCTTTACATAGTATGTATCCATTTAGAAGATCATCATAACTGTGTCTCATATCATTGATGTGTCTCTCCTAATATACCGTGTTACCAAATGTTATGCACACTGAAGGGATATTGCAAAGTATAAGAAATACAGCAAAGATTAAATGTACAAAGTTGAGAGTTATTACGTTGATTTGATTTGATTTGTGAATTATTAAATTTATTTGTAGGCGTAGTTATTACAAGGCCTCTCACTACATTCGCTACACTCAAAGAATTGTTTTGGTCAAAATCTTCAACTTGTCTAAGTTCTCTTATTAGAACCTATATTGTAACGTTTTTTCATGAAATATTTATGACAATTCCTTTTTCATAGTTTTTTATAATAGTTTTTCTATATTATAATGAAAATCTTTTAAGACAAGCAGGCTCGGAGTGTATGATTCGATTTAACTTTCTTGGTAGGCAAGGACCAATTTTTATCGTAATTAAAATAAATTAGATTACTTGGTGATTTCAAAAATACGACATATGTTATACTTCCCTTGTGGTTTTAATAAAATAAATAATAAAAACCCGTTTTTTGTTTAATCGTTTGAGGAGAAATTTATTTTATTCCTCGGATGGCTGGTTTTTAAACAAGGAGGTGTTCTTAAAGGGATACTGGTGGGGAGGGGATCTCAAAACACTACAGCTAGGCTAACATTATATGACATAAATTTATTTATTTACAAAAATTACTAATTTTCAGATCTGCAAAATTAAAATTTGTTAGCTTTTAATTTGTTACACGTTTATCTCAAACGTAAGTGGTTTTCTTCTGTGAATTATGTTTATTGAAGTAAAAATTAAGAATAAGATCTGTTTATTTTGGAAACATACTTTAAAAGCGTAGTAGACGCAGACAATTTTATTAAGTATACCTGGCGCACAGTTTTGAGTTACTATATCTCACTTAAACTTTTCAATTCAAACGTTTTCCTTCATTATAAATAACGATACGAATATCTTTTTTAAGTATACAGTTGTAATTACGAGTATTTAGGATATATGAGCTTTTACGGAAATTCTTCTAATATCAAAATCCCTTCTCACCAAAAAGTCTCTCATAATGAATGAGGCTGAATATTTATTGAGATTAAACCTTATATTAAATGCAATTTTTATATAATTATAATGAGTGTAGGGTTTTATTTCTTAGGAATAAACATATATTGGTTCAAAATATAAGTCCAAAGACTGTATTTGAAACACCTAGGAGGTTTGTGAGTTTTGAAAGCGTTTAACGGAACACAAACTTTGAAGTTCCAAAAGAGATAAATGAATAGTTGTTTGTTTAGGTTATGAAAGTAAAGTGTATACGTAACTTTGTAAGAATCTTGGTCTAACCAATACCAAGATCATCATCATCGATAAATTACTTTCAACAGTCGGGAAACACGAAAGAAGCTTAGTGCAATGCAATATACTAATTTTTGAAGGCACACGTACAGTATATTAATTATAACCTATATTTTAGCTGGACAGTTATTATACAATATGTATAACTGCCTAGGCCCTTAAGTGACACCTTTACACGTTTTTCCCTATTTCTTATGACATAGGTACGATACAAAACACACACATGTTTTCGTGACATTTTCACTTAAAAACCTCACAAAAGAACCACTTAGAAAAGGACTATTTTACTTACATGTTGACATTGGTACAGGAAAAGAATAATAGGAAAAGAGACTTACCGAATTATTCATTAACACTAATTTCGTATTTACTGAAAGGTAATAAACATTTTAGATGTATAAGTTTATCCGCTACATCTCAATATTACATTTTTTCTTATAAACATCTCTTCGACTTAGGCAGTATTTTAAATGCTAAATGTTTCAAAGTAATAATTAGTTGTACAGTAAATAATGCATAGTGCTCAAGATGTACTATAAAATAAATGTGTAATTCCATCATACAGATATAAAATATCTGTGAAAGATATTATGGATATTCTCAAGAACTTGCTAAATACGTTATTACAATTATAAGAGCATCAATGGTAATGCATTTTACAGAGATATTCCATCCATCCATTTAAAAATTCGTACAAAATGAAATAGGCCATCATTTTGTGGGAAAAGCTAAGAGACAGGACACCTAAAAGAGGTTCTCAGGCGGAGTGTGAATATCTTTTGCTGTGTCACGCCCCTTCATTTGCACCAGACACAGTTTTGTGAAACGATGTGTTTAAATAAACCAATGATCTCGAATAAAAGAAAATAATAAAAATGAGTATTAAGCCTAATCTTTTTAGTTTCATGAAGTAATGTTCAAATAATGAATAATTTCGAATTACATATTTTTGTTTTCTCATCAAATGTTTGGTAGTGTTATAGTAGGGCTACTAACAGAAAGTTGATTTGATACCAAATTTGTTCAGGATGTTATGATTTACTGCTAGAGAGGGCTGCCGGATCCAGGCAAGGCCCGTGGCTAACCACCAAAACCTCAATCCTACTGCCTGACCCCTTCCATTTAATCTCAAACAAGTTTGACAATTAAAGCCTTAATATTAGAGAACTAACATTTTTAAGAAATGAAAATCATTACAGTTTTAACATAGTTCATAATTAGGTTTCCTCAATTAATAAAATGATGGATTTAGAATTGTTTCGTATTTAATGTTTGTTATATACAGAATTTTAGTGTTTTCAATATTTAATTAAATTCCAAATTTTGAAAGTATATGATAACGCGATTTTTAATTGTTGTTTTATTAACTTTAATTGATTTGATATTCAAATAATATTGGTCCAAGTGGCTGTCCACTTGGATCAAATTTCAAAGTAAGTGACCTTTTATGTTTTTGTTGATAGAATAATAGAAGGATTTTCCACGTTTTATTCCTTCAAATGCCTATGAGATACTTTGAAAGCATTTAGTTTTTCTCTCATAGTTTAAAAATTACGGGTATACAAATGTCCATAAAAACTAAGGAGCACTCGAGGACATTTTCCTATTTATCTGGATACTGAACTTCTTGGGGTTCAAGTCTAATGGGGTAACGTGTAGCGAGGAATGGTATTGTTGGTGACCATACCTGACTTAAGAGATGTTGTTAATATATAGTGCTCATGCGTATAAGTCCCACTAATGACAGGGTTTCCACACAAAAACTTTCATAACTCTTTTGTCTAATGTATTAAGATAAGTTTGAATGTGGAAATGAAAGTTTTCAATTAATCTGCATTGAAGTTACGGATACTCTGAGGATGTCTAAAGCAACATTCATTGCAGTAGAAAGTCAATGTTCATTTGTGGTGCAAACTCGTAATTGTGTCTGAGTGTCTAGGTAGTGAAACTTACATTCAAAAAGATACTTCATTCTGTTTATAGGTTACTTCTATATTTTAAGGCGTTACATAAAGTAATAAGCAAGAGAACTAATAGTCTGTACTGGTCAGCTATTACATGGAGTTCTATATTAATAAACCCACAGTTAATTAAACCCATACAGGATTATATTAAATAAAAACTAGTTTTTATATAAAATAAGGTTTTTATTATTACCATGATGTTTTGAATATGACCATTATTTAATGTAATGTGGCCGAAGAAAGGATAATCTTGATAAAATAATTTAGTATATTTTATACTTTTCCTTGTAGAACTTCTCCTTCCATAATATGGACGAGAGATATTTATATGCCAAGAGCGTTAAGATTCTGAATTGACAAATTCGTTTAAGAGAAAGTTTGCTAGAATATGATAGATGGCTGAAGATCAAGGTACAAGCAAACAAAAAATATGAGAAATAATCTTTTGCAATAGTGTTCTTATGATACAAAATGTGTGAAACTTTGGTGCAATGACTGCGGTACCGCACCTGCTGTATGTTTGGATTGTTATAATAAGAAGCACTATTGATTATTTTCAATGTCGTGCTTATTTTCTCAAATGATAATATCCGGTAGTGTATAATATTTGTAACGTGGTTCTTTATTTTAATTTCTGTACGTATGTTGAAATGAATTTTTTTATATAACTCTGATAAGCTACACTAACTGACTACACACAGCCGATTGCAAAGATCAATATTGAATATGTGACGTGGTTTTCTTCAACAAACAACATAAAGGAAGGCGACTTTTCTTAGTACATCAGGGCACTCTCTCTTACTCTGTGCCACTAGATCAAGTCGCCAAAGTCACAAAACTTAATTGGCTCCAAGTTTTGTAAGCTGTGATTGTACTCTTTGTTGTATAGTCTACTTTTCTCAAGTGTCCAGAAAAAGTCGGGACCCTGTAACACTCTTTTGTTCGAAGATGGGCAACTCCAAAACAGTGCCATGCTGTGTGACATATGAAGACAACACCAACGCTGGTGATTTTGACTTCGAAATTCTTAATAACCTTATTATATCTTCTACTGGTTGTATTTTCAGATAATTCTTTGTGATATAATTGTGTTCATAATTCTATTCATTGTTTTGTTTAACTACATACAACTAATTCCCGTTGAACATACTTTTTCTTTCAAGTATTTTTAAAAATTTTAATTTCAAAGATTCATTAAGTAATATAATTAAATAATTCATAATACTTCATAATGCAATTTGAAAAAACTTTTATTTTTTGCTTTAGAGATAACGGATGCTAAATAAAAATTTGCATTAATATATGTAAGCTCTCTTAATGTACCACATTTTAATATTACAAATATGCTCCAAATTATGCATTGTTAATCGTGCTCATTATTGAAATTAATTTAACGTATTTTTTACTCTGTCTGCAGTTTTATTTAAGGAAAAAACTTCACAGGTCACAATGTTTAAGTAATCTATGACGATAAAACAAAAACTTTTAACTAAAAAAAGTGTTGAAATCATACACCAGGTAACCATACGGTTTAAATATAAAATGCAAATATTCCTACATTTTAATATTATTTATTTCTCTACGCTTACAAATATCCAGCATAACAGCTGACTGAAAATGTATTGGTTATGGTATACATTCGTATATTATGATTAATATTGATTCCTCATTGCTATGAAAACTAAAAAGTATTTTCTTTATATACGTGATATGTCTATTCCCGTTTCTTTTGAAAATATCATAAGGCACCTTCGTATCACATCGTAAGTACTATCATTAAGAAGGCCAAAGACTTTGATTACAGGATTCCTCTATTTTGGTCTCAAATAGTTCAAGTTTAGGTAAAATCTCTGACGCTATTCTATCAACCACATGTTTTAAAGAAACTGCATGCGGGAAAGTCGCGGGAAATTGAAAGCATTTATAATAAAGAGAGAATAATTTCTCAAGAGAAATTACACATTAAGATCAAGCGGTAGTGGTATGGAATATAGGATCTTATAACAAGTACAAAACTAGATCGGTTTGGTAAATTTGTTGATCAATATTATTCATCATTGTCATAAAGAGATTTTTTAAACAGAATACAAACATTGTCTTTTATTAAATGCACTTCATAAATCAGAATAATACGGCAGCTTAGTACGTCATACTCAATGTTATATGTAGGTTATACTGATATAATGAATATTAATTCATGATCTTTTTTTAAACAGTTCAAAGCTGCAATAAATTACGAGCCGGTATTGAAGAGAAAACATAATATGTTTAATAGACTTAGTAGTTACATGAAACCCCATAATGAGGATAGTGTTGTTTTATAATAATTTATATATGAGTATATACATTATTTTTACCTTACGTACGAATTTAGATGTGAAAATTTTAATTTAATTTCGACTTAAAAAGACATTTGATTTCTTATAATTGATATTCTGCTTATTATGTCCTTCTTGGTAGCTCAACATCTACTTTGTGCTCTATTAGACATTTTATTAGAACAGAGTATAAAATAAAAGTATTTAGTGATATTCAAGTGTGAAAATGTATAAAAATAAATCCAAACATGTTTGTAGAAGGTTACAAAGCGTGCTGTGCTGCGAGGGAGGCGCCAGGGGAGACTAATGCTGTTCATCACAAAGGCGAGATCGCGACTAATTGTAGAAACTGTTTCACCCCGGCATAGAAATGGAGTATGCAGTTTTATTTACTTAACTTTGACCTTTGTGTCATGTAACAATTTTTTATGAGATTCTTTTATTTCATTTTCATAATGTGTGTTGTAAATATTGTATTCATCGTTTTACAAACTCGCCTTAGATAGCAATTATTAATATATGGTTACCTTAGATTCTTAAGAGAAACTATAATATAAATTAAGAATACAAATTATTAAGCTAAATATTTTTTACAGCCTACACATATTATAAACTCCTACTATTTTTAAGCTATTTTTCATCTTCATCAATTACAAGAAAGTTTTTGTTATTTTACGTTTTTGTTTAGTGAACGTCAAATAACATTTTTGATATCTTAAAACATAATCCCATATACGCCTGGATACAAGTTTGTAAAAATTATGGAGGTTTAGCAAGATTATATATAATAAAAACATTGTATGCTCAAATATAAGTTTTTGTGTATAAAAACCTTTTAGTAATATATATTAATATGTTAATGTATATTCTGTATATATAAAACGTACAGGCTCTATAATAAATAAAAGTAGTTAAATAGTGACATTATATAACAATGTGAGGAGATAGCCAAAAGATTAACACGAGAATGATCATTAACTTACTAATTAAGTGAATGATGATATCACTTACAAAGTTAATAAGATCTAAAAAGGTAGGAGAGTTTATTGTAATCGAATTACAGGTTATAAATAAATATAGAGCAAAAGTTTTCTAAATGAATTAATAAACGATAAATTTATAGTGGTTTTAGCTGAATTATAATCTTATCTAATTAATAGGCTTCTAAATAAAAAAAACACATTTAAAATGAACCTTATACTGTTATATTTTTGAAAGGTCCATGGTTTTGGAGGAGATTGATTGGTTGCCTTTCACACATTGAATAATATAATATTGAGTCAAGGAGCGCTACTAAACCATGTGGAATGATTTTCAGATCTATCAAAACCCGGAGTACTTATTTTTATGTTCTTGATTAACTACAAATTATAATATCAGGTATTAGTAGCAGTCACTATTATTTAAGAAAATGTGTATTAACATAAGTTTGATTGCGTAGAGTTCTTTTTTATATGGTTTACCGCATGAAATATATTATACAGTAGAATAATTTGCTACATGATATAAAATTGTCTTGAAGTTCATTGAAGTGTTATGTATGTGTATATGAATTATATTAAGTTGAACGAAATTATCCTCAATTACATCGTAGGTGAGATTATTTATTACTCTCAATATTGGCCCTTGTCAGGTATCAATTAACGAAACCCATGTAAAATTATGTTTCTCTAAAGGTTTTGTATCATAGATAAAACTATTAGATATGAGGTCACATTGTTTAACTTTTTCTAGCCTAGTAGTGTTTTTATTCCAAATAATAAAGTTTCAGTTAAGAGCCTATTTTTGCGGCCTGCTGAACGTAGTTTAATAGAGTGTTTTTTGTATTTTGTGTCAATTTAAGACTTTCCTCTTTGACATATCATAATGTCTACTTTTGGAACTCTTGGATGGAACGAAACATTAAGAGTATCTACTCGTTCGTTTGAACACGATTATCAGAGGCCAAACACAGACTACGTTCATAATAATGTTTGTTCAACTTCATAGAACACCTTAGTGACAAAGGAAAGCCAATCGGGTATCGGTGTCTTCCCCTAGTACTATAAGTGCATAAAGACCGTAGTTGACATTACCTATCCACCATATAGTTATAGTTATCGTGAAGGGTAAACAATAGACATTTAAACTTAGTTCATTATTTATTTTAGGGTGTAGACTAACAATTTCAAATAGCAGGGTATTATTTAAATATTTTATTTGTTATATGTATATTTATAGCTTACTTTGATTTAAATAATACCCTGATATATAATCAACTAACACCAATTGAAACATGTTCGTTAGTCATTGAGCTTAGGATATACTTTTAACTTTCAAAGCGTGTGTTAATAGCACATGTAGTCAAGTTAGGGATGCATATATGATGTGTAAAATGTCTATAAACACCCTAATATTTATTAAACCGTAGCTGAAAATACTTGATAATTTGTCTAATGTTGTACGGTTATCTCATATTTTAAATAATATAAATCACACGGCTACTTTGGAAGGATGACCTTAGGAGAGTGTTGTAGAAATACCGAATGCAAGAATAGAACAATATGAATATTATTTTTAGATATTCAATATACTACAAATCTTACTTTATAAGCTTTATGTTTCACTAAATGGCAGTTGATGAGGTTTGATCAATAAGAAATTCTTAAACCATAATATTGTTTGGGATAAATATTTAAGGAACTATACACTAAAAATTAGAACATTATAAATACATCTTCATTAATATATTGACATAGCAATTTATTAAAGAAATAGTTCAGAAAATACGGCTATGACATTGATCAAACTTTATCGTAGAATTTTGAAAACGAAGTTGTTTCTATACATTTAACACACTTTTAAATAACGTGTGCAATATCCGTGTGTTTCAACAATAATTGTTTGTAGTCCAGTCAATCTCTATATAAATAATTATTTGTTAATATAGCATTTTATAATCGTAAAAATTTGACAAATCTATATAATTTTAAACAAAACAATAGAAAAATTACAAATATTACATGTTTAATAGAAATTTTATACTTGTATATGTATGCAAAAAATCTGGGAAATTATAAAAACTCAACTTTAAGCTTAGTTTAGATACTGTGTATTTAACTATGATTTTAGTTTTAAAAAGTGGATATAAACTTTGGTTAATTGCACGTCACAGCACATTATTGTTTTACGTTAACTTATTTAATTTAAACAATTTACTTATACATTTACAATTACACATAATCTAGTACAGCAAAAGTATTGCATCATATGTTAACTGATTGTTGATTGATGGACAAGTCAAGTCATAAAAGTCCACCAACCTGCTATATTCGAACAAATCGGTAATTTCCCACGAGGTTTCTGCTGGTGTTCCAGTATAGAGAAAAACTTTCAAGCGTAATTCACGTTTTTTAGAGCTCAAAGCTACAAATTTATTATCAAATTTTAGCAATAGGTGATATCAGCAACACATGTTGTAACATAAACCCTTTGTGTTGAAATGAAAATGTCGTCTTATTATTTAAACTGTATTACTTTATATTTCTATGCAAGTATTGACATTTTAACAGATATAGAGTAATTAATACCTGTAAGAGCCAACTCCTATATTAAACTCTCCTTGAAAAATATTTTTATCATAGATAAGGGCAACATAAAATTTCCAAACAAAGATGTATCTGTAAACCGCAGCTGATGTAACCATATTGTGCTCAGTTTTGGCCTCGGAAACATTTACCGACATGACAAATCGTCTCCCCACACGGTCTTGTGTGGTTCTGCTCAATTCTAATAAACTTTACCCGTTTCAGAAGAGTGACTGTTCATCATCAAGTAAAAGAAAGGTTCCCTACTTATCCTCTCTACTCTTTTTTTGAAGTTTGTTTTTGTTGGCAGTCGTAGGTGGTTGGTTGGTGAATGCAGACCTATTGCGGCCTGTATTCTGTACTTCAGTTTTAATTATTCTGATTCCTGACTTACGCGTATAACAACGTTCTTGTATGGTTTGTTTCTTTTAACCTAGTTTGTAAGGTCAGCTATTTACCTGAAGAAGAGATCAGATTGCAGATCTCGAAACGTAGTGTTACTGGTTTTCTGTACCACTGAACGATGGCAAATGTCCGGAAAAGACCTATTTCTTTCACCATCCTCTCTATCTTTCTTACAACCTACATAGAATCTATAAATGCTACATACTTTTTAAGTCCTTAAAAGCATTTTAGGCCAGAAGGTCTGTGAACAAGAAGACAACCCCTGTGCCATATGTTCTTCAAGCACGAATTGCTTTACCCTGTTGGAATCACAATACAGCCCTGAGAACCATGGTACAAACAGACTGTAATATTCTCACTCATGTGTAGAACCGGGTACCTGGACATCTTACAACGGGTTTTCCGGGAAAATTGCTGGGGTTCAGTTATCATAAGGTCACCGCACGGAGCTTATTCAGAAAGACGAAATTAATCTTATTGGTCTTGAAACAAAGATGATTGAAATCATCCTTGGTTACTGAATATGAACAGTCCCTATTTCTCGGTAATTAACCACACAAAGGAGCTGGAGTTCATTGGTTTTGGGCTAAAGGTATTATTATATTTACAAAACAATCAATATATTAAGAAAAATATTCATTTATAACAATATAATGACATTTATCCGACATCTGTAAAGTTGATACTGCAATTAGAACTAAGGTTGTATATTTATAATAATAGTTAATGATTCTAATACCCTATAATGTAAGATAATCGACAAGGTTAAACGTAAGTTAACGTTTATAATAGGCCATCTATATCTTGGAGGTTAACAAATTTGGGAATGATATATTCCATCTAACTAAGGACTGACTGTTCCATCTTAAATAATGTACGAAGTCCTTAATAACAGTTTCTTTAATCATTTAGCACATGATTTTGAAGATAAATTTGAAACAGACAAAAATACAGAATGTGGAATAAAGTAACATAACATATATGATTTAATATGTTGTGGAAAAATATACTTTTAAAAGTCAAAATAACTATAATTATTTAAACCTTGTAAACGATAACACTGTTACCAAAATGATTGGGTATTAAAACACTGGTGCCAAGCAATCACTAATAAATACACAACATCATAAAAAGTGAATTGAAACGATGAAAAATTTATTCCTGGGTTAAGTTGAAATTTATCTATTAAACTGGAAACAACTGGCAATAACTGGTTCTACAGGCAATAGAGACATAATAGATTTTATTGCATTTTGCGTTAAAAATTGACTGATGTTTGTACTGATGTTGTATAGATGTTATGTTTTATGATTGTACCCGTAACTATGAATGCTCAAATTCAACATAGTTATCATCATCAAAGTAACTGGTGGAACAATATTTTACTATAACGTATATGTTATTCTGGACACTGTATAATAACTGAGTTGTTAATTAATTGTGTTATAATACTATTGGTTTATTGAGAACAATAATATGCAAACTAAATTATTTTGTTAAGTGGTATATACTTATATTTGTATACTGGAACGAAAATAAACATCAAAGGGAGATGTTTTATTTATGGCAAATCGATGTCGATGAATTTTTATGTGAGTCGTTCCTCAGCTTGTCGGCTGGATGTCTGATATTCATAGTCTAAAACTCCGTACACTTGCCAATATCTCTGAAATCAGGATTTAATTATTAACAATAAAGTTAGTAGGGTCTTATTTCTATTGTTTGGTCTAATTATAGATATAATTTCATCCTATTGTTGACTTTTGGGAAAAACATACTGTAGACATTAGTATCTAATGGTTGTTAGTGGCGTCTAATTATACTAATATATTAACCAGTTCCAGTAAAAGCCTAATTCACAAAATTTTATCTAAAAAATGCGTAAATTTTAATTTAAAATTATTTTTGTTATTCTTATCAAAGTGGCAAGATATCAGAAACTGCAATCTATTCAACAGCATCAAGTAGGGTTATATTTTGTTATTTAATCCACTAATTAAGAGAATCGGCATTCTTTTGAACTTGAATTTTCCGACCGCAGGTCTCAAGTTACCCTCTCATTGATAAACTTTAAGCCATGAGTATTTATTACATCATTTTATTGACATGTCACATTGATAGTTTTTACAAGATTAAAAAACACATGTCACATTGATAGTTTTTACAAGATTAAAAACACTATATAACCATTGTAGAAATAAAGAGTTCATATTTTAGTACAAACATCAGATGACTACTCGTTAACCAATGTGAATGAAAGCCTAAATATACGTTTGAAACACATTTCACATTTTAAACTCTAACTTTATATCATCAAAATTAAACAAATATAACCATATGCGTTACAGAAAGACTCCATCAAGTCGATTTAAGTTTATATACAACGAGTATCTGATTTGTTAAAACTGTACACATTTACAATTATATTGTAACATATATTGTATACTAAAATTCAACTACAAAATCGATTGTTTATACAAACAAATCTGAACGTATACATTTTAGTTCACAATCTTTGAAAATCCCTAGGTCTATTTCTTCGATACATCGTTCGTACAGACGGAAAGAAATCGGATTTCGTCCAATAGTGACTGGCATCCTTGGCTTCAACAAAAATTCAGGCCCCTTCAATAAATATATATATCTGTATATATATATATATATATATATATATATATATATATATATATATATATATATACATATATGGCATACATGGCATATATGGCATACTTATTTTTAATTTTTCAATAAACATTGAATCACAAAAAGTACTTGCTTCGCCGGGACTCGAACCCGGATCTCTCACGTGCCGGGTGAATGTGCTACCATTACACCACATATAATAGACTGGAAGACACCAATATAAGGACACGTTTTTGGTCAGCTGACGTAATGTAACATTTATTTACGCTTCTGATGGTTGGTTTCAATTATATAGATCAAGGAAAATATAATTTGAGATAAATTTATCGTCTCATATTTATAACCTTAACTATACCCCCATTTTGATCCCTACCAAACATGGTGTGATTGATTATTTATTTATTTGGTAGGATGTTTTCCTCCATCACTACCAAGGAAAACCAGGTTGTGTGTTTATAGAGCGCAAAGTTCCACAATTCTAAATGTTTATGTTATTAAATTCTGTGTTATTATTATATACTGGTCAAATAAAACTACCTATTTTATGACTTTGAACATATTATTCTTTTAAATATTGCACTAAACAAATATAATACTAAAGTAACAAGTACAGGGAAGGAAAACCCTTTGTCTGAGAGAGGTGAGATTCGCCTGCTCTGAACAGTTTCCCCGGGGGCTTATCGTGTATTTGGCTCCAACGTGGCTGAAATCTCTTATTCTTATCCCTCCATTTAGCCAACGAAGAGCACTGCTTTCCACAACTACTTATCTCGCCAGTCTTCCCACATGTGCTTTTGTGTGTCAAACATTGTGTGAGACAACTATTTGTAACTCCACTAAATATAAGTTATGTTGTTATTCACGCCAATTCTATGATGAAATAAATATTTAAATAATTATTTAAATTTTTCCGAAAGTTAAAAGCTAGTTAACTTATTGATTAGCATTCAATAATCAGGTAATTATAAAATAAGAAATAAATTATATTGGTATTTAGTTAAATCACTAAAACAATAGTTTTTAATACATATTTTTATTACAATTTGGTATTATTTGAGTTACTAAACATCAGCAGTTCTACATATTCAATTTCAATTTAATATAAATAAATAATTGTAAAAGTTGTAAAAATAGTACAACGTTATAACTTGCCACAGTTGTTTAAAATATATTACCGTTTCTAAGATTGAAATCTACCCTCGTATTCAGGAGTTGAAAAACCTGCTGCTGCAAAAGAATTGGTAATCGAATTCAGTTCAGTCAATATAATTCGTAAGCACACATTCTAATTGATATTCAGGATCAAACGTTAATGTTCTAGGCGGCCCTCTTTACCCCTTTCCCCACCATCGTCTTCCTGTCAGTTTTGTCTCATATATCGCACCGCGATACGACAGGAAATGCTAACATTGATCTTTTTCTTAGTCCCCCACCTTCTCTCTTTTCTAATTTTTTCTTTAATTATCAATTTTTGAATATGCTCTGTTATGTTTAATTTAAAAACAAGGACAAAGTCTAAAGATTTTTGCCTATAACCGTGTATAGAATTGAATATCGATTTGTTACCAATAAATCAGATAGGTTAGGTGCCCCATGAATGGCACACCACTCATCCGAACAAATGCCACGTTATCTGGCAAACTGGTAAATTGTCTCATAGACTATTCTGGAGGCAATTTTTTAGCATAATTGTCACATATTTAACCATGGTAATGTGTCATGTTCTCAGACACGTCTTCAGTTATTTTATTCAATGATTTTAGTCAGAAAACTGTCATGAACGAAATTTAAGTCATATAATAGCCATTAAGAAAATATATTTATTCACATAAAAAATTAATGTAATTTTATAGTTAACAGAACAGTCATTTTATCGTGGACATTACCCTGCGGTCTACCCTGCACAAAACCAGACGACAGTAGTTACACCGCCCCTTGTAATTAGTTTGTCAGTCAAGATGATCAGGTTACCTTCATGCTGATCTCTACTTAGATTACAATTAATTCGAAGCTACACCATGTCAGAGAATGATAACATAAAACAGTTATTTGCATTAGTAAACAACTTACATATGACCCACATTATAAAGGATATGATAAGGTTTCCATACAAGATAGTATAAACTTAAACAATTATAGGTGAAATTCATACACATATTAGTTATATATTAGATATTAATTACGTAATATTTTATTTGTTTACTCTTCCTAGTCCTATATAACTGAATGCCTGCAGAATAAAAAAAACCTAGTACTGAATTTGAAAAATAGCACAAAAGTGATCGTATTATATAAATTGGGAATCCTTACCTTTACGTTGATTAATGTATTAATTTCTGAAAACTTTTTATGATTTTATAGAAAAATAATTTTATCCCGCTTGTAACATATTGACTATTCTAGTCTTTCAGTTACCACAGTTGTGTTTTGTTTCTGAAGAACTTAAGATTTCCAATGATATATTTAACAAAATTTTCTAATAAATATTTTTTTTAATCTTCCAGTTATCTATGTAGACTTAAAGTATAATATTCAGTCTTATTAATTTTTCAGCTCTTTTTATTTGAACTATTCAACTACTTTAACTAGTTCCACACCTAAATATGTATACTATAATAATAAAGAGCATTTGTTATAATAACTTTAATAATGTTACTAAAATTAAAAGATTTGTCCCAGTTTTGAGCTAAATTATTTGAGTAATCCGGCTTGCTAAGTGTGTACCCACACCTCTACACTTTGTTTAACATGAATCAAATAAGGCTGAGTTGTAATAAAAAAAGCTAATAAGATTTTGTACTAAAAATTGTTCTACAATAAACCCTTATTTTATATGTAAGTCTACGTTTGAGAAAATCTTCTCACAAACACTATAACGAATAGTATATCATATTCATAAATATTCATATAAATTCGAGAGCATACTTGAGATATGCAATATCATAAAAAAAGAAAGAAATATGTTTATATTATAGAGAATAATACTTTAGCATTATTTACAATATTACTTAATTAAATATTCTTCTAAATTGGACTTAAAATTTACTCCCCCCAGTGTTTCCCCCTTGGCCCATTAAAACGATGCTATTACTGGTGAATGATCAAGCCATTGCATTTTAGAGTCCGCCGTTGTCGTAAGGGCTATCTAATGTATTTCTGACACTCGTCTGTGTATTTAATCCTTACATGGTTACTGTTTTATAAAATATCATTATTTATCTTCTTTTCACTCTTCTCAAAAAAATTACCTCAAATTTTTGCGTTAGTAAAAACTTACCTTAATAATTCATTAATAGTTTCAAACATTTTCATTCTTTAGAAAGGACGACATTTTTTACTGACGGATAAATTAAAATTAACACACTAATACGTAATAAAAAGTAAATAATTTATAAGTAACAGCATAACGTGATTATGTATTATATTTACTTTGAATATTAAAACATTCAAATTATTTATATCAGTTATTTGTTAATAATAAAATCGTAGCATTTTTTAAATTTTAAAACATTTCACTGATAGGGAAACGCCACTATTGGTGTCTCAATAATTTTCTTAAAATAAACGAATTTGTTATACCTAGTTGGTATCTGAAAAGTATAATGAAGTTCCACAAAAATTCTCACTTCTTACCATTCAACCTCCACCAGCGAGTCAACCCTTCCCACCATAGATACTTTATGCATAAAAAGTACTTGCACCCCAGGAACTCAATCATGGATCTCTCACTTGCCCAGTGATTGTCCTATAATTTAATTTGAATTAACAGGATGTCAGTTTAGTTATTTTAACACCTATTTGATATAAACTGTTAAAAACTAAATAATGTGTTCAATATTTATTTTATATATTTTTTTGCATATATAATATGCAAAATACCTATATTTATATTATTTGGGTGTAACTCAGCATTTACTTATTTATATACAGAATTCTAACAAAGGCGTAAATTTATTTATGAATACCACTTACAAATAATTTTAAAAGTTGTTTTGAGAAAGTTATCAACTGTAAATATGGCCATTAGTTTTGATTTATGAAGGACGCACAATCATGTAATGCTACTTTACTTAGTATTTGCATGAATAAATAGTATTGACAAATAATATTATCGAACATATATTTAATATATAGCAGTGATGAATTCCAATAAAAGTTCGTTTTAGATTTTTACTTAAAGAACTAAATTATTGTGAATCTGTATGTGTGACATTATGAGGGGACATATATACAGTAGCTGAATGAACGAAAAACGAGCACTACCAATATAATTCCAAGAAATCATTGTGTTTAAAACTACAATTTTAGGAGCCAATTTGAGCGCAGTAAATATGTGGCCACACCAAATAAACCACAAAATAATACACCAGACATTATATGCACATTTCTACTCTGTAAAATTGTCAAGACCCATAAAATCACAAAATCCTTTCCCTAATCTTTTGATTTCCTTATCTACTCCTCTGTTAGCAGTGTTTAAGGTATTGGTATAAAAGAAAAAAGGTAAAGAATGTCTTATTTTACCAGGCGAAGTTAGGGCTAAGAAGCCCTCTCTAACACTTAACCTGGAGACCAACGGCTTAAAGGTGACTTCCGAACCACCACCAATGGCCGGGCAGGCGGCCGCTTGCAAGGACAGGATCGCTCAGCGGTCACCGATCCAAACAGCGGCCACGCTCGACGTTGCTTGATCTGGTTATCTTGCGATAACCGCCGTACCCGCTACACTGCGATCATTGGTATAGATGTGCAGGAGAATATTTTCTTTAAAATTCTTTATTAATCAGCAGTTATTTCATTAAAAACTAAAATTTGAATGCTGGTCGTGAACATGTTTTTAACTTTCTGTAAGTTTAGATACTTAGATTTAATTCCCAAATGCCAACACCACCACATGTCATGTAAAGAGTTTCTCAAAAACCGATTTTCTCGCTTAAATGAAAAGAGTTAAATTACTGTCTACTTCTAGATTAAAAACTAAAATTTAACTAAAAATTATATTTCTTATAGAATTAAGATAAAACATTATTCGTACCACGTAAGTAATTTCCTGTGACTTTTTGTACAAATTCAAAGTAAAAACTGTATTTAAACTAAATTTACCCAAAAATATTTACTGAAAACTAGATATATTGATCTTATTTATTCTGATTGTTGAATATTAATTTGCTATTGCAAATAACCTTTATTATTATTAAAATTTAGAAAATTTACATGAAAAATTCTTACAACTTGGACTCTGTTGCATTTTTTCGTTAACTATTTAGTGTCTCACCCGAACTTCTTAATTTAATTTTTATAACAATAATAAAATACTCCCCATAAAAGTGAGCTTACAAATAAGTTGACAACAAATTACTCTTATGATAGTTGTAATTAGAATTTAAAATTTTCTCTTACACAAAATCTTACGAATTTAGTATAAGGAAAAATAACAACTCAGAAAATTACAAATTATAACTGCTAAACACTAAAAAAATATGACAAGATGCGCGTGTCTGAGTTTTTATACCGACCTCCTCCCTAACCATATAATACTAATATATAATACTTTAACACCAACGCCTTTGACTGACTTCCGACTAGCCAATCACAAGGCTAGATAAATTAATTTTCATTGTATTGTAACTTAATGTAACGCGTTATCAAAGTTGACTTCCATATAAATTTCTGCCTTATCGTACTATTTCTAATTTGGCGGAGTCTTTCCTGAGAAATTACGTTTTTAGTTTTACATATGTTATGACAAATCTACTTATATTCAAAAATATTTTCGTATGTATATTCTCCCAATATTATTTTTTAATTGGGTTTTAATTTGTCTATGTAGCAAATGCTGCAGGGACATTTCTCAATGACGAGACACATGATATTAAATGGTATTAAATATATAATAATGCTATAATGAAATGAAAAACGTTTCCCGAGGGTATAAAAAAAGCTCGAAAACTAGGAATACAATTAATTTAAGGGTGTAAATAAATTATAAATATTCAAAGAATAGTTTTAAAAATTTCTTTGTTTCCGTGTTTGTGCGTTTCCGTGTCTTTCCTTGATTAGAAAGCCACTAATTAAGAATAGAAGTAAACAGAACTCAAACCAGTCTTTAATATTACAAAAAGATTATTTAAAGACATAAATACCGATAATATAAACAAAGGTTTTCTACTGATGAAAATTTGTACATTTCTATATGAAAAAAGACTTTATTTAAAAGAAATGAAAGAGAATCATATTCATCCCACCTATTTGATTATTTAATAAACTGATTTCGATCTCTACATTTCTTAATTAATCCAATTTATGACTGAGGTTGAGATTTGGTTATAAATATAAATAACTTTAATGTGGAAGCAGTTTTCTACTTTATTTTGATTGCCTTGAATCGTATGTACATACTATGCATGAATAATGATATAACATGATGAACGACATAAAACAGGTAATAGGCTATTTGTACTTTTATTGGAGTGATTACCAATATAACCTTTCAGAGAGTATTTAAACGTTAGTTGTTAAATTAAGTTTTTTGTAGTACAATCTATGATATCTTTAATGGGATATTCTTTTTCCGATTGTATTATATTTAAAAGATTTATAATTTATTACATCTTACAAGTGCCGTATTTTCGCATGTTACAGGCATTTTTCACGTGTAATTCTATGTTATTACTTCTTCAATTGCCATAATAATTTATTTTTTTGCATAGAAAGAAAATTTTGTAAACTGGGAGGTTGTTTAAAGATTACTTTTCCAGTCTCAGATGAAGATTCCAAAAATTTTAAAATACACTTTCAAAATTTGTTGGCCATGAAAGTATTGAGTAATACATTTAGGATAATTATGATTAAAAACACTAGATTTGTTTTAGGTGCTCAGATAGAACATTAGAAAGTCTGTTTGTAGAGTTACGAAAATAAAATTAATTACTACAAATATATTTAGTATTTTATTGATAGAATTTTACGGATGAATTTTAAAGTGAATTGGATGGCTGCTGATGAAATTCAAATATTTAATTTTGTTGCTGTCTTTAATATGAATTTTAGATTTCAAATTATGATTTCAAATAAATACATGTTACTGTATCTGAGGAGTCAGAATACACTAAAAATCACTAAATTTACTGACACTTGATAATGTGTTACCAAATTAAAAAGTATATAATTTATGTACCTGATCCAAATTAGATGAGTATAATGCACGATATTTACTTCATTGTTTACTAGGTGGTATGCAAACTTAAACTAAAATAGTGAACACATTACTCATAGCGACCAGTACGAAAGCTACTTCCAGTTCTCTGCAGGGTGATTAACCCAAATATGAAGTAAAGTCAGCACGGACAGAAACATGAACGCATCCTTAGGAACTCGTGCTACTTGTATAAGTTTATCTGTCACAGCGATATACCTTGTAATTTGAAAACCCCAATTCAGAGGTATGAAGTCCTAGAACCAACCTAGTCTCAAGTAAAATACGAATATCATAAATACTAGTGTTGATATTTTTAATGAAATCAGGCAGCTTCGATCGAATTCCATTGATACTCTGATATATAATAATGGCAATGCCGTGTGTAACTAGTTTTTTAACGTACATTCAAGATAATAATTGTAGGAACTCCGTTTTTATACTTAATAGTTAGGTTCTCTGCTCAAATTATCCAGTGTTTCAACTTAAAGCGGAGTGCCTCATGAGAGCTTTATATCCTCCAATAGAGTGTTTGCGCCACTGACCAATACGGACGAAAAGTTGTTTAAAACCTTAAACTTATCCTCCTCCGAGCAGAAAATGACCTTCAAGAGACGGGTCTTCCCCAGCACCTGATTCCATCGCATTCCACGCTCTGATCGATTAATATTATACTCGTATAAACGCTCATATAAATTGGTCAATGTATACACATCGTGTGACAGTACAAAACTGTAAACGCCCTCGGTGGAAAGAGGTTATATAATAAGTTTAATCTCGTAAAAAATTAATAATAAGCCATGTCAATAAATTGGGGTAATAATTACTCGTCGTTTAAACTTAATCGAAGACAGGGTAACTTGATTACCCTACACGGTCTACCCTGCACAGAACCAGACGACAGCAGTTACATCGACCCTTGTAATTAGTTTGTCAGTCAAGATGATCAGGTTACCTTCATGCTGATCTCTACTAAAAATTACAATTCATTCTGAGCTACATCATGTCATGGGATCGTGTTAAATTAAAAAAAATACAAAGAGAAATTCATACATGTATTAGGTACATATTATATACTTATTAGGTCATATTTGTTTTGTTTACTCATTTCAGTCTTGTATAATTTATAATAAAGTAAATTAGTACTTTAAGTTTGATAGGTAGCAAGCTTAGCGGGGACTATATTATTCCTGACTCGAAAGTTGGTAGATGCAATTTATGTACGGGCGAAGCAATTTTAAAAGTACACAAATATCATTAGTTTTTAAAGACATTGAAGTATATGATATGAAACAAATGAAAAAATGTGTAATTTTTTTACATATTTAATAAAACAACATAGTAATTGTCTATTTATAAAGTAATTTATTAATAGAAATATTTTTTAATTAAAATAATCTTAAATTTAGTAGTACGTGTAGTATAAGAAGTATTGAATTACACCTTTTTAAATGTTTTATTTTGGAACTGGGCTAAATAAAAATATATTTATATCATGTAATGAAAAATAATATTTATTGTGTTGTGAGCTAGAGTAATTTCATAAAGAGTGTTAAGCACCATAACGCTTTAATTCGTTTGAACATTGAACTAATCTTCAGATATTTCAGTGTGAAATGTGATCACAACATTATAAAACAAACTAGTTAATTGTGTTTTATATTTAAAATCATTCATAAAGTGTACCATCTATTAATAGTAGGTGTATGAAGTCTTTAAAGATAGTAAACATAATTTAATACTGCATTATAATAAGATTTTCTCTTCATATATAGTAAAAAATTACTGCAAATTTTAAATAATTATTGTGTATAAATAATGTTATTAATATTTTCTATACAATTAATCGTTAAATATAAAATCCTGAACATAACGTTTAGAATACCACTTACGGTGATTATTGAACAATATATAACGAAATACACAACAGTATAATAGTGATTTTTTACAAACGTTAAAGACGAAAATGAAATATCACATAATACAGATTGCACAGGAACGTTTCCGCTCGGCTACCATTCGATGCTTTGTCAATTTCCACGGTCCATTATTGCACAATATACTCAATATAGCTGGATATTTGAAACGTTTACGGGATGTTGGGCAGTAACTGGATAGAAATAATACTCAATTCAGAGTAAAATATCGATGTAATAGACTAAAGTAGAATGATCTGGCATCATTCCACCATTTAAGATGTTTAATACCACGGGATGTAATGTATGCAGAAATGTTAGTTCACCTTCCTTAAGTGTATATTAGTATTTTACAATAAACATTCACCGAACTATTTAAGTTTCAATAGTAAATGGCAAAGAACCAATTAATTTAGAATTTATCAAACAATTAAACATGTTTAATAATAGACTAAATCATTGTTGTATCAAAAGTATGGTAAATAATATGAAGTGTGTTTTTCCTACCTTTAATTTCTTTCATGTAGTTTGTTGTTGTTTCATACTATTATGCTTCCTTATTGAAGAATAAACATATAGTATATTTTGCAGTAAGAGTTCTAAAGTTTAAGGAGCTTTATAGCAAGTAAAGGGACTCAACAACGTTTATATCCTCACGCTGGCCATTTACTAACTTCTCTATTCACGATAGAAGTGATCGTACTCAGCCAGTAATAATTAATCATCACTTGATTAGTTCCTGTGTCCTGTTGACTTTGGCCTCAGTTCGTCCTGTAATTACACCGGAATGAATAATATTTCATCCTCAGTCCACCAGCACAAGTTGTTGGCTTATATGAAACACTTAGGAGGGATTACAACATACTTATTGTTGAATTGCAAGATATGAACACTAATTAAAAATCATAACTAAGTCATACTTGTCTCTCATTGAATAAACTTAGAGGTTCTCAAAGCAATACAAACACATGAATTATGTATTTGGAAACTGTAATTCAATGTATGTTAATATTTTAGAAAAATAAAGAAAATAAAACTAACAGATTTACACATTGACTGCGCCAAACAATGTTAGTCCACCTCAAGTCGGTATAGGTATTGTGCCTGAGTGTTACGATAGCAAATATTCTATTGAAGGGAAACGTTTAGTCTTATACATGAATTTACGCTATTTAAATATAGCACATAAACCTGTAATATGTTTTAGCAGAGGTTGCTATTTCAAAACTGTTTCAATTACACTTTTTATGTACTAAACACATATCGTCATAAAACATTGTTTATGGAGTAAAACAATAATATGTGGTTATGGAATCAGCTTATTAGACACGTTTTTTCTAGTTCTCTAGCACAATTTTCTAGATGGCTGTAAATATTTTTAGACACCGATTTTCCATAAAATACATGACAGTTCCTATGCACTGTGGGAACGGGATTGTGCTCCCATCTACACCAGTGTAAATATAATTTGGGATTCATTATGCTTTTCAGTTCTATTAGCTTTTAATAGTCAGCTAAACGATGGAGTTACACATAAAATAAATAGAATAACTTTAATAGTAAAGTGGCTTAATGTAACAAGTTAAACAAATAACTTAATATTTACTTTATAATAATGTCGTTTACTTTACTAACCGCAGTGAAAATGAGAAAAACACTAATAATACTAATTGCATAAAGTATTGCTTAAAGTATATATATAATATATATATATATATATATATATATATATATATATATATCTGAAATGCGTTTCTCAATCGAGTTTTGTACATAATGTTTAGCTGTGGATATAGGATATGATACTTCAATATGCTTTAATATTAATTTCAGAAAGCCTGCTGAATATACTTTTTTTAATCTATGCAATAATATATTTTTTTAATGTTTACACAATAAATATTTGCCTTCTGAAATGTTTTATAAGTGGTTTTTCTGATTTAAAAAAGTTAAAACTTATTATTTTTATTTATAAAATACTGTTTTTTTTATAATCGTAGCAATCCAACACGTTAAATTTTCCACGTTGCATGCAATTCATAGGTAACGAGTTATAGTAAACAGTTAAGTTGAAATGTTTCACTATGGTTATGGAATAATCACTCCTAATACTGAATCGCAGAGGCGGTAGTTATACTATTAATACGGGGGTTATCACGGTGGAATGTGATCATCCTGAACATTACTAAGGGTTCGAGCCATATTCCCGAGATTATACCTTACTCACCTCTCCCTACCCTTCTCGTTCAGAATAAAGTTTTAATCATATACCAATATTGTTTATTGTGTTAACTTTACTAGCCTAACGCATGCATAATTCAAAATTCCTACAAAATTAACTTAGTTATTATCTTAAATAATTTATTTTACAGCAACTATACTTAAATTTAGGGAAAACGTGAAAATATGTTTGAAAACATATTGTGAATAATATTTTCAGTTGTATGGAGGAATTCATAACGCAGTGTAGTGTAATTAATTGAATAGATGTAATTAATGGCAAACCATTAACAAACATAAACAATAAGCTCTAAAACTATGATTTTAAGCAATCAAATTATTTCTAAATTGTAAAATACAAAAATAAAATGTTTTACCTATGATTATAATAACTGTGTATTATAGTAACTGTTGATGCTGGTACTCTGGTGAAGTGATAATGCATGTGTTTGTAAATAAATCATCTTTGAAGGACAGGGAGAAATTGAAAACAATTACATTTCTTCTAGGAGCTAAAATACTTAAGCTTTTATGGTAGGTTAAAATGAATGAAAATTTTTACTTTATCTCATGAGAACATAAGATATGAGTATTTTAAATTTCATCGTAGTAAGAAATCGGCACTATGAACAACTAAAAGATAGTTCTTCTAAATTACAACCCAATTTCTAACCCTATGGATAGTTTCTCTCCAAGAAAATGCGTTTCTTTTCTACTCAAGTGATATGCTATGTGAGTGTCAAATGTCATCTGTTCACGACAGCGAGAAGTTCCAAAAGAAAAATATAGTTCTTTATAAGGTAAAAATGCGATTGCCTCTATTTCAACCCCTGTGTACGTATGATATACAATGTATATTTGTTTTTCGATTAAATAAGACAATCGAGAATAATATGCATTGCAATTCAATTTCCCCCGTTTCATATTTCTGATGCTTCAAATATTCTACCTAAATGGTGAGGCATATTTATTTGAAATTATTTTTTTCTATCCAGCGAAACATTGAAAAAAGTGTATTATTTTAGGACTTCAACCCCACTCTAAATTTGATTTATACTTTACACAATATGGTATACATTTAGTCTATATTTGAGCTTTCAATAATTAATGTTATACAGTTCTCTAATAGTATGTTGTATATTACCTTTTTAACAAAAATATTTCGTAAAATTTATAATATTATACAAAATATTGTGTACTGGGTCCTAATTAATAATTATTTTCAAAATAATATTTGGGTAAGTTTTCATTTATGATAGGTAGCTAAATGATAAATTGCGTTTATTTGACTCTTCATTGGGTTGACTTATAAATAATATTACTCAGTTATTACTTGTAATATATAGCCTCTAAATTATAGGGTGCAATGTAATCAGAGAAACATTAATTAAATTTGGATTTTTTTTACATCGTGTGCAGAATTAATATTTTAATTTTTAAAGTTACATCCAGTAATATATAATAAGCGACTTATTACAGATATTGCAGAATCCTAAAGCTGCTTCAGAGTTTTATTTATAACATGACACAAAGCTTCCCACCCCCCCCCCCCCCCACCCCCCCCCCCCCCCACCCCCCCCCCCCCCCACCCCCCCCCCCCCCCACCCCCCCCCCCCCCCACCCCCCCCCCCCCCCACAATATTTACAATTAAATAGGAATTACTAATGCCAAATTTTGCCTTGTTGTCCATAAAGAGTATTTGGAAGACAAGGTACATTTTAATAGCTCAAATTGGTTGAACATATTAATTTTTGTTTTTCGCTGAATAAAAAAAACCAAAAAACTCAAACTTTGTACATTCTAATTTGTCAAGGCACAATTTTATAGGAGTAGATTTAAAATATTTCACGTTGCCGATTGTTGGTGTTGGATTGGTTTAAACATGATTTTACTTGTAAAAATTACATTATAAATGCTTTCAGCTGATAGACACCCAATGTACCCGTTATGTAAACTAACGTAACATAATAAAATATGTTTAATTTATAAAAAATAAATTAAAATACAAGAAAGTTAGATTGTAATTTATCCTAATAATTATCATTAAACCTCATTGGTTAGGATTTAAGAAATATACTGTAGCACACTATATTTTAATAAACACAGTGAATATAAAAAGAAGGGATGTATACTGCAAGTGTGACAAAAGAATAAATTACGTACAACCCGAACAGCCAAACAGAAAAATTGAGGGGACGATATTGAGTATTTGTTGGCGCCAAGAAAAACAATCTGAGTTGAGGGTACGTGACGGCAATACAGAAACCGGCACCACTCCTCTTTCACTTGTTATAGTGTGTTGCTTTAAAGTATTACTTTATTACTAGTATAGAAGCACAAGAAACTCTAGATAGTATCTATATATTTTTTTATTAACAACACAAATAAATTCTCGAATGCAGTCAAAGTCTTTCATAGAAGACCATATAGGTTATGTTACCTTTAAAATAGTAGGTTTTATACTAATCATGATTTACATGTTCCCTGTGTCAATCAATTTAAAAGTGAACATTATTATAAATACGATCATTTGAAATTTTAAAATATTTTTCCCTTGAATCGCTATAACACGGAAGACCGCATTATTCCTTCAAAGAACAACTATATTATTTAAAGGGCGGGATGAATGAAAGACTTACAATGCGACAGCTTTTCAAATAAATTCACCATGGTATTGATTGATTCATATAAATTCAAAAAAAAACATGTAAAACAATTTCCAAATCTTACATTTATGTGTGCAATATTTAGAAATACTTATTTTAATAAGTACAAATCAGTATGGATGACTTGAATGAGCTTGAAAAATTCACTGCGTGCAATGCATTTAAAGTATCAATTCCTTAAGTATACTCGTATAAAATATAAAGCATTGGTTTACCTAAATATTATTTTTAGACTAAACAAATCTGAATTTTTATTTTTATAACCTGAATTGTGCTAAGACTGAATTGTTCACTAAGAAAATCACAAGTTAACACCACCAACTATGAATATGCTTTTAAGCAAACTTTTGATATGAGAAGTCAAGTCAGTGACGAAACTGTTTAAACTGTCTTGTAACTCAAAATAAATAGTAACCATGAGAGATCTGCAAGCACAAGGTGATATTTAATACCATATTTGTACAAACCGGTTAAAGTTTTGTCGTACATACAATGTATGATGATTTAGCTCACCATTCACCATAAGATAACTGTAATTTAGGACAATGTTTACTTAAAGTTGTCTGCACAATTCCAGGATATTTGAATAAATTATAAAGTATATTCTCTCGGTTTATATAACACATATTTCCTCGGTCATTGAAATCTTGGTAGCTTGATGGTTTACTTTCTTTGGCCTGTTAGTTAGAAGAAAACTGTTAAGTTTGTAACTGACGGCATTATAAAACCACAGAGAAAATATTTTCGTTTTGTGTAAATAATTATATTAGGAAGTAGATCCCAAGTTGCATATTAAAAATAAATAAATAATGTTTCAAATGTTAAAAATAGTGGAAACATTGATTTGAAATTTTAAACTAAAACGGGTATGAAAAAAAACTAATTACTTTGTGATAAAGTTTTATTCTCGTTGACAGCTTTCAGCTTATCTAACGAAAATATAAATTTGTATATACCCATACGGTACGAAACAGAATTAGATTTGCGTATCTAAAAGTTTCCTATCGCTAAATCACACTATTTATGAACTACTAAACTTTGTCAGTATTATTTTCAAGTTGTTCTTTTTAACTCAATAGTCTCCCGACAAAATACTTACTTGTACAATACGAGATATGGCTATTCAGCTCCCAAACTTTCCGATGTAACTACCGATGACATTAGAAGCAAATTATCTATGAATTCACAGTTTAGATTATTTATATAATTAGAAGGTTGTACATCAATATCTAAGAATTTTGTGTTAATCGAAGTACGTGTTATACCAGTTAAAATATTACATATACAGTATACTGTATTATAAAATTATTAATGATGTCTGATATATAAAAGAGATTGGATTAAGCATTCTTTCCAAGGTAACGCCATGGTAATTAAATTAGTCATAACAGATAACATGATAGTAATACTTTTCTCACCTAAAACTATTTGATAAAGGTTTATATAATATAGTATCCTCTTTATTTATTATAGCCTGCAGACAAACTAAATCGAATAGATAGTTTAAAGAAACGGCAAATAAATAACAGTTATTGATGAATAAGTGACTATAGAGGAAGTTACATGAAGTAATATAAGGTCGTTAATAAAAGCTTTAATTGCAATTTATTAAAAATCCTAGGAAAATGTCGTAATGAATAACAAAATAAGCCAAATATAATTATTAACAAAGAGGTTAAAGCAAGTTTAAGCTGTTGCCCAAGTTCATTAATATTTTATAGATGCAAGAACATAACTCTTTTACTGTAGAAATGTGCAGTAATTTTAAAGTCAAACAGTTTGTAGATATCCACTTTTCTCATAGTTTACCCTGATTTTAGAAATAAATTTGTAGCAGAATTATAATTTAATATGGGTATTTTTAAAGATCAACAGAATTACAAAACACTTTGTGCATGAGATGTAGACAATAACTTACACTAGGGAAAACCTCGTTCGAGTTTACAATAAAGTGTTTAATACCGTCTGGCTCTGGACAGTGCGGCTCAATGTTCCTCAAGAGATTTGCTCTTCATGTAACTCGCCATACAACCAACATTATTTTTTCCTTATTTAAAGCAAATGAGGTTGTGTAGAAATTACATCTCGTCACACATATCTGACATCTGACAATGCATCGAAATTTATTGTTACGATATATGAGTTGTCGTAATTTTTGTTATATGGGAACTTATTGTAAAACGTTTTAAGAAGAAAATGGTTTTATTGCTTGATTTTGCTTAGTTTATGACTAGCGTTTATAGCAACGTGCAAAAATCTTAAATATTGAAATACAGGGGGAGTACACTTTAAATAAGCGTTAGCCTTCAGAGTTCATAGTCACTTATTGTAATCACCTAATGATATTATGAGCTGACATTTATCTATGACAAATTGCTGACCCGGCTTAATAATTACAAAGCCTTTAAAAACAAAATAGCCCTATAGCCCGAAAAACTCCTCTTTACCAACGCCCAAAAATCTTTTCTAATGATGCGAAGCTGGTAATCTCGGAAATTTTGACGACCGAAAAATGAGCACGTAATTCGATGAAATAACAAGAACCTATTAAAAAACTCCAAATTAATCAGATTGAAGTCTACTGGCTTCAATCATAAAAAGCTAAAACTGAATTGCTTCTCCATAGCTTTCTATAGATTAAGTTAATGTTATCATTTATAAAAGTTATCGGCTTGTATATCATACTCAAAATTAATACTTAAGTGCACAGCTCTAGGTAATTTGGTTTTCGTAGCTGAGGCAGTCCAATGTTTCCAACGGACGTTCTTACTTTTATTCCGGAAGTGACTGTTTAACTCAGACATGTAAAAAAAGTATTCCATGACAACTGTTAACGTACTATAAGATATTATAATTACTCCCTATGGCACACTTTCTATACCAAAACGGAGATACAGTAAAAAAACGGAAACTATGTACTCGTTAACAATGTAACGGTAAGGTATAAGATAACGTTATGTATCATCTAAGGAACATGTTTTATCGTACACATTATTTTAGACTTTGCATGGTAGAATCTAACCACAACCTTACAAGAGGTAGACTTACGCCTAACCAAAGAGAAGGATACGGTTTAGTGTATAAGTAATTAAGACTTTTCCCATAGGTTAGGGCTTGGCTAGTGCTCCTTAACCGAGAGGTCAAAGGTTCAATTCCCGTGTCAATAAAACCCCTCCCTTCCACAGCTCAATAAATATCTAGGATTGTAATGTCTTTCCGGAACAAAATGTTTAGTGTGATCATTGAAGGTGCCAATTCTGTACAAAGAACCTTCTTTGTACAAAATTGACAAAAGGCGAAACTGAGATAGTATAATAATGACGTGGAACAGTAAGCATAATTACTGTTAATCAAAAGTAATTACTTTAACGTGACCGAAAGTAACTCAAGTCAGAATAATAACACGTCCCAGTTGCTGCTGGAGCCGCTATTACTATAACTGATTCTATATAAATATGTTTACGTAAAGAATTCGGTAATCAATAAAACCGCTGACTAATTAGAAGAACAACGATTAGCTAAGTGGGGTGTAATAATACAGTACACATGCAATTATTGAGGATAACATGATGGAGCAATTGACTTATCGTATAATCTACAGCATATCGTTAAAGTACAGCATAAAACCAGCACGTAAAATTATGTTCTTTTGTTAAACTTGTTTATTCCAGTTCGTGGAATGAAACATGCCATCGTAGGAAAACCATTGGAAACCCACATGGCAAAAAGATCTACCAAGAAATGTTAATTAAAACTGGTGATCAAGAGAGGAAGTAGACATGAGCTAAACAAATGGCGACTGGAGGATTGCGGCTACAAGAGTCACCGCAGGCTTTGTGTTGTTCAGGTACATGCTCCACGCTCTCAGCCACGTGTGTCCTATTACATTTATCTGTATTATAATAAATACTTTAATAAGGGGAAAGTATCATTCAACTTGTTAAAACGTAAGAAGTTGCTATATACCCATTAGCAATTTTGTGTTAAATAGAAAAATTAATGTTGAAAATCGTAAAAATGGTCCACATCAGAGTAGTTTTCATTCATATTTTTTTAAATTGAACACGCATTGCTGAAATACATGTTATACTATAACTATTTAAAGCTTCTTCGACATTTTTTACAAGCAGCGGTTCGGATCATAATTAGATTCAAGCATTGAATTTTATTTTAAGGTTTTAATTAGTAAGTTTTCTTAATAAGTAACCATGTTTTAGAAGAAGTAATGAAATATAAGATTTTTCAAAGTACTGAAATATAAAAATATTAAACATTAGGTTAGTTAAGACTGTTTTATTTTGTAATGCACTTGAACATGAGTCATTAAAGACTGGGCTAACATTACATAGTAGGGCCAAAGACAATAATTAATTCACTGGATAATACGTAAACGAATTTGAATGAGAGTTATATTTATATTAATCGGACCGTTATATTTGCAAAGCGCAACTATAAAGGAATTCAAAGCATGTTCTACAATATATATTTTAATTTATGAAAGTATCCTACATAAGAAACCTTTTAGAATAATAATATATTAGAATAGTTATCTGCACCTATTTTTAATGCTGCAAGGAATTTAACTACATCCATTTGTTGTTATTGGCCAAATATTATAGTCTAATATGCAATAGAGTTAAGAAATTAAGAATTGGATGCAATCAGTGCATGATCCACAGTTAATTTAGCAACGTATTACCTGTACATACTGAATCATTACCGAATAAATACTCAAATAATAGAAACGTATACAGCATAAATTACGTCACAGAAATAATAGGTTTCGGACATTTCCCACTGTTGTTTGTTTTAAAGTGTATAACACAAAGTTTCAAGGATTGACATGCACCCTCTTTTTATTGCAAATACGTAATACAAAAGCATATACTTTTTCATACAAAGTTATAAATTTTAACTGCATTATATTTGTTACGTTTCTTACACCTGAGGAAGAGGGTGGATATAAAGAATTGAAACGTAATGTTATACACTTTGTAACATATACAGATTACAAATATCCAAAATTGAATCCTAAATCAAACAAGTAGTACTTCTTAGGATGTAAATGTTGGTAGGATGTCCGGAAAATCCTATTTTCTTCACAAGTAGTACAGTCCATTATTCTATTGTGATTCAATGGCTTTTACACGATCATTTTAT
This sequence comes from Homalodisca vitripennis, assembly GCF_021130785.1. Taxonomy (NCBI): domain Eukaryota; kingdom Metazoa; phylum Arthropoda; class Insecta; order Hemiptera; family Cicadellidae; genus Homalodisca; species Homalodisca vitripennis. The sequence goes on from NC_060208.1 coordinate 145,727,185, forward strand.
GAAATTAAAGTTATTAAAAGTTTAATTTAAAGTTTTATATTCAAATATAAAAATGTGTGCTTTTTCTCAGGATTGTTTAAGGCAATTTGAATTACCTACTAGTTGGCTCTTATTTCCATATGTGGAGACGTGTAAAACATTCCTACTCATAAATAACATATTTCAGATCCTTTCTTTACACGAACCTTAGAAATAAAAAAAAAAAAATATATATATATATATATATATATATATATATATATATATATATATATATATATATATTCACAGGTTTTTATACATAACGAAAAGTAAAGTAAATCAATCAGGTTTTGTATGATTGTAAAATTATGAAACAAAATACATTTCTCATACTCGCAATTTTTTAAATTTAATATTGTAATAATCCATTAAATATTACTTGATTAATATATTTAAAGTAAACTCAACAACTTAAAAACCAATATGGAATGCATAGTTTCATATACGACTGATTTACATGACTAATGAGAGGGGGAGGGAATCGAGGGTTAACCGCTGGCAGCTCAAGTTTTACCATTAAACTTGGAAACTGCACAATCTATACTCTTCCCTTGAGCTGTTATATTCAGATTTAATTTAAAACTAAAGAAAATTAAACCACACCTTTCAGTTTATGGGTTAATTTTTGTATACATTTTGTAATTTAAATTATTTGTGTTTAAGAATAAACCCATTAAATTTCTTGCCAAGACTAGTTTCAAAGAAATAATAGAATATAATTTATGTTTTAATTTTTTAGCATTAACCTGCTCCTTTAAATCTTATAACTTGAATTATAGAAAAGCTTTTTAAAATTAGGGTACTTTAGATCTAAAACTACATATGCAATAATATATATAAGTAAGCGCTCTGTGGTGTAATGGTAGCACATTCACCCGACAAGTGAGAGATCCGGGTTCGAGTCCTGGCGGAGCAAGTACTTTTTGTGATTCAATGTTTATTGAAATTAAATAAGGCTATTGCCATTTATACAATTTAATGTGTATATATATATATATATATATATATATATATATATATATATATATTGCGTGGCTTCTATGTTGGTAGTCATTCAAAGTGGTTTCTGCAGTTAAAAGTGGAAAAGTATCAAAGTAGCTTTTGGACTTTTGTATAAATATTTATGGCAAAGACGGATAGACAAATACAGTTTTTATGAAGAGCTGTCGTTTAAAGTCAAAAGGTTTCTGTCTTTTATATTTCTCTATACTGCGACAATTAAATAGCTCACTCTATTTGTTGTAAATATACAGTAACATATTTAAGAAGAATAAATACAGCCTGTTATAATCTTACTCCTCTTGATTAATTTCTTTAAAAAAAATTGAAATGTTATGACAATAATTTGAACTTTCTTAAAAAAAAAACACACACTTTTGAGCAGAGATCAATATGAGTTCAGGAACAGGAACTGGTCGCGAAGACGCTTTGATTAAATTCGTAAGTAGAATGTCACATGATACTAACAAGAGCCAGGAGGTTATTGGTTTGTTTTTGGATGTTACTAAGGGCATTTGATACTGTAAAATCAAAAACTATTAGTAAATAATGCGTGTAAATGTAATAAATGTTGGTAACGAGCAATGCGTGAATCTTAAGGGTATATTTTGTTACTTATTTAAAGTAGAGTATAGTATTTCTCAGGGGTTTGTCCTGGAATTGTTTCTGTTCTGAATTTATATTAATGAATAGTATGAAAGTATATTCAGGTACAAACATCTCATGCTGATGATACGGCTTTCTGTTATTTAACGAATCATGTGCAGATATCGATGTGAAAGTGAACTATTATATAAATAATAGTTCACTTTCATTAAGGGTAAATTCATCAATTTCAATTTCATCATTTCAAATTCATCAAGGTTCACTTTATATTGTTTGCATTGATGACTGTGGAAAAATAATATAATTTATAGTACAGGTAAAACAAAATTTTAAACTTTAGTTTGAGTGGTGATTGTATAATTATAAATAAAATACTTAAAATAAATGTTTAGGTAAAAATAGAGTGTGCAATGAGAATTTTGAAGTGTTTAAAGTGGTATACATAAAATGGGGGTAACGCTTGATTCAGAGTTGAATTAGAAGAAACATATTTGAGCCTGAGAGATATGTTAAAGAGTATTTTAAAATCTTTTATATGTTGTGAAGCATGTGCTCAAAATAAGGTATCGAGAACAAATGTTTCTTATTAGTCCATAGGAGACTGGTGTATGGGTTGGATGTTGGGGTGGGAAGTTAACGAATATTAAGTCAGCAATTTATTCCAGAAACCAACTTTAATAATTATAATGACTAATTTTTTCATCATCTAGGCTATTATTTAGAACTTTCCATCCTTACCAGTCAGAAATCTTTATAAGTACAAAATACTTATGGAAATATAAGTAATGATGGAGAAATAAATAACGGAAGTCTAGTGCTTTCTGTGTTTGGTACCCATACATTCACATTTTATGAAGATATATAATTTGTTAACTCAAGCGATATTTAATAGCCTTCCAAGAGATAAAAAACAGTCTAAGGACTAGCTTTTCCTTTAACAAGTAACTAACGATATGGTTACTATAAATTAAGGATGTTGATACTGTACTGTTGTGTATTATAACTTTTATATAGTAGTATGGCTTTGTTAGTTTCACGTGTTAAATTCATTTTCAAGCGTCTGTAATGTTTGACAAATATAATATATTAATTATACGTTAATTCATTTATTCGTGTAGGAGTTCATTATGTTTACAAGTATGTTACTGTTGGTATGAACATTTTATAAATAATATTTATAAGTGAACTTACCAACTGCCAGTGAGAGACTTTTTTTAATTGTTTCGATTCTTTACCGACGTTAAAAACGTTAAAAAGTATTTATTGGCTGAGCTTTAACGGAATCCTGTCACTCGTGGAGCTGGATACAATTCCGTTCAGTCTGTCTTTCTATCAGGCTAATAGGCCGCACGATAACTCGAAACCCAAGCACCTATAGACTTCTACATAAAGCTTTACTTCTATAAGAAGAATACTGTTAGTTCGATAATGGTGCATATCACTTCATAAAAATTTGCCTAGCACATATTTTTTGTTGTATGGGTAACCACGGTCGCAGCGTGAAAAAAGACGATAAATAAAATTAGAAATAAACTCATTGCACTAATGAGAGATTCAAATATGTGGGATATTTACATATGTAGCCTAAATACTCCAATACAAACAATTATTCTGCAGATGTGGCGTACCTTTAAAAACCCTTCTTTGACTTTAACGCCTTAGCCTTAAATTTTCAAATATCTTACATATTTTCAGTATTAGGTATGTTATAATTCATATTTTACTGACGATGAGTATATAATATTAGGAATAAAATTTCTTTTGCTTATATAACTTTCTTTATATTCAGTAAGTATTATTAGGGTTGTATATTAACAACGTTAATTGTCTTAGCACCAGACTACTAAAGTATTAAATACATAGAGAGAGACATCGGTTGATTCTGAGCACAAGTAGAGCCATTAGGTGACTAACAGGCGTCAGAAGTGAGTTTCAGGATTAGTCTTCGTTTGTGCGAGCAGATGACGAAGTTTGTTGATTCACGGAAGCGGAAGAGCTTAGAGTTATTTAAACCCTCTAGATCTTAAGCTTCCTTCATGCACAAGTTATGACATTTCTGTATTATTCTTTTCAGAAGAAAAGAGTCAATTCAACTAAAATACAATCCGATAAAAATCTAATTGCAATTTTGTTTAAGTTAGAAGGTTAAGGCATAAATATTTCAACGGTAATATTAGCACAGATCTGTTAAAGTGGTGAAAGCATGTTAGTCAAGCAAAATATTAAATAATAATCACAGTTCTTTATGAGTTGTGTCCATCTAGATAAGTTAGAGAAAAATATGTAATTAAATTATCTTTAGAATTTTTAAAATGGTGGCCATAAGGACTTTATGCTTTGAATATCTTAAAAACAAGCATATTTTTCAAGAACTACGAGAATAACAGTTTGAAAATGATTTAAATTGAATACGAAACAATTGATGTATAGCAGATATTCTGTGACAAGACATGGCCCACATTGAGAGTTGCCGTTTATTCCCTTTTTGTATTGTTGGCTATTCGCAGAGAACCTCAATAAATACCTATTTATGTATGTATCTATGACAACTGTTATCGTTCACATCTGCTCACACAATAGTAATCAAATCAAATCATTGTTCAAGCAACATTATAATTTATAAGACTACAAAATTTCTGGTGCGTTAATTTCTGGTTTAATATCTTGATTTATCATGCACTTTCCACAAAAGTTACGATAATTTATCATTTTGTATTCAATACAGTTATAAAGTATAGAAATATTTCGCATATTTATAGTTTCATTTTCTCATATCATCCTAGATAACTTTCAAATTAATAGAACAAGTTTACAATAATATTTGTACACGAAAGCAATAGGCTTGGTAAATTGTGTCGTCTATCTGAATCACCTATAGACTAGTCAAGTTAGTCCTAAACTAACATAACATTTGTTTTAGTTCTATGCGCTCCAACTCTTTAGTGGTAAAAAGCTATACGGTCTGGTAAAAAGTGGAAGGTAGTCTGAAAATCACTTTCATATTTCGTAAATAGTAGATTGACACTATTAACACAGAGATTGATAAAGATGATTGATCTTAAACATTCTCTCTGCTCCAGAGTCAACATGTCGGGAAACTAATCAACCTGATAATCAATTATTAAAGCCTTGTACATTGCCATCACGTGCTACTTGGTCTAAGGACATAACAGACTATGTTTTCCCTCTGTGAGGTAACAGATCTGTGTTATGCTATAAATAAAACTGTAAAAACTGGTTGATACTTCTGCTGTAACCAGTCGCTTATTAAATATTACAGAAATTAACTTTGGGAATCAACATTCTAAAATCCTCTAGACGTACGAATTAAAAATATTTATGGGTTAAAGGTAAACCAAATTGAAAAACTTTTTTTGATTTAATTGTACTTGTCAACTTATTAGCTAAATAATCACTGAATAAACAGGTTAACGCAATGAAATATCTTGAATACAAATAAACCCAGATGTTATTTTTGTAAACATGAAAATTATGATCCACTACACAGTATTGTATGTAAAATTCCAAAGTTGATTAACAAAAGTAGTAATATTGACGGCTCGAATGAAGAATAAATGTATGTCATACTACGTAAAGTATTACATTATCGTAGTTCAAGTAGAGTTGAAATCCTGGAAGAATACATTTTCAACTTAACGCTGGCAGAGACGAGAATCACACACAAATTCCTCATCACTTGAGGGAAAACTTTATAACGTCCCGATTTCATACTACGATGAAATAAAAAATAAACATGTCTTATGTTCACTACAGAAAAATGTCTAATATTTACATGAATTTCAACCACCCACAGGAGCAATTTGCTCATGCAAGAAATGTATTTGTTTTCCAACTTCCACCATGTCCTAAAGCGAAATTTTATATGCATATGTATTATGATCTCAAAATATTAGTAGCATTAACAATACCCTTATCAGATATACATTAAAATAGCCGAAATTGATGAATCATTTCTATATCCTTTTTTTACCCGGAATATGCCGATATCTTGTTACAGGATGTGTGTGTGTGTGTGTGTGTGTGTGTGTGTGTGTGTGTGTGTGTGTGTGTGTGTGTGTAATGAGGTTCTCAGCGAATAAACCAACAATACAAAAAAAGTGAATAAATGGCAGCTCTCAATGTGGGTCATGTATTGTGACAATAAATCTGCTATAAACAGTTGTTTATCATTTAATAAAATCTGCTACTTTTTAAGGTACTTTTAGCAATTTTCATGATATCTTTTTGAATAACAGGCCTTTTTACGAGAGAGTTTTGGACCAATTTTCGTATACTTTCATTGAAGAGTTTTTGAAATATTAATTAGTTACTCAAAAACACATACGGATAGACAGGTTGGAAACTAAGCATCGGAGGCCTATGTTCATTACAGGTCTTTAACGTATCTACTTATGATTCAAAACTATTATAAAGTTTCATCGTATTACATACTTTGTTCTTTCACTAAAAATACTATTAGTTACGACGTAATATTTCCCACTCCATGATTTATAATTGTGCAGGTGTTACTGAAGTCGTAGTAGCTATATATTAAAATATTATTAAATGTTGAAAGGAAATTTGTATATTTTATTGGCACTCATAACAACTGATTCATTTTCAGACTTTAGGATACCAAAACGTTGTTCCTTAAACTTAAAACCTAGCTATTATGAAGTGCATCAGGATATTCTGATAGCTACCATCATTTATATTCAGGAGTGTTTAATAAGCCATTTATAAAGGACATGCATTCGTTATTGAATGGGTAATCGTGTGAAAAGCATCTAATACTGCTAGTCGCATATAAAGTAACAAAATTTGAAAACGCAAAAAAATGTCATTCTAAGAATGATTTTATTGGACTGTTTTATGAATAGCTTGAGGCCAAACATCGAGAAGATGCAGATAAAGGAAATATACATAACACTGCATCAGAAAACTCGTTACTGTTATCAATTACAAAGTAATATTTTTTAAGGTTTATGATTATGAAGAAAGAAGGAATTGTTTTCCAATGTCACTATATAAACGTACTGTCCATAAAACTTATAACAAATGATGACACTATGTTTAATTAAGTATGGATTTAGATAAAAAGTCTTATAACTAAAAATTGTCTAGACATGTTATTACTATGTTGCATGAGATGTTAAAATAAGGTGGGTTTTTTTATAGATGGTAAGTTTTTAATTACAGATTAATATAAATAAAAAAAAATAATTTTCATTAGTACCAGAGTGTGCTTATACTTTTATTTTTGGCAATTAGGTAAACTTTATTATTTTTTCTTTGTTTGAAGGTTTATTTTTGACGATGAAAGGATTGTAAAGGCAAAAAGGATTTTTCCGGACATTTGCCATCGTTCAGTGAAACAAGAAATCAGTAACACTACGTTTCGAGATCTGCAATCTGAATTGGGCAACCAAAGCGGCCTAATCTCGACTGATGGTTGACTGATTGGTTGGTCTGCCAATTTAATGTATGTTGCCTCAATTAATTTCCTTTTTGAAGAAATGTGGTTCCCGATGTATTATGTTAGCTTCATTCCAATTCATATGATGGTCTTTGGACCAACAATGGTGTGCAATTTTTGACTTTTCGTGAGACCCTTTCTCGTGTTTTCTTTGTGCTCTTTTATCCTTACGTTTAGTGGTCTTTTTTGTCTCGCCTATGTATTCCCTATTGCAACTACATCTTATACTGTAAACACACAGTTTTTGGAATCCTGTGTGCCATTTTTTTTTGTTTTGTTTTTACGAGACTTTGTCTAAGAGTGTTGTGTGTTTTAAACGCGGTGCTAATGTTGTACTTTCTACCTACTCTTCTAAATTTTCTCCGATAATCCTGGCACATAAGGGATTGACATAAACGCAAATTCATCACAATTCTGTTTTTTCTGACTCAGGAATGATTCTTCTGGTTCGTTTGCACTTATTTATCACTAATTGAGGGTATCCATTTGCTTTTGAGATCCGATTCAATTTTCTTAAATTCCTCTTTTAATCCATCTTTATCTGAGCATAAGGTCTTTGCTCTATCAAATAACGAGTAGGCAGATTTCCTTCTTTGACAGATTTTTGATGGTTGGATTGATAATTTAAATATTTTCCTGTGTGTGGTTTTCTTTCGAAAAAACAGTTGTCTTAAGGACATCCATATCTCTTAATACACACTCATTCAAAAGGGGAAGCTTGTTTTGGACTTCCACTTCCATGGTAAGGCGGATGGAAGGAGAAACACTATTAATGTGATTCAAAAACTTATTTAATTCAGTGTCTCCACTGAGGAAAAATAACGAAGGTATAATTCACATACCTCCACCAAATCTTCGGTTTGAACTGAGCTGAAGCCAAAGCTTTTCTCTTCTCTCAAATTCCTCCATAAAGATATTGGCGAAAGTAGGAGACAGTGGAGAACCCATTGCCATCCCCTCATCTTGATGGTAAATTTTACCCTCTAACTCAAAATAATTGCATTGAGTGCATAGTTCTAGCAGTTCCATAATTACTGGCACGGGAAGTTTAGTTCTATCCTTTAATGTTTGGTCTTCTTTGAGACGTGATTTAATGCCTTCCCAAAATCCACAAACCTACCATCCCTCTCCGCCACATCATTAGTTCCCGTGATTCACCTTGCAGGGAATTGTCTAAAGTCCTCTTGGACATCTTAACGCCATTGGTAGGAAAAAACTGACTCTTTCATCAAAAATTCCAGGGATTTTGTAGAGAAGTCAAAATCCCTAAAGTTGACTGAACTGATAAAGTTTTGATGTCGAAAGTCTGGAACAAAATGTACCAGTTCCAGAAACTCTCCGGAATTATTATTTTTGATAATAACTTTGTTTTGATAGGAACACAAATGGTATATCGTAATACACAGATATAAAATATGTGCAATACTTGTTTGCGTCATTTTCTCACAAGCAAATACACAAATGCAAGAAAAATGTTTTAAATACATATTCTTTGTATATTTTAGAAAAGTTTGATTGCAAGAATATAAAAATAAAGTAAAGAACAAAATATTTATTTGATTTTAAATGCATATTTTATTGTTTTGATAAGCTAAGGAGCTTATAAAGCTTTGGAGTTTTTATCTTCCCGGCTATACTTTAGTGCCTTCAAACCTTCTATTGATTTATGTTGTTTTGGTTTTTTTAAAATTCATACGAGTTGCGATTGATTTGTGTTCTTGGAGTTCATCCATTCTGCGTGCTAAAATTCGTGTGTTTTCAAGAATACATGCATAGCTTACCAAGAACCATATACTTGGTGACATTAATATTCTTAATAATGACATTTAATCATGAATTACAAAATGTAGTCTTTAGTCCAATATCCTGTTTTCGGCAAACTAACATGTATGAGAGTTAAAATTAAGTAATTCTTTTATTCATATGTAAACGAAGCAGGACTCACAGATATAGTTGTCATTAGGATAACTGTCATGATGAGTCCAGCTTAGTCTTTGGCAGAAACCTAAATTATTGCATATTATAAAATAAATAATTGCAGTACTATAAAAACAAGCAATGTCGAAGTTTGTTATAATTTTTCACTGCATAACTTTTCAATGTTATTTTCCATTAGAAACATTTTTAAAGATGTTTTGCGCATAAATAAAGTATGTTAGCTCTTATTTACTTTTTAATATAAAAATAAGAATAAAAAATGGAAAACTTTGTGAAAATATTGTGTTCTTAGCCTGGATATTTTATCTTATATTTTACTATTTACAAAAATTAGCAGGTTATATATTATTGTTTTATTGCTTAATTTGTAAATTGTTTACAATAAATCACTGCTCTAAAATTAATTTTACTGCCATGTTTTAAAAATGCCTCCAGATTAATGAAAATATCATGCAAAATATTTTATTAAACGTATGTTCCCTCTTTTATGTAGAAGTAAATTATTATTCAGTTAAATATTTCTAGTATTTAAAATATTAAACAAAGTTCATTTACTCTAAAGTCAAACTGCAATTATGTATGCGATAGGCTAGTAAAATGAACGCAAAAAACAACAGGTACATTATTCTAACCTAATTCTCAACATCATTAGAAGCGGAAGTGCGGGGTACAATCTCTGAAATATGGCTCGACCCCTTAGGAATGTTCAGGGTGATCACATTCCTTGTGGCACCCTCCGTATTGATATTATAGCTACTGTCTATGTGCTTCAGTATTAGAGTTGATTTCTTCATAATCACAGTGAACTTTTTAAATCAACTCATTTTGGACATCGATTATATACAACGTGAACATATCACCATGTAGGAATGACAACCAATAATAATTACCACCTGCATGATAGAAATATAAATATCAATAAGTTTAACTGACTATGTCAGAAAAGCTACTTTACATGTTTTTGACTACAAGAAATAAATTTTGTAAGCATTCAAAAAAATCTATTAATGGCTATAACAGAAAATGTTTAAAAACCTATATTTAGAAAGTTTTAAAATTTAATATTAGTCATACACAGTTTTTCAAGTAGGAGCATCTCCTACACCTATACACAGCAAAAATTACTATACACAAAATATATTTAAATACGCACTTCAGATATGTAATAAAATGTCTTTTTAATCTTTAAAGAATACGCAAATAGGATTTTGAGGGCCATTCTCACTATCACTGCGGCTAACAAAATAAATAAATCATTCCTGTAAAGTCAATTTTAAGTTATTGACACAATTAATTTATTGAATTATTACGTCACGCCACTTCATGATTAACATAATTTTAAAGTTTTATGCGTTACCTTTTTTATTAAATTAAAATAGAATTAAAAAGTGTATAAAAATCCAAATTATTGGGAAAAAAGTGTTATAAAACCTTTTTTTGCATAATTGATGCAAAAAATGTTGAAATTGGGCCAATATTAGTATAAAAAATTAGATATTATAGAAAAATGATATATTTAAAAGCCACGGGAGCTGAGGATTTATACATGTTAATTGTATAACGGGAGCACAAACCCGTTCACGATGTAAGGAAATTTTATTTCCACGGGTTGCGTATTTTATTTAATATATTTCTATCTGAATATATTTACAAACAATCCCAAAAAAAAAAGTTCAAGAGAACTGGAAGAATGTGTAAAATGTGGAGATTCCACGTAAAAAATTAATCATTTCCCTAACCACATATTAGTATTTTACTCTGGAAATAAGGTTTTATCACGATAAATAGTTATGTAAATGAAAATTAATTTAAACAGTTTTTCTATAAAAACCTCTAATAAGCCACAAAATATAGTTTAATATTATAAACAAATGTATAAGACACACCATTTATTTTTATAAGAATGAGATTTGCTACATTAATACTCGGCCACAATGCCTGTTCCAAATTGCGTTTAGGTGAACTAACATTGTTCGTCGCAGTTAATGAAACAACAAGTTAGTTTAATTTTATTAATTTTATTTTATACTGATATTCATTCAATGAAAGTTTCCAAATACATAGCTCAGATGTTAGAATTGTATGTATTCTTTGAGAAACTCCAAGTTTATTCTCTGTGGGACGAGCTTTACTTAGTTGTGATATTAAATTAGTATTCATATCATGGGATTAACCAATAAGTATATTGTGATCCCTCCTATGAGTTTCATATAAGCCAACAACTGAGGATGAAATTATTCATTCCGTGTAATTACAGGACGAACTGAGGCCAAAGTCAACAGGACACAGGAACTAATCAAGTGATGATTAATTATTACTGGCTGACTACGATCACTTCTATCGTGAATAGAGAAGTTAGTAAATGGTCAGCGGGATGGTTTTAAAAACGTTGTTGAGTTCCCTTACTAGCTATAAAGCTCTTTAAACTGTAAAACACTTCCACTTCTATGGTTATTTTAAACAAAAATATTCTATATGTATCTTTCTCAGTAAGGAAGCATATTAGTATAAAACAACACCAAAGTACATTGTAGAATTTTAAGGCAAGAATAACACGCCACATAGTTTATCATGCTTTTGATACAGCTTTGAATTGGCCTATTTATTAAATAATTATATTTGTTTGACAACGCAAAATATATTTGGTTCTTAGCTTTTTACTTTTGAATTTAAGTTATTTGATGAAATCAGATTAGAAAATACTAATACTTAAGGAAGATGAACTTACATTTCTTCATACACATTTACATCCCCTGATATCGTAAATTGTGGAATAATATCAGATCACTTTAATTTCATTATTACGTCTATATTTTATTGAGAATTGAGTATTATTTCTACCCAGTTACTGCCCACCATCCCGTAAATGTTTCAAATATCCAGCTATATTGAGTATATTGTGCAATAATGGGCCGTGGAAATGGACAAAGCATCGAATGTTAACCGAGCGGAAACGTTCCTGAGCAATCTGTATTATGTGATATTTCATTGTCGTCTTTAACGTTTGTAAAAATTCACCTTTATATCGTTGCGGGTCTGGTTATAGATCATTTAATAATTAACTTAAGTGACAATATAAATAGTATGTGCATGACTTTCTATTATACACGTAATTATATCCAAAATAATACTTAATGATAATACTAAAAAAGATTAAAGAACGTTAATGAAAAAAAAAAATAACTTGACTCTTAAATATAAATGTAATTAAACTTCCGATGTACATATTCTTTACTATTTAAAAGGGCATTATACATTCATAAGTAATTGATAGTTACAGGTTTATGAGTGGTGGAAAATATGCACTCAATTGTGGTTTCATTAATATTGGAGTTAATCACATTTCACACTGAAACATCAGGAGATTATTTCAATGTTCTAACAAATTAAACTGTTGTGGTGGCTGAACACAGTAATATGGTATGATTCTACCTAATTGCACTAAAAATATAGTTTTATTTCATAACATTATGTACAATATATATTTATTTAGTCTAAGTTCAGTGTTAAAATAAAAAATGTATATATAACAGTACAGTACTAATTTTGCTATATTTAGTACTAAAATGCAGATAGTTTTTAACTAAAAAACGGATTTGGTTACAGTCATGTTTGTTTTAGCGTCAAAGTATATAATATTCTCTTAACTTCCTAAAATTCACCTTTCAGAGAGACATGTACAATCATTTAGAATGGTTTTTTATTGTTGCCTGATTTTTAGCGAAGGCTGGAAAACATTATGTCTGTTCCTCTGAGTCTAAAAAGTCATTGCAGTTTATTCTTGGTGTCATTCAATGGCGTTGTGACGTCACTCGTAAGGAATCTGTCTGTCCACAGGATATCTCAAAATTGAACTAACGTATAGTGTTGAGATTGTTCATGAAGCTTCATTTATGTATGGTACTTTTATTGTAACTTCACTCAGTTAGATAGTAAAACATAACACTCTACAGGGATTGCCTGAACTTTTGAAAATATTTTTACATTGGTCTTGTTTGTAAACATTATGACATCGAGAAAATATCAGAATACATAAATTTGTAAACAAACTCAAATTACCCATATGATATTCCAACATATAATAATAAGTGTAGTATAAATAACCCAATACATGCATTTTTACAGTGCCTTGGTAAGTGGAATTTTGTTATTTAAATACTGATAGGAAACCGAATTGAATGAACAAAGATATTAATTTATTATCTGGGAAGGTATTTCAATAAAGATACCATATGTACTCTCCATTTTTTCATGTAAATAACTTCTAGAATAGTTCTATGATACGTAATTTACATATCAACCTTTTTTTCGGTATATTTGTCTGTCTGTCTATTCATTCATACAAGGAGATCTTTAGAATGAATGAACTGTATATTTAAAATGTTTGCAGCCAGCCTCAGCGAGGCACGTGGTTTGCGTGGAAATATTGAAACACAATTACTATAAAAAATAACCTACTGTTGAATCTACACCACGAGTACTTTAAAGCACTCGAAATAGGAACTTTTACACAAATTTGGGTTTTTAGTGAGTTAACGAATCATGAAATCGAGTCTACACATGGAAGAGAAGAATAAGCCTTCAGATCAACGGATATATATCTATAATGTCGAGGAGGATTCAACATTTTTTACACACATAAGTTACCTAAACCTCAATGATGTTACTTAGTTTTTTATTAAATAAAATTTTTCAATTCTTTCTTAAAAATTGGAATTATATTATAGAAACTAAATATTATAGCTTATTAAGAATCATACAAAAACATTATTCTTATAGGAATTAACTCTTTTGTGCACTCAGATACACAGCAATAATAGGTGTGTAGAGATTTGAAACTGTCATTTTATAAATTAAAAGTATTACTTAACAAAGCGTGATTTATTTCTTTTTTCATAAGACTAATAATGATAACTCATAAATATCAGTAGATAGAGCATAAATAAGTGTACCACTGAAGAAAAAGTTATAGACAATTTCAGAATATTTACTCTCATGGAATATTATCATGTAATTAATATCATATAAAATATGCAGCATAAATGAAAATTTCATTACATACATTACAAAGTATTATGGCACCGCACAAAATACGCAATTCCACATTTAAAAAATACAGATTTTAAATTATTAATAATTGGTTTGATGCTATACTTTTACAGATAATTTAAAATCTTTTATTGGTGTTATGGAATCATTTAGGGCCTACCATTTTTAAAAAGTAATGGAAATCATTTGTTTCATACTTTCATAGTATATATTCGTGTGAACAAACGTGCAGTTAGTTTCAATAATTTAATTTAAAATAAGAAAAGAACACTGAAAGTGGGACAAAAACGTGAAGTTCAGTAGCAGTTCATCATGAGATGGCTGTCGTCCAACATCACACCCCATTACAGTCGCCCTATCTGGTGGCGATAATGTGACTTACTACCCCCTACTAACACCGAGCCCGATTACTCTTTTTAAAACTTTCATTGTTTCACTAGATAAACTAATATTTTTGTCATGTCAATTCAAACCTGAAAATCTAAAAAATAGAGTCGTTTAATTTTTAAAATTGTTATAAAGATTTTAAACAAATGAAGACTATCATAATTTCATAAGTTTACGTTGTGTTTTTTTTCTTCAGAACTCATTTTTTTTTTCTAAAAATATAAACTCGGGTAAAATTCTTAACAATCGTTACCTTTCCGGATATGTATTATTATTCAAAAGTCTACATATCTTAAATTCAATTTCGACTATATGGTACATGACATATACATATTTATATAAATAAATTTCGTATTTTATCTCCATCCTGCCACTGATATTCAACAGGTAAACCTAATACTGTGTTTTAATTTCTTTAATTGGCTGAGTGGTATATATATATTTATAAATGTGAGTTATGTAAATACTAGCTCTTCGCCGTGCCTTTGCATTCAAAATCCCTGCAGTACGTCATATGCAAATACTTTTTAAAAGGTATACCAAACGCTCTAGGGATTAATTAAGGGTGACTGAAAGTATTTTAAATTCTGCAGATTTGTAACCTAATAGTTGGACTTTGGAGAGCAGTGATTTGGAGCTTTAATTTGAGAGAACTAAAACACATTTATAAATAGCCTGCTAACCATATACTACAATGAGATCACTGTCCGACGTATTTTATCAAATAGCTTTAATTTAAAAACAAACAATCATAACAATCATAAACCAATGTGCAGCAACCTTAAGTCTAATTTCATTGCTCACTTAGTGAAATCATTCATTGTGTAAACACAATGGAGTCGTATGACATTTTAAGTAGTCACAAGTCCTATGGTATAAGAAACGGAAGTATATATACGTATACATTTTTCACTTCAATTCAATTCAGTTAGAAAAAACATAATTAATAAAAAATTCTAGATAAATTTTCACCAAAGTTTAAATAAATGCATGGCTGATAAACACCGAAACATTTTTAGTGACACAGTATTATAACAGAGACAATCTGACAATAATCTATTAAACTTCAAGAGAGAACTTTGTTAAGTGAATTAAACTTATGGAACGTTATACATCAGTATTAAATAGTTATAAAATTCATAAAAATTTAAAATAATTGAAGCAAGAAAATTAACGTGGGCTTTAAATATACATAATATTATGTTTTATAGTCAAAAGATTAGTGTACAGGTATATGCAAACATACGGTGAAGCGAAATTGCGATTGATTCTTATTTTTAGGTTTTGCGCTTTTAGGAGAAGTTCTGTTTAAGAATGAATCATATTTTCCACGACAAATTTGTAGTCCACTTATGTATGATTTTAGAGCAAGGTTAATGTTCATATCAGCTGTTGCGAAGAATATTTATAGGTTTCGAGAAATAATTAAAATAACAAGGCGAAATATAGAATTATTTTATATTTAGATCGTATGGTTACCAAAATGTTAACATTTGCTAATTTAAAGTAAATTATAACAATCCATTGATTTCCAGAAAAATGGTTCCAAATTATTTCTTTTAGATTAAAGCAAATGATTTTTCTTTCACGGTATTTCAGAATTATTGTGAACAATTTCAAACCTGTGATTAGTTATTGTTACTCTTAAAATAGTGATTGCTTTGTCAACATAATCTTTGTGAACAATTAACTTATATCCCCCACCCCCCCCCCCCCCCACCCCCCCCCCCCCCCACCCCCCCCCCCCCCCACCCCCCCCCCCCCCCACCCCCCCCCCCCCCCACCCCCCCCCCCCCATCTCCCTTCTTATTCATTTCTGTACATTTTCTCTCGCTTCTCCCCATTTCTCATGTCCTCATTTCTAACTGTTTACTTTGCAGCTACTTCACATGATCGTCAGTCGTCAATATTTTCCGCTATTTTACTATGCTGTACAATTGACCTGTAAATATTGATCTTTGTCTTAACTTTTATATCTTTTGACATAAGGACAGAGTTTAAAATTGGTTTGCATTTCTTTTCTTGGATAAGTTTATTCTGTAAGACATCTCTTGCCGGTTCCTTCTGTCGATATATAAATAATAGGTATTGTTTGCTGGGAGAGTGTCCCACTAATCCCTCCAATCACAGTACAGGCAACAACGTTAACTTGCTGCTTTAAAACTGCTGTGTAATCTTACATACTTACTGGAATATATTCTGTGTTAGTGTTCATGAGCCTGATTATATATTTTTTATAGTTACAGTTCTCACTGTTTGTGACTCATTTGTGTAAACAGATTAAGTTACTTTTTTAATGCCATAAGTGTGACGCAGTATTACTGTAATCTTTAAATAATTTATAAAAACTACTACTTTTTAAGATGATTCACACTTTCGGAATTGTAATTTCTTCTTATACCTTACACGCGACCTGAAAGGAATATAACAAAATTCCAACGAAAGTTATAAAATATTGATTATTAATGGGATTAAACTTTAACAAACCTTTATCTTGTTTTGAAGTTTAAACTATAGTTTTAAATTCTAGGTGATATTAGTAAATGCATTAGATTACAAATTACGCAGGTAATAAATAAACTAATCCAACACTCCAATAAATGTTTCAATTATGGTTACTAAGGAAAATGAGGGTTATAATACTTTTTAACAGAACGAAAAATGTATACATGGCTATACAGAACCATTTTCTTAAATTTTTGACGAATACCAAGTTTACACTTAAGTTTTCTAGTGACAAAGTCTTTCCTTATAATAAACTACGAACCCATGATTTATCAGACATATTTGCTACTAATTTTAGAATTCTTACTTCATGAGTAACCTCTCCTATTCAACATTCTATGATTAATAAATAATTTGGCCTACAAATTCCATACATACTAATAAAACTTATTTTCTTGTGTTCAACATGCGGATACTTTTATGTGTTTTGCTTGGATAATAGTTCAAACACTTTACTACATATATAATAAAAAATATTATCTTTAAATAGAACTTTAATGGTTTTTTTAACATGTCCCTTATATCCTAAATGCCCTCATTACTACTTTCTAAGAAATATTGTTTTGCTCAATTTTATTTCCTCCATCCGTTCTTGCATTTTGAATTGTGGAGTAAAAATTCAAACAATTGTTTTTTTCCGGAAATTGCACACTGTTCATGAACATAAGACTTATCAAGTCCAGTTACAGGACAAGGAGTCAGTAAGTACAGGAGAAGTGGCAATAAAGAAAAATAATTTAATATATCACTATAATACTAGGAGCTGTTCTGCAGGTAATGTTAGGCTAATTAAAGTAAACAAATCCATTTTTAGGCATTCCTATAGTTACCTTGCACCTAAATATTTTTAATCAAGTCCCTTATTATATAATACAGAGCATTAGACTTAGGGAATTTTGTTCACTGTTGAAAAGTTGGCTAATGACTAAACAAGATGTAGAATTTTTGAATCTTGTAATTAGTTAATATAGTTTAATTATTTCCATAGCATACAATATATGTCATAAATTTAATGTTAACGCACATTTGAAAAACCTTTTCACAGTTCTAATTAATGAACAGTTATTACAATATTTAAGTAGTCTAGTTTAGAGTTTGAAAGCATAAACATTGCAGAGAGTGTCTTTCTTGAATATTTAAACTTTATGTGCTAGACTGAAAAAAAAAAAAAATATATATATTATTGTATTTTTATCTTTGCCTTATAAAAACTGGCCACATTACTGGTTACGTGGCCAGTCAATTTCCAGGTTTTGTATTTGCAATTTCTGTTGTATGATGCTGATGGAAATAAATCATTTATTCATTTATTCAGTTGAAACAGTTTTCCATTAGGGCTGTGAATTATGTCCTCCCCGAGATATTATGCATGAAAACAATAATTGCAAATGGTATCGAGAAAACTTATAGTTAAAAATATATTTAAACTGCAAATCGTCTGACACTTTCTTTGTTGGACAATATTACTGAGCATATGTAATAAATTTATTAAATTATTTTAGTAATTTCGTTATTTGCAATCTGTATAACACTACCTATCAGTTATTTCATATTTAATATTTTCTCAAATTGAATAATTCAGAGCTTTTTCTGGCTCTTTAGTGAACTTCAACTAATATTTTCAACAACTATGTAATAATGTTTTAATAATTTACATAACTTAATTTTTTTCCAAATTTTCAAATATTTTTGCCAACGGTTATGTGTATACGTCATTTTCCATGAAAATACATTTCTACATTTACAAAAAAGAGTTCTATGGTGGTCCATGTTCAACGACAGAATTTGTCTGAGCGTATTTAAACTCAGTATTATAGTATCATCTCAGTACGCTGAAACAATTGCTCTTGTTTGTCGGAAGATATAAAATTTCTTTTCCATATAACTGTTTGTCAATCACGAAATGAACCAAAGACAACAATCTAATATGGATTTTGTTCTGACATTCAGAGAAACCTTTTACGTGACACGTGGAGTGGTTTCCTCCTACCTTATTCAATTAAAACTAGTTCATGTACAATTTTATTTACGTAGCTTTATTAATTAAACAACATGGTTACTTTTGATATCAACATTCTTATATGTTATTTATAACTCTATTGATGCTGAATATTTAACAGCTCAAAAGCATTATAAATTATAAAATAGCAATTTTAAAAGAGTAACACAAGGTATTGAAACTCAATACATGATTGCATTATATAATGAGGTTTGACAATGACACATTGTCTGTATTAGTACGAATATATTGCTACCAGTGGTCACCTGATTACATCATGATTATTTCATCGTCACATGAGTGTTATATTGTGTGATTAGTTCTAGCACTTCACCTATAGTTGACTGTCTCTAGCAACGTTGTTATGTCAATCATACTTAATGTACGTATTAATATTCTGTTTAATCTGCAACCCATCTTTTCGAGGTCTGTAATGATTCAATAAAATGAACTGTATAAAGATTAAATAATAAATAATCATCTACAACTTAAGTTATATCAATATGAGTTATGTTTTGATCCTTACTCAGCGTTTTAAACTTCATTCTCCATCTTTTATTTTAGGAGAACTTTAGTATATTTCAAAGAAATAATATGGGTATCTATTTATAATTCTCGTGAATATCTTTAGTCCTGAACGTAGTGTCTAGGTTTGCTTTTTAAGTGCGTGTTATTTTTGTCACGTAAAATCAACTGATAATTTATATACGATGAATAACGTGTTTCAAAATTTTTTATCATGGAGGTCTTACGATAGTCTGGTGACCTGGTAAGAAACAGTTTATGGAATAAAGTAATATTAAATTTTATAATTACATTTGTATACGTCATCCTTTGAAATATTGCAAATAGTTTTAGTGCCTACCGTAGTGTTTTTAATGATATTTCTTTACCTCAACATCAGGTTTTGAATAACTTATACTTACATATACTTTTATTCTACCGCTTTAACAGGTTTAACATGAATGTTCAAAAAAACATGTGCAAAGGAAAAGTGCACAAAAATGTTTTTTTTTTTAAATTTAAGGTAAAGCTTCACATAGAATATTAAAAATTCGTAAGATATTAAGCCGCAGTGTAAGTTCACTGAGATTTGATAGTACGTTACACCACAGATGAGATCGATAGCTCAGAACATGAATTTGCAATTCAGCAGTCGGTTGAAAATTCTCTGAGGCCACAAGCACAGGATCTCTGAGCACAAACTTGTGATTTTAATCTTACTCCTTAGATAATTATATATGTTAATCACTTAATAGCTTGAGTATAAATTTATATCCGCTTGTTTGGAAAAAAAAATGTTACGGTATTCAAATTACAGTAATGTATTTTTTCCCATTCAGTAAATGGGATACCCTTTCTGCGCTATTTATAAAAGGGAAAATGTTTTCATAACATAACATTTAGTTTAAAAGTATGACTAACTAGCTCAGGTTTTTGTACAAGAAAACTGCCTAGTCCAACAATTAGCAAAAACTGAATCCGAAGCTTACTAGCGAAATATATGGCTCGAACATGTAAGGATATTATCAATCATTTTAGACGTACTCAGTTCAGTAAATCTAGAAGACTTCATAAATCCACCGCCAAGGGCAACGGCCCTTCAGCATAAAAAACGTGTATTAAAAAGTAAAAAAATTTTTAGGGGATGATTTTAAATTCCAGGGATGAGGTTTGGGGTTTCAAAAAGAATTTGTGGGACTAATGAAAAATACTAACAGCTTCAATGAATTACTTATTTCATTATTTTATATTGTTAGAATGGATGTTATTCGCAGCGCTGCGCCGGTGTAGAGAATTGGGGTTGCAACGCACTTAAGCTTTTGGCCAGTGTAATGGGCAAGGTTCTTCAATGCTGACCATGAAATTCTGAGAGGTCAGGAAACAACGATTCAGGGCAACAAAGAAGATGAAGATAAAACATAAATTCCCAATCTTCCAGAAGATGGTGATGAAGAAGAAGAAAATGAATACTTATGTCCCATAAGATATTGGAGGTATATAGATTTTCACTTTAATTGAATTTAAATCGTAAGTAATACACCGTCACTGAATAAAGATGAAATTAAAATATATTAACTAATTTTACTTCCTTGAATTTTACATTAAATACATAACACAACTCTAAGATATATAAGAATGTAATCAGTAAACATATGATCTAATACCTAAAACCTTAAACGTTTAAAAAATAAAATACCTATTATTTTTCACTTAAACTCTACCAAATAAATCAATATATATATAATAACTATTGTAACTATTGTAATAGTTACATTCATTCGCAGAAAAATTAGCTAAGTATTGTAAAATTAATATGCTCAAAATATGTCAGATATTATTCAATATAATTTATTAACTAATAAATAATACAAATGGCTCAAATTCAATATAATATTCACAGATATTCATGGTTGACCTTCTATTATAAAACTTATGTTTGTATCACCCACTATCAGAATCGATGATGCACATAAAAAAGATATTACTAATCAAATTCGGCCAAACTTTTAATATACGCAAATTGCATATTACAAGGTGCATACAATTTTTCAGCATTTATTTCTCATTCTAAGGTTGATTGCTAAAATGACTGGAGTATGTATTAAAAAACTATAATTAATAATAATATTCACTGGACTGATCAGTATAATCAATGTTTATGGGGTCACGTGATATCACGATGACAGCCATTGTCAGCTTAGAACATATGGGCTGCAGCTGACAGGATAGTGATGTACTACAGTGGCCTCTACAGGCGAACTCTCTACAATTTTTTTCCGAATGAATTTTATTTACAAGAAATGTTGTTATAAACGACAAGCAAATGTTAAGTGTTCATAGTTTTGTACTACAATCTAATACAACTTCACTTCAGTTCTCTTAATGTATCATTAAATAAATTTGAATCATGCAAGTAAATGATAATATTAATAGGTAATAAACTATTAAATAAGATAAGCTTATTTCCACTTCGTAAACAAATTTTACAATAATTTGTTCAAAAAGAAATGTATCCGGTTACTCCAATGATTGCAAATATATTTTTTTAATACAGAATACACCAAAAACGTGTCCCTTAAATGTTTTACACTAAAGAGCCTCCTTATTTGGAAAAAACAGTTAGATATCACTTCATTTAACTGTGAAGACGATTAAACATTCGGGGGTTAGCAGCATAAAATAAAAACGTCGCTCTTTCTTTTTTCTTACTCGTTGGCACCACTTGGCACCACTTGCAGTAGGGTGTCCAGTTTCTTGACTTGTACTGAGTACTGCTAATAATTATTGTCAAATAAATCGAGCTTAACGTAATTATGTATGCACTCTCGTTGCACTTTCGCATGTTTATGATACAGGCTATGAAGGAGACAGATATATTGATATAATATTTGTCGTTAAATTTACATTTTTATTTGGCAATTTTTATAAATAAAGAGATAACAAATTTACCGAAGCGATAACTGTTATACCAACGTATGGTTACGCATAACCATGTAATAGGTTTCCCTAAAGCTGCTTGCCATATATAAATATTTAGTTCGCAAGTGTTTTGTGTGAAACTTTATATATTTTTTAGTAATAAAGCGCTAAACTAAACTGCAGTATAATTGATATGAGCACTGCCAAGCGGTTCCATAATGTTCAATAACGTTTACCGTAACACCACAACCAAATAAACATGAAGGTGGTTTTTATTAATTCTATTCAATGTTTCTTCCCTACACAGTGGTTTTTAAAAAATAAAATTTTCGTTGGGCGTATATATCAGCGTAAGAGTGCGCTGATATCAAATGTTTTAACCAATTTTAACTTTGACTTTCAAATTATTTTACTATTTCCTCTATGAATAAAAATATAACTTGTTAAAATCTTATATGAACGTGTTCAGTTTATTTACAAATTTAAAAGGGCCAGTTAAAATATGTTTTCTTACCATCAGCCAAATCCCATGCATTGACTTTTGCACCAAAATTAGTGTTAAAAATGTGTACCTCAGATGGAAAGAAACTTAATGCATACGTTTTTAGGTCAGTAAATTTTTTAATTTATAGTGCAGAGAGACTACAGTCATAAATGAAAGAGATATCAAATGTTTTAACCAATTTTAACTTTTACTTTCAAATTATTTTACTATTTCCTCTATGAATAAAAATATAACTTGTTAAAATCTTATATGAACATGTTCTGTTTATTTACAAATTTAAAAGGGCCAATTAAAATATGTTTGCTAACCATCAGCCAAATCCAATGCATTGACTTTGCATCAAAATTAGTGTTAGAAAAGTGTATCTCAGATGGAAAGAAACTTAATGCATACACATTTTTAGGTCAGTAAATCTTTAATATGTAGTGCAGAGAGACTACAGTCATAAATGAAAGAGGTATCAGCCCTTCTATTGTCAGGATTCGCTGCTGTTCAGCCAATATTAATAGTAAAGATGTTTAAGGAATTTTAGCTTCTACGAGACATTGCCTAGTGCTAAATTAGCAGTCTTGTTACCTAGGTTACTGGGAGCTTTATACATTTCCCATTTTACATTCACAAGTTTTTAATTTTAAATTGCCTTTAAATGAGTTTCAGAATGATCTTGGTTATCATGAACTTGGTAAAAAGACTTGAGGAAACTATTTTTACTGCTTCTGAAAAAATGCACAGAGAATGGCAATTTTGCCCTTCTTTGATGATTAACAAAACTCCTATGAAACTCTTCCTGTAACAGTTTTCTCAGTTATATTCTCGGGAGAAATATTTAATAACTTTCTTCCAAGTAAGGGTACTTGCAATATTAACACCGGAGAATGTTTAGACAAATAGCGCCTTTGAAGTTATAAAGCAGTTGGTCTGCCGGGATTCGAACCCGGATCTCTCACTCTCTGAGTGAGTGCACTATCACTACAACACAGAGCCCCTAATTCTTCGATCCAATTTGTTTGTATTTGGCCGTAAAACTTTACACATTTTGGATGAATATTCAATTATTAAACTTTAACTACAAATGAAATGCTAAAAACCTTATTCGACAAAGATTTAAGACAATAGTGAAGTATTTAAAGTTCATGGGGTAAGAGTTACTTCGAAACACATCTTAGTTTACCTTTCCTTAACTTAAATTATCTTTATTGTAACAAACATCATTACATGAATAATACAATATGTTCGACTAGAAGTAGTTTCTTTATGACAAATTTCGTAATTAGTCATTTGTATAATCCCTTCGGATACAAACATTTAGTTTCTATTAGCAAAACGTGTTATAAAGATGACAAATTTAAATTGTAACAACATGTTTGCAACATTAAAATACAAAAATTTAAGCAGATGGTTGTTACTATTGGAAATTTGTTTTTAGCAAAGACACAGTCCAAGCTGCATGTAGGTGACTGGCGTACTGATCTTTTTTATCTTGAGAACTTGTTGTCTCTTTTTTCACTAATCTATACGACTTTGTAATTAAGTTTTGTAATTTGTGGATCAACGAGTACTGAAAATTTTCATGTTAGCTTAAAATACGTAACTACAAAACACCGTAACTGGCTAAAAAGTAAAACGACCATTATTTGAAAAAACTGTTTTATTATTGAATAGAATCTTGGTCCACGCGTCTTTGGTGTCACAGCTAAGCTTGATTGAAGCCATGACAACTATAACTGGGTGGAATTACTAAATTATTTCAAATATTATGGTAGTGATCTTCTATTTTTACTGACATATTGACACTGTAGTATGTAATCAGGCCTGCTACTAACTGGAAATTGGTATTTTTCTCAGTATCTTGCTTCAATTCTCATTCTATTTCCCCCTATTAATATTTCTTTATTTATTTGGATCTTAATATGTATATCATAATTCTAATATGTTTGATGTGTGGTGAAGTAAATTTAAAAGGAAATATATGGAGAACCTAAGTCACAATCAATGTAATATTTGACAGTAACATTTCCACATTTACTAATATAGTAGTATTACCTGGCAAGTAAAGTTTCGATATATAGGCTTTCGTAATACTCCGTTTCAATTAAATTAGCAACGCAACATTTCAAGAAAATTACGGGTATTTATTTTACCGTGCCTAGTTCACTATTTTATGAATACACTTTTGTTTGACAATATACTACGTAATCTAAAACTAAACAATTTTACGAGAATTCAGACAGATCCCTCTGATTAAATCTCTATTAAACCTGTTTAGCATTGTTTATGTGTAAAACTAATCAATGATCAAACGTAATCAAACTGATTAGTACAATATTACTTTTAACTTTCAAGTTTTAATACACGTGTCTTATGCTCTCAACATACTCATACACATTTTGTTCTTGATCAATCACTCATAGGGGGAAATATATTCGCAACCCTACAAGAACTAAATTTTGTTTTCAAGTTCCCCCTCTCCTACAAAGGAGAAATAAGACTGTGTATTGTGCTCTCAACATACTAATTTACTGGTCACTAGAACTTCAGGACCCTAAAACATTGATCTTCATTCTTAAAGTTCATTTGTTATGGATCAGGGGATATGAATATCTTCCATTTAACATCGCCTATCTAAGGATTTATTGTACATTTTGAAAACAATATGCCTATAATGTAACTTTTTCAATAGGAAATCGTGTGCAATGCTGCGGCTAATTGCTAGTCTTTTAACATAATTATTAATATAAGTATGAAAAAGCCGTATGCATGTTGTAAAGCTCCTGCACGTGCATTATGTTTGAGTCCAACTAGCAATGGACCTAAGACGAATAACAATTAGAATATTGTTATATATGATTTAAGCAGAGCCTTGAAATTAATATAACTTTAAACCTCATAACCATAATAATATGCTTCATATCTATAAATAATACTTTAACCATGACCATTTATAATTACATAAGAAAGAGAAAAATATTTTTTTTTTTTTAATTGTGTACTAAATTACAGATTGACATTCCATAACTGACTTATATGGAAGTTTATCTAGTAGCAATCATCACAATATTATATTTGTAGTAAGTTTTTTGTAGAAAGTTTTTGTAATCTAACAGTGCACTGTGTTTTGGTTTATTCTTTATGCTATACTATTCTTATAATGTATTCACAACTAAATTAATCAGTTGTGTTTGTTTTTATATTTTGTAATGATTTATTGTTATTAGTAGTCTGTGCAGGAATAATGAACATACTCATACCGGTATTTCATGCTATATATGAAGTATACAGGGTGATTCATGAAGTTTCTCCCCCCACTTCTACAGCACATTGTACTAGTAAAAATAATGAAAAAATGTTATATAAACATAGGTCCGAAAACGCTTCGTTAGCGAGTTACAGCTAGCGAAAGATTTCGCCTGAATTCCTGGGTAAAGAGTAAAATAAAGCCATACTGAACTTTTGGAAAGGTTAATTAAGTAAGAAAAATCGTGGATTCTTATGTATTTTTACCTGATAAAGCTAATAAATTAGGTTTCAGAACTGTACCTGTAGTAGTTTTTGAGGGATTCAGGGTTAAATGCAAAAAAATTGGGACACGAAAACAATGTTTTTTTAAGTTTGATGTACAATAAACTTTGTTAAATTGGTAATAAATACATAAAATCAACGAACATTAATTGTAGAGAATGTAATTCTGAGAAAATTGATATAATCAAAGTCTAAAATAAAACAGAAATAAGTACCAAAAAATCGATTTTATTCAGTATAATACATTACTAGTTTTAAGCAAAATTAATCAGGTTGGGCCAACCGTACGCACCTTTTTATAATAGATGTTCGAAAATGAGGCCATCATTATCAATACATTTTGCAGCACGTTTGTGTATTGCTTTAGTTGCGTTTCTTAATTTTTCAGGACTTCCCTGTATCTGCACAGCCGATTCCATAATACGGGCAATTAATTCATCACGAGAATTCACTTTTGTCTTGTATACAATGTCTTTCATCCATTCCCCAGATGCAATAATCCAATGGAGATAGATCTGGTGATCTTGGTGGCCAAGGGTGAGGCCCTCCACGACCAATTCAGTGTCCAGGAAATTGATGATTTAAGTAAGCAGAAACGGCACATGAAAATTGGGGAGGTGCTCCGTCATGCTGGAAGTACAAATTTTGTCTGAGATGTAAAGGAACATTCTCTAAAAAGCTGCGGCAACTCTTCTTGAAGGAAATGCAAATAGAACTCAGCATTTAGGCGTCCAGGTAATATGAAAGGTCCAATCAGCCGATTGTGCAAAAGGCCACACCAGACATTGACGCTAAATCGGTTGTTGAAAGTTCTGTTCCACTACCTCATGTGGATTTTCTTCTGCCCATGAGTGTTCATTGTGCAAGTTATTGACACCATCCCGAGTGAATTGTGCCTCATCCGTAAACAAAATACGCTTGTAGAGTTGATTATTAATATTCAAAAAGTTGCAAAACTCTAGCGAAGCGGACCATCCCCTAGCTGTAGATGTTGAACCTTTTGTTTATGAAACGGATAAAATTTGTTTCGATTAAGTGACCACCACACCGTTGACTGCGAAAACTCCTATCCGCCTAGAAATACGTCGTGTACTTACACCTGAAAACTGCGATGAACAGCATTAATAACAATATCATAATCAAGTTGGACAGCTCGTTTATAATTGGTTTCTAGTACTTGGTAGTGATCCTGTTTCCCGAAGAGTACGAAAAGTTCCTGAAATTGTTTTGGTATCTGGAATCCTCCTATTAGGGTAACGTAGTTCATATTCTTCTACAGCAGCTCTAGCATTACCATTACAGTAACCCAAAATAAAAACCATATCAGCGTATTCCTCTGATGTAAATAAGTAAGGCATTTTTTCGCTGAATAAACAATCAAATTATAACTCACAGAAAAAATTGCATTTAATAACGATTCACAGAACCCGATCTCCTGCTGTAGCTTGCAAAACACCACTAATACACAGTTCTAACGTAACAGTACAGAATACCATTGTTGATCAGCTGTTATTCGTGTGCGTTTACCAACTTAGAAATTAATAAAACAAAAAAACTGCATTTCGATGATTAGTAAACAATAATGGGAAAATGTTTGCTTCATTTATTTTCGAACATTTGATGTAAATTTTTATAAAAAAAATACAACGTAATAAAACATGATATTTTTATTTACAAACAAAATTTATTTAACAGTTAATCTTATTTTCTCAATTTATCTCATAAATAAGGAACAAACATTTTGTTTTTGTTTTATTTTAAACTAAATACCGTACGGTATTTCTTTACAGCTAGTAATGTATTATACTGAATAAAATCGATTTTTTTGGTACTTATTTCTGTTTTATTTTAGACTTTGATTATATCAATTTTCTCAGAAATAAATTCTCTACAATTAAAGTTTGTTGATTTTATGTATTTATTACCAATTTAACAAAGTTATTGTACATCAAACTTAAAAAAAAACATTGTTTCGTGCCCCAATTTTTTGCATTTAACCCTGAAATCCCTCAAAAAACTACTACAGGTACAGTTCTGAAACCTAATTTATTAGCTTTATCAGGTAAAAATACATAAGAATCCCCACGATATTTCTTACTTAATTAACACTTTCCAAAAGTTCAGTATGGCTTTATTTTAATCTTACCCAGGAATTTAGGCGAAATCTTTCGCTAGCTGTAACTCGCTAACAAAGCGTTTTCGGACCTATGTTTATATAACATTTTTTCATTATTTTTACTAGTACAATGTGCTGTAGAAGTGGGGGGAGAACTTCATGAATCACCCTGTATATGCAGGGTGTACATAAAGTCCTGAAAAGGTATAATATTTTCTGAACGATAACAGATAAATCAACAAGATTTGGTACATCACCACTATACCTAAAAATCTACTTTTTGAAGGAACTATCAGTTTTGTGTAATATCATGGGGACGTCCCGCAAGGAGTCAGAAGGAAATATTAAATATGAGCATAGGTTAATATGCACATCATTTTAAAGGGCTTATCTAGCAGAGTTTAATTCCCCAAACCGCGCTCAAAAAGATTGATCCAGTACAAAATGGCGGCTGTTCAAAGGTTTTACTTGGTTACATTAAAGTAGCTATAACCCCAGTAAAGCAAAACTGCAACCAAACGAATACTGCAGCTAAATACTACATTATGCTTGTCAGTTGTACAGAAGTGAATTATGACGTTAGTTATCCTCAAGGGTTACAAATTTGGTTCTAATATGTTGATAACGGGGAATCCCTGAGAACAGTAACAATTAGAAAGCTCTTATCTTTGGGTCGCAGTTTGGACTTTCATATTAGCCAGTCTATTCATAGCAGGATATTCTAATTTTCTTGTTTTAGTAGCGCTGTCTAACCTTTCTATCAGTGCGATTTAGTACAAAAGAGTTTGTCGTATTGCTTGCAGTTCTTCAACTACACTATGTCGCTTGGCGAACGTAAACGTATAACACTTCTTATGATGGTTGGTTGGGGAAACAACAGACGATCACATGAGGAAGCATGCCATTTATTTAATGACTACTTTCACGAGAGGCAGCCAATTTCTAGAACAGCTGTAGGGAGAACTGTTCAACGCTTTATGGAAACAGGAAGGTTTTCCGATCGTTATAGGTCAGGAAGGCCCGCTACTGCGACAACCAAAGACAACTCAATAAATGATGTATTGCAGTCATTTATTGAGAACCCGCAAGAGTCACTACGCTCAGCAGCACAAACTCATGACATCTCTGTTACGTATGTTAAAAAAGTTCTGAAAGGGTCTAATTTTAAGCCTTATAAAGTTCATTTGGTGCACGAACTCAACGAAGATGATTTCGATCGACGCGACGTATAGAATTTTGTGAAACTATGATGGCCAAAATAGATCGCAACGAAATTGATGTAAACCATATTGTGTTTTCAGACGTATGTTCATTTATGGTGATTGAAAGCGTAAACAGGCACAAAAATCCTCACTGGATGCGGGAGTCACAAACGCAGTATCCACTAAAGGTGAATGTCTGGCTTGGTGTGATAGGTACCCAGTTGGTAGGTCCTTTCTTTATTGAAGGAAATTTAAATGCAATATAATACCAACCAATGGAAAATGAAATTACTCCAGCACTTCGAAACATGTTTGGAGAACATTTCCAGAATATCTGGTTTCAACAGGACAGAGCTCCCCCACACTACGGCATCGACGTAAGAGCCTATTTAAACACTGTTTTTGGCCACGGTGGATCGGAAGGCGGGGGACTGTAGAATGGCCAGCGCGTTCACCAGATCGGTCTCCAATAGACTATTTTGTTTGGGTTACCTTAAGGACAACGTCTACAAAACAAAGCCTCAAAATTTAAATGAACTGAGACAAAGAATACTTCAAGAATGTCAGACGATTCCTCAAGTTGACCTGCAAATTCTGTTAATAGTTTTTATGTGCGTCTTTCCAACTGTCAAATAAACGGAGGTGAAAAATTCGAACATTTACTCTAAAAACATCGGTAAGTAAACATCTTCTTTAAATAAAACTTTTGAACAGCCACCATTTTGTACTGGATCGGTCTTTTTGAGTGCGGTTTGTGGCATTAAACTCTGCTAGATAAGCCCTTTAAAATGGTGTGCATATTGATCTATGCTCCTATTTAAGATTTCCTTCTGACTCCTTGCGGGACGTTCCCAGGATATTACAGAAAACTGATAGTTCCTTCATAAACATATATATATATATATAAAGTTCATTTACTATTTTTTTACGTTTTTGTAAATATTTTTAAGTTTAAAATATATAATCACGAGGTTAAAGTAATTATTATTAAAACTCAAGATAACAGCCATATAGTATTTTAAAACAATATATAAAATGAATCAAATAAACTTTTAGAGGATTATAATTTCCATAGTTTGTAATCAATGTAAAGTCACCTTAAAGAAGCACGAATGCTTTTTAAAATGCTTGGATAACTTATATGGCCAGACCCAGTTATAATATGTGTCATGATGGCTGCCATTCGAAATTGTTTCAAGTTTATATCTAAAATATTTCTTAACGTAACTAAAACACTACTTTATTAGACATTTTTTTCTTTTCAATAATAAATTTATTAACTTTTTATTTTATACACCTCTTATTTATTCACGATTATGCAGGTTTTTGTTTTGAAAAGGAATAGTTCTATTTAAATTAAAATATGAAATACGAATATATGAATACATCAATTACAAACAGAAAATATCTTAGATCGTAATGAAAAAAAATATATATTTTGGACTTACTAAAACGTATATTGTGTAAACGCAATATTTCAATTTTTAGTAGTTTTAAGACAGATACTAAACAAAGTTTTAATTTTAATATAATAAGGATATATACATAATAAATACCGTAATATATAACTTATACAAATTAAATTAGCTACAGGCGCAGTACTTACAAATGATTTGGAAAGGTTTTTAACCTAACTGTAGCCAAATAAAAGTTTCATTTGTTCGAATTTTGCTGTATTTTATAACATAATATATAATACATTTTAATACAAATACTTTTTTATATCTCGTAAGGATTTAATGTGTGTTAAAATGTAATGGTTATGTCTCAGTCGCTTGGTATCGTACATTACAAATTAGACGAATTTTATCATGCTACAGTCTTTTAAAACTATATTTCCCTACTGGGATTTCTATATATGACACTCACTTCATAATATATTTGAATAGTATAGAACAGAAAATAATCATAAAAAATTAAAATGCTCGCAAATATAATTTATTATTTATTGCAGCTTGCAGTCCACGGTGTTAGAAATCAATTTCTACGAGAATGCGTACAATTTAAAACTTTGGATGGCTTGAACACATTATGTGGAGTTTCTTTTTTGAAGTTTTGTCAGTATGTTAGTAATGTTACAAATAAAAGAGTCATCATACCAACACTAATGTAAAAATTAACGTTCTGGACTTATAATTTATCTCCATTTTGATATTTTATTAAGACTGTTTTACTTGAAATCATAGATTCTTCTGTATACAGTTAAAATAACTACATGTTGTTTTATATACATAACTTTAATTCCAACATTATAATTACAAATTAAGAGATCAATTAACACAAACTTAAATAAACAGCGTTAAATAAACAACAACGACATAATGGCAGGAATGAAAGTAATATAATCATCAGCACTTGTAACTGGGCACTATATCACAATCTGTCTATGTATAATGAGATTATCCACCAGCAATTATGCTGATGGAGGCTAGTCTGTACCCTGACTACTACTTTAATTATAATCATCAGCACTTGTAAACGAGCACTATATCACAATCTGTCTATGTATAATGAGATTATCCACCAGCAATTATGCTGATGGAGGCTAGTCTGTACCCTGACTACTACTTTAATCATAATCATCAGCACTTGTAACCGGGCACTATATCACAATCTGTCTATGTATAATGAGATTATCAACCAGCAATTATGCTGATGGAGGCTAGTCTGTACACTGACTACTACTTTAATCATAATCATCAGCACTTGTAACCGGGCACTATATCACAATCTGTCTATGTATAATGAGATTATCCACCAGCAATTATGCTGATGGAGGCTAGTCTGTACCCTGACTACTACTTTAATCATAATAATCATCACTTGTAACCGGGCACTATATCACAATCTGTCTATGTATAATGAGATTATCCACCAGCAATTATGCTGATGGAGGCTAGTCTGTACCATGACTACTACTTTAATCATAATCATCAGCACTTGTAACCGGGCACTATATCACAATCTGTCTATGTATAATGAGATTATCAACCAGCAATTATGCTGATGGAGGCTAGTCTGTACACTGACTACTACTTTAATCATAATCATCAGCACTTGTAACCGGGCACTATATCACAATCTGTCTATGTATAATGAGATTATCCACCAGCAATTGTGCTGATGGGGGGCTTGTCTGTACCCTGACTACTACTTTAATCATAATCATCAGCACTTGTAACCGGGCACTATATCACAATCTGTCTATGTATAATGAGATTATCAACCAGCAATTATGCTGATGGAGGCTAGTCTGTACACTGACTACTACTTTAATCATAATCATCAGCACTTGTAACCGGGCACTATATCACAATCTGTCTATGTATAATGAGATTATCCACCAGCGATTGTGCTGATGGGGGGCTTGTCTGTACATTGACTACTACTTTGAGTTAATTGGTATGCTATAATATTTTTCACTGAAACCAGTAAAGTGAACAATAGTTTAACATATGCTCCATAACAATGGAATGTTGGTCAAAGCATTTAATGTATAATTTAATATCAACAATAATGTACATCTACATTATTATATCAGTAGACAGTTAAATTATCATCGGAGCTTAAATATTATGAGAAGTGGATAGTAACATAGTTTGTATGCGGCATACTATTATGCTGTACATTTAACCAATAAACATTTTATTTACAAACAAATAGGGTACATAGATATTATAATATAAATAAAGCAACTAACGAATTTTTCACCCTAAAAGCAAATTATTTATTCGTCTCAATTTGTAGTTATTGTACATGTTACCTACTGTTCGTGATAACAAGATACATTTTTATTATCAATACAATTATAGTAATTTATTATCTTAATAAATGACATAAGTAATTAAATATATCAGTTGTTCATTGAATGCTGCTCAGAGCAGTTAACGCCTTATAGTATCTTATTATTTAGTAATATTTTACACCCATACAGTAATGTGTGTGTGCGTTTTCATATAAAAACTATACAATAACGAATCAGTTTTAGGCATGACCATTTTAAATGGGTTAATAAAAAACTTCTGAAAATAAGTGATAGTCACTGGAATTCCAGTCTCTTGATGCCTTTTGTAATAAAATACGTCTCTTAATAATTTGATGAGCTATGTTTAGGAATCTTGAAGTTCAATAATGAAAGAATTTTATGAGAACCAACAAAATACACAAATTTATAATTCAGGTTTACCAACCACCCAACTAGTAGAAAAAGATATTCCTTAAACGTACAATATCTTAGTGAATTATTTGACTAAACTCACAACTAAATCTTTTGTTTTACATACATTACTTTAATTCCAACATTATAATTTCAAATGAAGAGATCAATTAACACAAACTTCAGCGTTAAACAAACAACAACGACATAATGGTCGGAATGAAAGGAATATAATCATAATCATCAGCACTTGTAACCGGACACTATATCACAAGTCGTCTATGTGTAATGATATTATCCAGCAGCAATTATACTGATGGAGGCTTGTCTGTACCCTGACTACTACTTTGAGTTAATTTATTGGTTTTTTGAATTCAGTAAAAAATTGATCAATGCAATTTTTTTAAAACAAATATTGGTAAACTATATTTAAATTTACTTGAATCTTAGACTACGTGCATTCTGGTCATGAAAACTTTTTAATTTTAATATTTAAAACTAGAAGAAATTCCATGCAATTAGAATATAACAGATGTTCCATTATAGGCATTAATAATAAGTATGTGAGCATTTGAAAATGTTGATAAAATTAGTTTAGTTTTGTTAACTTGCGAGTGAACGGCGCAGCCAGTAATTAACTTAACCGCATAGATTTTCTATGCCTTGATGGCCTTGTTATTACGCACAACTGGGCTAATTTTTTTCTTTTGTTTGAAGTTTATTTTTCTTGTTATCTTATTGTTTTTGTTTAAGATCTATTGTGCCCATTTAATCTCTGCTGTATCTCTTATAGTTTCTATGATCCATTCTGTTTGCATACAATTCGGAACATTCGTGTGTAGTGATAAATATTAAATCTCTAATAACTTTTTTATAAGTAACGTCCAATCATGGACCTAACGTAGCAGAACTTAAGTGTTTGAAAGCACAGCAATGTATTAGAAAGTCATTTTGATGGCTAGGATATAAACTACATTTAATTGAAAATTGTTGACTGTTAAAGCACCGTGTAGGAC
The DNA here is from genome assembly GCF_021130785.1 of Homalodisca vitripennis. Classification (NCBI taxonomy): domain Eukaryota; kingdom Metazoa; phylum Arthropoda; class Insecta; order Hemiptera; family Cicadellidae; genus Homalodisca; species Homalodisca vitripennis. The sequence continues at coordinate 145,762,102 of NC_060208.1, forward strand.
CCCGGGGACACATGTGATATGTGAACTATCAGAGTATTGGAGAGAAATGGATTAGCTGTCAGTGGTCGCCTGATATACCTCTGATTGTATTGTTCTCACGTAGTGAGCTACCAGCTATGCTGTGTACAACGGAATTCTTATTCTTGTGTGACAAAGGTTTGAATAAACATTACATGGAAGTTGAAGATATTATAAAATCAATTTTATATCTCAAAATTAAACAAAACTAAATATGAACCTTTTTGATCTCGTTTAAATTCGTTATTTCTCAAGAAATTGCTGGGATTTTTTTATAAAGGCATGGAGAAGCCATTGGCCAAACATGCTGCTGACAAAAAAAAACTAGTTGAAGAGTGTTACGGTCTGTTACGAAGAAATTAATAAGGTCGTCCCTTGTCCTGAAGAAAATTTAAATAAGTTAAAATTTAAAAAATCTCGGGAGTATATCTGTTACTTTAAAATCTAAATACCCTAATGGTTTAAATTTAAGATAAAATTAACTTTTCTAAATTCCTCCTGTGCCATTTATGATATAACAGCTGGGCTTTTGAGAGCTTTAGTTGCTTATTTACATTTGTAGCTATTTTCTTCTTATTTGTTGTGTTTCGTTTTCTTTAGATATTGTTATTTTTATTCCTGAAGATACGGGTTTATAAAATCTCACGAAATATAGCACTCAAATGATTTTTTAATTTTATAACTTATTTGGTGCGTTCACTCCAGAGTCCAAAGCCGCTTGAGGATATATATTAAGCTAAATTAGGCTATTTAAGTTGCAGATTAACCCTTTAATCAATATGGATTTCCAAAATCGTTGTAGAATCTGATTCATCTAAAATACGTCACTACCCACAAACACTGAAAGTTGGATTTGCTGTTCGTATTGACGAAATTTTAGGTACGTGTATTTTGAATTGTGTGACAATTCTTGGATTAATTTGGCTTCAAGGCAGAGATTCGAGTATTTAGCGTACTAAACTACTACTCTAATGTAGACCGACATTGTTGGCAGTAAATGGGAACAATGAATAGGCTCCAGAATTTACCACTGAGGAAATTCATAAAGGATTTTGACATTCTCTGATAGGGTGTTCGCGACTTGTACATACTTTCACTTAGATACGACGAGAGTCACCCAGGATACAGACCTCGAACACTTAAAGGCTCCAACGGGAGCATGATGCACACAGTAATAAGCTTTACAAAGGTTGAAAGCAATACTAAGCATTTTTCTACAATGCATCGAAAACAGCATCCAAGGGGTTGTTCCGGCTTTATCCGTTTATTTTACATTCTGAAACAAAATAATCGTTTGCAAATGGGGTATGCAATAAAAAACTCAAAAGTCTCACTATGAATATTCGTACAAAAAAACTGGTCAATACAAGAAAAACCGCAAGTAACAATAATGAATAGAAATTTAAGGACCGTATTTTTTTAATACTGGGGTGACTATAGCTGCCCCCCACAACACATAACTCACTGTGTCTTTAGGTATGGTCTGCTTAAAATAATACTAAGCAGTTGACATCATTAAGAGTTATTCTTTGGAATTAAAACTATCAACATTCCACAGTATTATCATTGACTAAATATACTACAGCACCAGTAGTTTCTGACTATGACTAGCGAATGCCCTTGTATGTCTCTGCTCTGAAGCATCTGTACTAAATTTCAGGTATTTCACGAAAGTTAGGCAACTTTGCGTGATAGGTAGACTTTACAGATATATGCCTAGTGTAATAAGTTTACTGAGAGAATATTCAAAATCTATTTATATTCTAGACAACAATGAACCTCTAACAGATTCCACAATCACCTTCGTTTGTTTAATAAAGAATTCTTTAAATAAGTTTTTGGTGGAGTTTAATGGTGATTTTGATTATCTCAGCCAACAACAACAAGAATAAAATTAAATTTTTAAATGAAACTAATAATAATAATTTATTTGGAAAGGGGACTATAATACTCAAACTTATTTTTGTTCTAAAAGTGAATCCATAGTTATTTTACAGTTACTATTTTAAAAGAGCTCTACAAATCAGCCAATAACTTGTAAAGGTTAACGCTTGACTGGTGTGGTTCATCTCGATGACAAAATAAACAGCTGAGATAAGATTAAAAGCTTTCAATGAACCGAAATTAAATGCTAATACAGATCTTTAGTTTAGAGCAGTGCATAGAACCCTCTAAACTCTTTTGTCATGAAATACAATTCTTTACTTCCCATAATTTAAAAATTCACCAATAAGTGTCACTAAATTTATATATGCTTTTCATGATGATCCTAAAATAAGAAGTAAAATTATGCCAATGCAGTAACAAATGTCGACATGATAATTTGTACATATATCGTGGATAAAACAAACTTCATTACATTTAACCACTAATACATTTAATTTTGAATATACATTTTAACAACAAAGAAATTGCTAATATCGAATACTCACACGGAAATTACTAAGCAATTTAGGAATGGCATTAATACATTAATCCCCACCGTAACGCTTTTGATTTAGTCATAGTTTTGTTGCACTTACTGAAAGCCAGTATAATTTGCTTAACGAGCCCTAGCTAAGGCATTACTTATTAAGAACTCATCACTTTTAAACTAATATATGCTTCTCAAAGTGAATAAGCACAAAGAAACAATGATGGCATTATCCTTTATAGTGTTGAGTTTATCAAAGGCTTGTAATATTAAATGCTAGTAGTTAATATAAACTACTGGCCTTATTGTATAAATCTTCCACCGTTAAAATCATGGAAATAGCAAAGGTGCGGACTCATTACCAATGGAAACAAAAAACCTTGTTTGAGAGTGTACTTGGTACAGGCCGAATTCTCAGTTTACAAATAGCTATACTCACGACCACTTAGCACCGTTACTTACACCACCGATCTTGGTACGTACTGCATCCTTCATTAGCGCTGAATCTGTGACCTGAATCTGAGAAAGCCAAACTGGAGCCAGTTTGTTCGAAAGTAAACGAACTAAAGCAACCACTAATTTCACGCAAACTTTTATCCATCCGTGCAAATGAAGTAGGTAATCGGACTGTTTTTATATTCAAAGTAAGAGCACAGAGTCACCAATAAGAGCACAACTATCATAAGAGATGGATTTACCTCCTATTGGAGTAAAGCTGAATAGCCTGGTATGGTTATGCCCTATGCAAGTAGACTTAGAAAATGAGCCCCAACCAGCAAGGAGGTTCTTATAACACTTGTCTAGGCAAAACTGGTCTTATGCCAAAGCCAACTACACATTGCTTAGTATCATACTGACTGTCGATTTTAGCGCCTGTCCATTCCAAGAATCAAACAGAATACAAAAAAACCGACTCGAAGACTCAGGCAATAGTGTTATCTATCGATGAATACAATATAAATAAATTAGTTTGGTCGTACTTAAAGCATTTAAAACACAGGACGTTCAAACCAATCCATTCTATGTGATTATTATAAAGACCCCTTTCATTAACCACTACAACATATTTCATACACGACTTTTACTTTAAGCTTAAAAGTTGTTGTTAGTGTATGAAAAGTACGAAAAGTTTTTATATTACTAGGAAATGTTTTTATGTAAAGAAATATTTATCATATATCTGGATATTTTATCTGCACAATCATACAAATTTGAAAGCTGACTGTATTGTTTTATTTATTTATAGTACTAATATAGGTAGTATCTAATTTAACTTCAGCTACAATTAGTTGAATAGTGGAAGCAAATAGAAATTTGCATAGCCACATTTTTTCCTAATGAGACAAGGCTAAAAATTGAGGCTTGTAGTATTAAATGCTAGTAGTTAATATAAATAACTGGCCTTATTGTATAAATCTTCCACTGTTAAAATCATGGAAATAGCAAAGGTGCGGACTCATTATCAATGGAAATAAAAAACCTTGTTTGAGAGTGTACCTCAAAGAATATTCTATTAAAGTATATAAAACATAACTGAGGAAGGAAAATATAAATAGCTAAATGTGTGCCATCAATTTATGGTCAATTACTTTTTACGTTGTACGTTACATTTGAAACGGTAATAGGGATGGTTCATTTTATTTCTTCACTTGAGTTTAATAATATGTTGGGTGGATTTGTAAAAATTCATTTGTAAATATATATTGACTAACAAATGATTTTTATGAATAAGCTTTATTCATAAATTAGGGTTTTAATACTATTCCAAATGCAACTACAGCAAACACAAACATATATTTTGAGTACGTATATATTCAAGAGAGAGTTTACTGAAGAGAATAAGAGGCTGTTATCGGATATTTGTTGGAGCCAAGGAAACAATCTGAGCCACGAATTCGTGACTGTAATACTGAAACGACGGCTTGCAAATTCATTATTTGGTTGAGTTATATAATAGAATTCTCAATGCATTCTAAAAATACTATTGTATATAATAATTGTCAGAAATATTTGTAGCACTACAACTGTAGATCTCAATAATTAAATTTCACTTAGTTTTCATATGAAAAGTAGCTACAATACTCGCTGCTTACTCCTGCCGAATCTGATAAAGGAATTTATTGTAACGAGTTCTCAGATGCAAAAAAATTTAATAAACATTATGCAATGTAATATGTATATTATTGTATATGTTTTAAGTTTTATGTGTATAATATATGCATAACATTTAAAACGTTATGATATATTTTACAATACCGTTAAAATACGTTTCACTTCGTAAGCCTGATTCTGTAAATTTTAATATTTTTCTTAATTATACATCTGATTAAGAAACATATGTACATAACTCAACTTTCTTCACTGATCAGTATAATCAGCGACACCACGATGACAGCCATTGTGAGCGAAAAACAAGTGGGCTGCATCTGACAGCTTGATGATGTAATACGGTGGTCAACGCCGACAAAGGAACCTCTATGGCATTATGTGTTTCCTAAAACAAATATTGTGTTTCGTTTAGTTAAAGAACACATTCATATACAAGCCAAATAAAATAATTGTAGGTTCCTAAAGGACTTACCTCCATCTTTCACTTGTTTCGAAATAATCATACACTCATTTATAAATAACCTGTATAAATCGTACTAAGGGAACTCCACCTAAAAAATGACTTTTTTATTTGCAGTGGTAATATTTTTTTTTTATTAATGCAGTTTGAAAGAGCAATCAAAAACAAAACTTTTAATACCATACATTAACATTTTTTGCAACCCCCCCTTAGGGGTAGGGGTGGTTTATTGCGGAAAACTTATTTCATTGGTGCAGATATATCTCAAGTTAGGTTATAGGTAGAACCTATTTTTTTTTATTTTTTTTTAAGATTATACTATTGTTTGCAAAGTGTAGCATGGGTTTGATCAGATATGACACTGTTCATTGTTTATAATTTTTTTAATATATTTTATTGTTGAAAACTTTATTTTTTACGAAAGGAAACAAAATAAAAACTCTTTCATACATTATTTTTATAAAACCAATGCTTACAGTTTGCAGACCATTTTATAAGCTTCAAAATAAAAATAAAATTAATGGCTCTAGCTATAACCTAACTTGAGTTATGTCCGCACCTAGCTGCGAAAACAGTGGTAATAACAAATTCTGAATAATAGAGTTTAAAGTTTATGTTTACTTATAACAGTGGTAAAATGAAGCTATAAACATACTTATATTACTTAGGATCCTTGCTTTCTCACCTAAAATTCACCAGCTCCATAAGTTAAACCTTCTCCTTCTTTTAGGTTTTTGTTCTCTATATTGTTTTATCATACGCAATTTTTTTCTGTACTCTTGAAAATACTTTGCTTTCTTCAATTTTGCTTGCATGATTCTTCTCTTATCTCTTCTTTTCATGATTACATTACTTTTATGCCCAATTGTCATTCCAGCAGTTGTCATAACAGTAGTTATAGCTGTATTTACCAAAAGTTATATTCTCCAATAGCCGCAGCCACCGCAGTTTCTACAGCTCTTTTAGATACGTTGCGTACCTTAGGACATTTGGTCCAGATAAGTCCATTCAAACTCTTCGTTTGAATTCTGGGTCAGGCACTTAGAACATCTATTCAACAGTTCAACTGAAGCAAGTCTTTGATACACAGGTGCAATGTGTTTTAGTACAGTCTCTGTTTATAGGAGTTTTTTCAAATTTTCTTTATGAGGTCCTGGTGTCTCGCCATTTGCCAACGCTCTATTATAAAAACACCGACTGTTAGTACCTGTGGGACACTTGTAATGTCTGGGCTTTTCATCTGTTGAAACACAATGATGTAGTGTTGCAAGGATACTGCTTTTCATTCCATTTACATTATCTTTATTTTTTTTAAATAGCGTTTTTGTAGTATTTTTGAAGCTTTTATTAATTATGGTCGCATCTTTTCAAACTTCCATAGCTGATTCCACCCAAAGTAATTTTTTTTACCCTACAATCTTTCACTACTTTTCTCAAAGCAGTTCCTAATCTTTTGGGAGACATGATTTATACATTCTTCTTTATTTATGGTTACATTGTCCCATAAACGTTCAAATTTTGAATGTGTTTTGCCAAGCTTTAGAGTCACCGTCACAGAGAATAGTAGTATATCTGAAATTATAGTCATTAGATCTTTTCCAAAGTCTTTCTGCTGCTTCAACCTCCATTGCTGGTGAAGATCCTTTGTAGTTTATACTGCATTCAGATTTGTGGCCTGAGAACCAAATGTCAAATTCTGGGGAATTTTTGCCAAGATCCGATTCCGCTAACGCGCATGAATGGCAGTACTTTGATAAAACACAGTAATGTATAACTAAACCTGTGTGTGTAATTCTATTACACAACCAACACACCATAATTTGAGGTGTGGCCTCTCTTGTGGCCATGTGCCATCAAATGATATGCTATGTCTATAGGCCCATCGTAGTCGTTAGGCCTATTAAATTTTCCAGTTCAGCGTATATTTGTCGTACTCGGGCTCTTGCAGTGGCCAGATTTATTTGACCAGCTTCTATTGTTGATTTTGACAAAGTTTTTGCAATTTTACTAAATTTATTATTGCTCATAATTTCCATATTTAGCACTATACATAGTTTCTCCATTGCACTGTATCCTTGTCCATTTGATATGAAGTGAGTTACCATTCTAGAATTGACGTCAAAAGAATTATCATCAATTTTTTTAGATGTATAAGAATTGGAGACTATATTACATGAACTACACTCCACTTCAACTTTACTGGCTAGCCCAAATCTACATGAGATTTTTGATGATAGGGTTAGTTCTTTGCATTTAGGACAGGCTAGATTCCCAATCAGGCTATTTATACAACCAAAATCAATAATACCGTACTGCAAGCTTTCACGGTTCATTTCAATATCATTTTCTACTAGGCCTACATTTAGTGATTTTTCTAAATCAGACAGTCTAGTTTTAAAATCACTATCCTCATTAGGCCTAGTCTGCTGCAAATCACAATTACTAGATGTGCTTGGTTGTTGAGTTAGGCCTAACCCGGAACCAATCGGTTCTTCGGGTTTCAAATTTGACGATTCTCCTGAACATTCAGGACTGTTTGTGGCATGATTTTGTAGGCCTAGGTTTGTTGACCATCTTGCAGTAGCGGCTAGGCGTGCCTTATTCTTTTTACTAAATGTTTTAGAGACTCTTGAGTCAACAGTTTTCCTTTTAGTTGCAGGCATAATTTTTACCTAACCTATAACATTCAAATATAGTTCAAAGATTACCTATACAAGGGTAATATCCATCCAGATTCAGTTTTATACTAAATATAAAATATAAAAGCACAATAAACACAGCACTGGTTACACTTGAACAAAACAATCACAGTAATACAACTGATAAATCAAATGAGTTCATACTGATTTTGTTTAGTTTCTATTACCTGCTACTTCAGTTCAATGTTTATTTACTGTAACCAGGTTGACCAACATAACAAAACCAAATGTATAATCACTCTCTAGGGTTGTTATACATATATGTATGTACATAAAATATCATTTGTATGTGAAACAATCATGTTGCATTACTTGTTCTCGAAAATGGCAGCGAATAAACACTTGCAGCACTTACTTGATTTATAAAAATCTAGCACATATAATAATAGATATGGTACATGTTACATATCAAAATGTTCAGGAGAAACCATAAAATAAAAAATAAAAATAAAATTTTTTTACATTTTTTTATAATTTTTTCTATTTTCTAGGTGGAGTTCCCCCAAATACAAAGCTAGTAGATGTTTCTTTGATGGCTAAAGAACGAGTAATCATAGTTTTCTTTGTCTTGTGAATAATGTACTTAGTCAAATTTCATTTTCTTCACTGTAGTGTTACGTAAACCATTAACAGCATTTCTAAAAAACTGCTATGTTTAAAAAATACGAAATATAATATTTACACCTATCCTATATCAAAAGTAAAGATTTAATGTACTTGCAATATTTGGTTGAGTCCGTGAATTTTAAAATTATAGAAATAAATATTTGTATTACTTTATATCTCTAAAATACATGTCATTGCACATACAAGTATTGGAAAATGAAATCCGTCACAAAGATCGTTTTGGATCAGGAAATATTACAGCTGCGTGATCGTATGTTGTCTTTGTATGCCCAAAGAAAAAACACCTAGACTCAGCTCATGTCATGTGTAAATTGTACTGCAAAGTCAAACTACAGTTTCGAGCAAGTGTTCAATCCGCCAAGGCTCCTTAGTTATTAAACATTTAAGGGTAGCTCAAAATAAGGGTAAAGCGGTTTGGAGTATCATAAATGATACTCATAGCAATAAGAGCCCAAAAGCTTTCTATCAACTGTCTTTGAAGACTGATGATGGTTCACTTATTGTTGCTTCCATAGATGTCTCGCACAAATTCAATTGTTATTTCTCTGAGATAGGCCAGGGCGTGGGTGATAACAGATCTCAGAATGCACGATATTCTACTTATACTTTACAGGCCATATTTTCATCATTGTATCTCACACCTACCAACGAATTCGAGGTAATCTCAATAACAAGATCTTTGAAACCAAATCATTCTGCAAAGACCGATGGCATTTCTTCAAACCCCTTGAAAGACGATGCAGAACAGCTCGCTGTGCTCTTGATTCATACTGCAAACTCCTCTTTCATGGAAGGTAAATGCACTTCCATGCTCAGACTGTCGATATTCAAGCCAGTACCTGAGAAGGGGAGCCATAAGGAAGTTGAGAACTGCCGGCCTATTTCAATCCTGTCTACTTTTTCAAAGTATTAGAAAAACTATTTCTGAATAGGCTCTTACCTTTTCTCGATGCACACAATGTTCTCTTTTTGAACCAGTTAGGCTTCAGGAGAAATTCTTCCACTCTTGATGCTATGTTTTACATTGTCTCCAATGTAACTAAGGCCCTTGACCAAAAACATCATTCATTTGGGATTTTCTTAGACCTTAGTAAGGCCTTTAATGTGGTCAACCATGACATATTGTTACACAAACCACAGCATTATGGAGTCAGGGGAATTGATTATGATTGGATATCGTCTTTTTTGGGTAGCACTCAGTTGGTAGAGTTACCTTTTGTTGATGACTTGGGCTGCCTTCGTAGTCAGGCGTCATTTACATTGTCGGTAGGGGCAGGCGTACCCAGGGCTCTGTCCTGGGGCCTGATCTGTTCTTACCGTATGTAATGATATTCTTAGTAGCATAAGTAATGGTAGCATTTGTCTGTTTGCCGATGAATACCTCGCTCAGCCTTTCTCATAAGAACCGAGAATGTCTTCAAATAGATGCATTCATTCAAGGTGGTTCCCTTTTGCAGTGGCTAGAGTATAACCTTCTTGCAGCCAATACAACACAAACCAAATTCATAGACTTTAGCATACGTGATTGTGATGATTTCGCACATGCGAATTCCTGAATTATGATAGGAGACTCAGATATCTCATCATCTGACAACAGATTTTTGGGGCTGGTCATCGATTGTAATCTCAAATACCATCATCATATATACAAGGTATGTGGAATAGTGAGTAGTGGAATTTTTCTATTGCGTCGATTCTCTCACTTTTCTAACAGGGAAATACTTTTTGCAGCATATTTTGTTTGTATCTACCCTCATCTAACCTACGGTCTGCCAATTTGGGGGGCTGAATCTATTAGGACTTAGTACGTATTCCGCTTACAAAAAAGGTAGTGAGGGTAATTCTTAGCCTCAAAACAATACAATCGTGCAAAAGTCTATTTTGTGCAAACAACCTTTTGACATTTCCCAGTATGTTCATGAAACGAAACGCTTAACTCTTTAATTCCTACAAACAACCCGTTTACTCTTTGCGGAATCTCTACCGCTTGCCAAATCCTGAGCATCGGACAACATTTTTTTTTTTACAAATTTTGGGCTCAGCGATTGAAGTACTGGCTTAATCACATGCCGGTATACCTAAGACCTGAATAGAGTATGCCTGTGTTCCGGAAATGTGAAAAGGATTTTTTTTAACAAAAAATACTATTCTATTAATGCTTTCTTATCTGACAGGAATGTAGTATATAATTAAGATAATTTAGTATATTAATTTTTGTATGTGAATTCTGACGTTTTTTATGCAATTTTATTGTCAATGACAAATTAAACGATTTGATTTGATTTGCGTAATGTCAATTCAACTTCATTTGTAATTACCACAATGGGAATATATATATTTCCATAAAGTCAACGATAACATTCAAAAGAATGATAAGCTAACAAATGACGAATAAAAATAACAAAACATGTCCAGAGTAAAACTATTAAACGCGATTTCCTTACTATTCCTATCAAGAAAGTTTAGAAATATGTTAAACTGGGAATTCTACTTCAGTCAAAAAGCAACTAGTTCCTGTCCTTGTATTTTACTTTTGAAGTTGTAAATGAGAAATACAGTTTTAGACACTGACCGTTTTATGATCAATACTTTTTCAACGTTGATTTACAAAACACGATCGATTTATAATTTGTTTTATAGTCTTTCATTGCACAGGCAATAATTGCAGGAGTAAAGGAAACGACTGTGACAATGAATTTTATTTTTGTAACTATAGTAATTATATAGTATGCTAATAATAATTATTGTTCTAACAATATATTAATTTGAAATGTAATAATCGCCATTAATTACTTTAGTGTTTCATGACGGAGAACAAATTTGTAATATTAGTAGGCAAAATAAATGTTATGGATGTGCAAGGCCTAAGTGTTTATAAAAACCAATGTCGGTGTGCAGTTGATAATTCCAACTTTAGTGGTTCATGACGAAGAACAATTTTTTTAAAATTAGTAGGCAAAAGAAATGTTATGGATGTGCAAGGCCTAAGTGTTTATAAAAACCAATGAAGGTGTGCAGTTGATAATTCCAACTTTAGTGGTTCATAAAGAAGAACAAATTTTTAATATTAGTAGGCAAATGAAATGTTATGGATGTGCAAGGCCTAAGTGTTTAAAAACCAATGACGGTGTGCAGTTGATAATTCCAATAAAAATTATATCTATCAAAGATTTCCTCGGTACAACATTCCCAAAAAAATAAATTAGTTTAATATACTAGGTGAATATTAAGTCACTTTCCCTTTATTCATTTTCACCTCTCACTCATGTATTTTTAATAACGGCCATTAGTAGGTTAATGATCGGTAATACCTTTAAAAGTGGAACCACTGTTTTAAATTCAAAATAATTAGTGATAATACATATTCTTTATTCGTATTGAGTCGGGAACAAATTACAAGAGACAGTAGTAGCCGTTATCGGATATTTGTTTGTGGTGAAGACACAATCTGAGCCTTCTCTACGTGACTTGAGTACTAACCTTCTTTATCTTCTTGGAAACTTGGCCTGGCCCTTAAAATTGAACTACAATAATATTTATTACTGAAATTACTATAAGATGTATAATTCCATAATAAAAGTGTTATTAATTACGTTTCAACATCATCTATTAAATACTTATTCTTTTGTATTATTATTTATACATTTTGCATTATTATAAATTTGTCTAAGACATAAATATTATTTTAGATAAAATAAAAATAGTATTGTAATTTCTGAACTCGTTGCATGTATATGCACAATACACACAACATACACTATCTAATAACTATCTACTACTACTATCTAATAAATATTGTATTAAGTATCACGTGAAGCTTCCAAGTACCCTTTGGCTAAACCTTTAGTTCATTTTTATATTTAAAATTCTGAAACCTTATGTTAAGTATGAAAAAGTTTTGTTACGACATATATCATTGACTGCATGAAAAAGGATATATCACCTTATACTTACTAATGCTAATAGTTGCCCGCGGCTTCGCACATAATTAAAAACAGAAAACCTACGGGCATATTCTTTTTAAATTACATTCTAAACATTCCTAAGAATAATGATAGTCACTGAAAGATATTTCAATCTTCTGAACCATTTTAGATTTCAGTTTAAAGAGTAGTCGATTACGGCTTTTAGGTCCGATGGTGGAACAGCTTATCTATCTGTGAAATAACTCGAATTTATATCCAATACGTTATAATATGTGATTGAATAGGTCCAACGATTTCAGTAACAATTGAACTATTTTAGGCCAACCTAGTTGATTTTGTGTTAAAGCCTTCATCATGAAAATATATACATACGCAGATCTAAGAAGCCTACCTCTGTCAAAAAACAACTAAGGTAGGAATTGCCTTAAAAGCGAGACGGTTGTCCAGATATAAGTGACACCTTGGTTTTAGAAGCAACCTGGCATAGGTTCATCTGATAGGTATAAGCCACCCAAAAAAAACACTTCTGGTACTAGTTACTAACGAACTTACACAATGACCAACTAGAGAACAGTGTTGATACATTTTAGTAGGTTTCAGCCAGCATTCCAGTTACTTTTGACGCCATACACCGAGAGAAACACAGTTACTTAAAACTCTTACTATTGCATTTTAAGTCTTTCACAATAAACATATTTCACAGGAATACATTATATATATTGTATTAAATATTACAAATAATTAACATATACTCTTTGTATTTTTTAACTATGCACCATTTATTAAAGTAAAAAAAAAAAAAAACGTAATCTAAACTGTACTTCCTTAGAAATTATTTTTATTAATTAAACTCAATTAGTTAATAGCTCCTTTAACTACACTATGTTCGATGTAGAGATATGAAATCTGTTTAGATGACATTTAGCCTTCTGCTGCACTTGGAGCACGTAGCTTCCAGTTGTGATATTAAAGAAAATAGTACATATATTCATATTCTATACGTCCTATAACATATTCTAAAGAAACGAGGAAAATGAAGTATACAATAATAGCATTAACCTCATACATAAGATCTATTATTACTTCTTACTTCATTTGACTATCTTACACAATGGAAGACGAAGTTGTATTTAAATCCACGAGGTCTAAATTTGTGGAGTTTATTCCAAGTATGATTATTCGTATGGCTACCTCGGAAAAAACTTAATCCAACGTTTACTTAATGATATAATTTTTAGAGTTACTAACAAATCACTAATGCCACTTTCGGACAGTTAAGTTTCTTTTTAGGCGATGGAAAATGACGAAATTTAAGCCTAAAATATTTATTTTTATAATAATTATTATAATCAGTCATCATAGCAGCATGAAATCCACTCAACCCCGGAGCCTTTTAGTGATCTACTAATAGTCATTCGATCTCCTAAAAAGGCACATAGCAAACTCTTCAGAGTAGATGGTAATTTTCAGTATATAGATTACTTTATTCTTGAGATGAACTACCGACAGACACATATACACAATCATATAGATTAGAGATGTTTACATTTCCCGGCAGCCAAAAGAGAAATATAAAGTAAAGTAAAATAAAGATGTCTTATTTTACAAGGCGAAATTATGGCTAAGTAGCCCTTCTGACAGATAAACAGCCTACTGAGTGGTAGGCTTCAATGAAACTTAGACCCATCGCGTAGATGGACTTACATTAAAATACAACTAAAATATATTATTGTGTAAGTAAAAATTAAGTATAATCAACTATCGATGAAATATTTCTTGATATGTGTTATTTCAGGAATATGTCTTGCATAGACATGCAAGACATATCCTGTGTCACTATGTCACAGATTCGAATTCCATAATGTTGTACTAATTTTATTAAAAAACATATTTATCCTCCAATTTTGTCGTTGATATCGCGGTTAGTCAAATAAGCAATAAAAAGATGTTCTTTACACATTAGCCAAATCTCATGATCCAACTCAGTGTTGGCTACATGGTCTATAAGTTAGTTCTCGAGTCATTATGCGCACAGACAGACATCAAATAATTTGTTTTTGTTTAGTCCGTCAATACAAGATGGACTTTGATAAAGCTCAGCCATTGACTAGTTTAACTCTTAGCCTATTAATACTCCAGGAGGAAGTAATGAAAGATAAAATCGTTATTGTTTCGAAACGTAGACCTAGCCTATTCATATCTTACCTATCACGCGAGAATGAGGTTACACGATACGTTTTGAATGGTTGCTGTTATTTTCGTTGTCAATTCAGTAGGGGAGAGGGAAGAGGATAACTTACTAGAATTCTAGTAAATTACTTTCATAAAGTAATTTACCATATAACAGTTTAACACATCCTTTTTTAAAGCTATCTGATATGTCTTCCCTGAAAACCAAAATATATTCTTGGGAAGCTAAGAATGGAATACGTCCAATAACATAGTCAACGGTTTTCTTCAAGTTGTTAGGAAAATATCAGGATGTTTGAATGTCTGATAAAACAAATGTTGCCATGTTTAAAGAACACTTATTTTCTAAGATATTCAGACATCTTCATATTTTCCTGATAGCTTTAAGATACTCTTCTGCAGAATGATTCATATGGTAAACGGAATCAGAAATGATTAAACTCGTACATTAAGTTAACTTATTTTACATATAAGGGTATGAGAGTTTATAAACATAGAATTACATAAAGTGTAGATTGAACTGCAAGTGTCCAAATGATTGTAAATTGTATTGCTCAGTATATAACAGGAATCACTGATGTCATGTTACATCATGTGTGATCTTTTAATCAAACTGGAACGTTGAATTGAATAAATATACGTAAATAGTTGATTTTACATGAACGAACTAAGGTTAAATGTTCCCTTCAAGGACTATTCTAAGCAATTCATTTTTGGCTTTTCTTGAAAACCTTTTGGATTAATCATTATTTAAGTTAATAATAATAATAGGTTATTTAAGGACAAATACTTTATATTAGGTCAAAATAACGGCGTTTTTAATTAGTTTAGCGCGTGTTATATACATATTTTAACACGCGAAAGAAAGGCGCGATTTTTTTTATCCGATTCACAAGAAAGGCCCCTCAAACAATTTGTAGCAACTTCCGCCCTATCTCTTTGGTTTCTACCATATCTAAGGTCTTAGAGAAAATTATGAAGCGAAAATTGATTAATTTCCTCACTTTGACGGAGTTTTTTAGTCGCAATCAGTATGGGTTCAGAGAGGGCGTGAGCACCGAAACTACACTTTTAAATTTCATTGGATTGAATTATCTGAGGGACTTGACCAAAACAAACATGTTAGTGGGCTGTTTTTGGACATAAAAAAAAGCCTTTGACACTGTTGATCACGGAATATTATTGGGAAAAATGTTTGACTGTGTGGGATAAGGGGAGTTGTTTTAAATTGGTTTCAAGATTATTTAAAATCTAGAAGACAGTGTGTAAAAATTAAATGGAGTTTTCAGTGCAATGGGGTGAAATTAAGTGTGGTGTACCTCAAGGATCAGTTTTAGGCCCTACTCTTTTCTTAATTTACATCAATGATCTTTGTAATGCTAGTCTTCAGGGTAGTATAACTTGTTTTGCTGACGACACTGCTTTGTGTTATTCCAGCTCCAGCTGGGGTGATATAGAGGCTTGCTATGAATGTTGATCTCAAAGCGCTAAAGTGGTGGTTTTGTAAAAACAGAATGGTTCTTAGCCCTGAGAAGACAAGTTATATTAATTTTAGTTTAAGAGGTCAAGTGCCTTTTGACGCCGGTGCAATTATTTATAAATGTTTTAATTGTCTTTGCAATAATTCTATTTGCAATTTATCTTGTAAACCGGTTTGCAGAAGCAAGTGAAGTTTAAATATCTAGGCGTAGTGTTAGACAGAGAATTAAACTGGAATAACCACATATTTAGTATTGAAATCTAAATTAAAAAATTATTTACGAGTTTTTTATTTTTCTGAGGAATTTTTGTGACAAAGAGATATTACGTCTTTTTTATTTTTCATTGGTAAACAGTCGGTTAGACTATGGTATTTCGTGTTTGGGGAGGCACTTACAAGACAAAAGCTACAGCCTATTTTGAAACTTCAAAAACATTTTATTAGAATTATAGTAAACAAACCTAAAAACTGAAAACCTCATTCCCCTTATTTGGTCAGCCTTAATATTTTACCTCTAAGATTTATGTTTGTGTACAAAACTTTAAAGTTGTTGTTCTACGATAAGAGTGGAAACCTAACCGGATGTTGACATTAATGAGTATAGGTTTAAACTTCGCAATGCAAAATAACTTTAGAACACCTAAACCACATAAAAAACATTTTTTACTAAAACTTACTTTTTTTTAGCCCCAAGAATATTTAAACAAAATTCCTAATGAAATAAAATTTAAAAAGTCAAAATTCTGTTTTTTGAAGACATTTAAAACAATGGTTGTTTTCTTTCTGCGACATTGAGGTTTTAATTGAGGTTCAGGAATAAATGAATTAAATTTTCATTAATTTTCCAAGCATGGTCCACAAAATTTACCCTGAAATAGATTCCAGTAGCATGTATTATCTTACACATGATTACAAAATTTTCAATAAAATAGCTTATAGGGACTTTTTTCTTTTTAAATTTAACTGTCTGAACTTTTTTATTTTTTTTTAGTTTTTAATAATATATAATTACACGGTGTCCTCTAAACAGGCTTGCCTTGGAGGCCCTAAATTTTCTCAGGATTTAAAATATTGTTTTATATGTACATATTAAAAATGTTATTAGTTTTTCTTCCTCTAGTTGTGCATTTTGTTAGCTTTTATCTGATGTATACTTTAATTAACATTCATATTGTAGTTGCTGTAATGTAACATAGTAGTAGTTAAGACTTAACAATTTGGACAAAGGTTTTTTTTAGTTTGTATAATTTGATATTTTTTTTTCTTCATTAAGGTCAGACCTGGGAGAGTTTTTGTTTGTTTTGTTTTTTTTTTACGCTCTGTAACTACTGTATGTATTTATTTTTATCCTGAGAAAATTAAATTTATTCTTATTCTTATTCTTATTCTTATTTTTATCCTCTCCAAAATAAAGAAAAAATCAAATTGATAAAGTGTAGATAGTTGTACGTAAATAAATAATAAATTTCAGAAGGTATTTATTTTTAAAACTATCAGATTCTGGTTCAATTTTGTCCAATTTACGTTTATAAATTGCGATATTTAAAACAAGTTGGTATATTATATCATATTAAAGTGGTTTAAGGCTGCTCCACCAAAACACCCAATTCGTAACGAATAAATTCGAAGAAATCCAGCTCATGTGTGAAAATCTAAAGACAGATCTACTTGTTGTAACCGAAAACGGTTTTAACAATAACAAAATTGAGCTATGCAAAGTTTTAAATTGGCCAACTCATATTACCGTCATTATTCTAAAGATGGGGGTGTTGCAGTTTTTTTTAACAAATCTTCACTTCAGTTACGTATACCATAAGAGAAACGGATGAAAAACATTTTGAAGCAGTCGGGATCAAACTTCAAACCCAAAATTCAAAATTGGTCGTCATCGGCCTCTATAGGTCTCCTAGTGGAAACGAAGACATATTTTTTCAACGTTAGAATCCTTGTTGATAAACCTGACTCACCATGACCTTGACTTCGTCCTGATGGACGATTTCGATATTAACGCTTTGGACAACAACCACCAATCCACCAAACGTCTAGCCGACTTGCTAAGGTCTTTTGATCTTGAATTATTAATCAAAACTCCCACAAGAATAACAGCAACGTCACAATCGGTTATCGATAATATAATTTCCAACCTTCCCTATGTCGCAGTGTCTGTGGTTAATACAGCGATTTCGCACCACTATGATCAAGAAGCTATAATCAGTGGGAAGAAATTCAAATGCGAGCCCAAAATTGTAAAAACAGTAAGAAACAAAAGGCCAGTAAATATCGCTATCCACAGTGATTCACTAGCAAAAGAAAACTGGGAAGGTTTATATTCTTCTCAATCTGTAGAGCAGCTGTTCAAAATGTTCGACAATAATTGTCTTAATTTTAATCTTAATTTCTGCTGCCCTACAAAAACTGTCAAAGTTTGTCATTAAAACATTAAAAATAAAAGGATTACCAAAGGAATCCTGATTTACGAGAGAACAACTTAAATTTTTCTCCGAAATTAACAGAAACACTGAAGACAATGACTTTAAAGCTTTTTTCGGAACTATAAACAGTTTATAGAAAAGTTATTTGAGCTGAAAAATCATATAATACATTAAATTCGATAAGGTCTTCCAAAAATATTTCAAAACCATTTGGGGCATTATTAACAATAAAGTCAAAGATTCGAAAAAAATCGAAATTAAAATTATATATCGAATTGTGGATGATAAGATTGAGGTGGCAAATGAATTTAAAAAGTTTTTTTATGCAAATGTAGCCTGTGAGCAGGGCCCTCGTCCATCATCACATCAAGTAAAACCCATTGAAAGATAAATTCCAGTAACATCAATGGTCCTGACACCTGCGGTTGAGGAAGAGGTGGATAGAATCATTCAGCAGCTTCCTTCGAAAAGGTCCAATTATACTAACTTAATGTCAATGTGGTTCATCAAGCAATGCTCTAAGCATATTGTGAGACCTTTGACTATTAGTTAATTTGTCATTTCGCACAGGAGTTTTCCCCTCGCTCCTAAAAATCTCAAAAGTAATCCCAAATTTCAAAAAAGACGACCCCACACTCATCAATAGTTATAGGCATGTCTAGATTTTGCCTGTAATAAACAAAATATTCGAAAAGGTTTTTACTTACGAATGCTTCAGTTTCTAACAAATAAAATCAGCTCTCAAATGAACAATTTGGATTCAGGGGCAAATCAACGATAGACGCAGTTGTGAGTCTGTTAAGACGATTGTAGAGGGGCTAGAGTCGAAATCACACATTAAGTGTGTTTCTCGATCTATTTAAAGCATTCGATTGTGTTGACCACCTTACGCTGCTTGACAAATTTGGGTCCCATGGTATCCGATGCGTGCCTCTCTTAGGCTTAGTTCATTCTTAAGCCACAGATCTCAAGTTGCCCAAATTTCAAACAATGTTTCTAATGCAATGAAAATTATTTATGGAGTCCCTCAAGGATCAATTCTCAGCCCTATTATGTTCCTGCTCTTTGTCAATGACATAGAATCATCACTACCACACGGATGAATCGTGCAGTATGCGAATGATAACTCTTTGTTTTAATGAAACAACAAAATCAGTTTTAGAACAAAACACCTTTGTTGTAGTAAACAGTTGTGTGCAAAATTTTCACAGCTTCAATCTATAAACAAATTCTTTAAAATCCAATGTATCAATTTTTTCTTTGCGCTCGACAGACTGCGAATATTAGATATTCCGGCCATCGTGTTGGATGAGGCCATATTAGAAGAGGTATGTTCCTCGAAATACCTTGAATTTACCTTGATCAACGTTTGACATGGATTTTCATACTGACTATGTTTGCTCCAAATTAGCCTCAGGAATTTATGTGTTGAGGCCTCTAGCTACATACTGCCCTATTCAGGTTATGATGCACCTATAGACTAGTGCTGTGGGATGCATGTGCAAGTAACCAATTTTTAAGAGCGTTCAGGCTTCAAAAACGAGCGATACTCATCATTGCAAAATTAAAATTAAGAGAGTCGTGCAGGCCTGTTTTCAAAAGATTGCAACTGTTGACTCTGCCGAGTCTCTACATTTTAGAAACAACGTCATATTGTATGCTCAAATGTACCTTCACCAACGGACGGGATTTTCACTCGTACGAGACAAGAGGCAGAGAAAACTACCGAACCAAGAGACACACGACGGTAGTTTATGAACGTTTGCCCTCACAGGCAGGACTTCATCTGATCAACAGCTTGCCAAATGAAATTAAAAATTCGCCTACGCATAAAGCATTTAAGACTCGTTAGAAACGCTGTTTAGTGTCCAACGCTTGTTATAGCGTGAACGAGTTTATGGCGTATAACTGGGAGACTACACAATCAGAAGACTTACTCTCGAATTGAGGTGGGTAAAAAATTGGCGATGAATGGAGCAGAGTGAGTATCAATATGTATGTATGAATGAGAGTTCGATGCAGCATGTGTGTCAAAATTATTAGATACGAGTACTTAATGTTTGCCATACAATTATTGTACTTTTTGTCTCCTCAATAAATACTTGGCTATTGGCTATTGACTATTATAGGTAATTTAAATCGATAGTAAAAGCTAGGTAGTAACTTTGTCTTTAATAGTATTATAGTACTGATAAGGCACTGCAAAATTAATACTTGCTCAAATGATCACTTAAAAGGATAATTTAACTAATATTTGCAAACAAAATATTTGCTCAACATGTATTTTATAAGAGATTCAAATAACATTTAAGTGAAGTTACTATCAGACAACAAGTAAAGACTTTATCCAGTTATTGTATAGAGTAGAACATCGGAACCTGAGTACTAAACAAATCCAGTGTTTAATACTTTAGGATTAATTAGGAAATTATTATATTGTTCCTTCAAATACAGTTTAAGAGTCCTAAAATAACAAAAAAAAAAACAAGAAAATTGAAGTTTTTACATGGGTCTATGAAGTATACAATAATTATCATATTGTATAGCTTATCACTTGTGTTTGATAATTTTGATGACAGTTTTGCTTAAGAATATCACGTCCAAAGTTCATCTAGGACAAAAAAACTGGTTCTGGAGCCTCGGGTCTTTTAGCCAATATTTATTGTATTCATCATGACAAGGAACGTAGAAAGCACATGAAAAGTATAGTAAAAGTCCCGTAACAATTCCGTGTGTCAGTGCAGTGATATAAATAACATATATGTTTATACCAATATAGTGTAATACATAAATTGAAAGAGCACCCCCGAAAATTATAATTAGAGTACATTTTAAATTACTCTTGTTAATTTCGTATTTTAGTTTCGTTACAAATTTTAAAAGTTATTATTACTAATATTTCAAAAGACAGCGAAAATGCTGTGTGAAACTCATTTAAGTTTCAAGTATCAATATGATTATAATTACAATATAGTAAAAAAAATCTGAATTGATTTTTAAATAGCTATGAATACTATCATGGACTAAATTATGCTGTAAATCTAAAAATTATTCTATTAACTTATTTTCATAAACCCACCTTATCCTATATTTATATAAAAGGTGATTTTTTTTATTGGTGTGGTTTTTAAAACTAAATAAAAAATGAAAAACAACCTGCATTGACATAAAAATGCATTTATTTGAACTACAGTGTCATGACATTAACGTTTAAAAATGATTTCTGGCATATGGGCTCCATTTCGTTCGCGTAGAAAGCCCAATCGAGAAGTCCAATTTTCGAATACTCTTTCCAGCAGCTGTGGTTGAATTCCGCCAATAACTCGACGAATGTTAGCTTCCAAGTCATTTAAAGTTTGTGGCTTGTCAGCGTATACTTGAGACTTAACATATCCCCACAGAAAGTAGTCTGTTGGCGTGATATCACACGACCGTGGGGGCCAGTTGACACTACCTCTAAATGAGATGATACGTTCACCAAATGTTTCTGCCAAGAGGCCAATTGTGTCATTTGCCGTGTGGCACGTCGCACCGTCTTGTTGGAACCAGACATTTTCTAAATCCACTTCAAGTTCGTTTAGCTGAGGAAAGAAAAAGTCCCGTAACATTGCCCGATAGCGTTGACCATTTACCGTAACAGTCTGGCCAGCATTGTCTTTAAAAAATAAGGGCCAATAACACCACCTGCCCAAATGGTGCACCAAACGGTAAGTTTTTGTGGATGAAGGGGCATACCAACAAATTCTTTCGGGTTTTCATCACTCCAAATCCGACAATTCTGTTTGTTGACAAAGCCGCATAACCAGAAATGAGCCTCATCACTGAAAAAATCTTGCCTGCGAAAGCTGGGTCACGTGTTATCTTATGTTGAGCCCATTCAACGAAATCAAGACGCTTGTGATAGTCTAATCGTTTCAGTTCTTGCACCAACTGAATCTTGTATGGATATAGGCGTAGATCCTTCCGTAAAATATTCCATAGAGTTGAGTAGCAGATCGATAATTGCTGCGTACGATGACAAATCGACACACTTGGATCCTCTTCAACACTATGAGCAACAGCATCAACAGCCTCTTCGGTCCTTACTGTGCGGCGTCTCTGCCGATGCTTGTCAACAAGAGTGTGGGTATTACGAAAACGATTAACCAAAGCTCGAATACCTGACTCTGATGGACGATTATGAGGTCCGAAAATCGGACGAAGAGCTCGGTAAGTTGCCCGAACGGAACTGCGGTTTTCAAAATAAATTTGCAATATTCGCAAACGCTCTTCTTTTGTAAGTCTGTTCATGGTTACTATACAATAATACGCACTAGACAATACAAATATCGAAATGACATAAGATAATAAACAAAGATCAGCTGTTTTATTCAAATTTAATTGTTGTGTTTAATAGTGGTGCCAACTTAAAAACCACACCAATAAAAAAATGACCCTTTATAAGGGAAACTTCAGTATGGTGTATTAACTGTTTTTAATCGTCATAGTAGCCTTACTCTACTGTCTGATAAGAGTTATAGTAGTGCGTAAAAACAGTTTGGACGAAAGCATTTGGAGTACTTTACATTTTTTTATTCCATCCCTATCTTGATATTGCTCAGTAAATGCTTATTTTATTAAAATATAAAAGCAACTTTAAATAAAAACATACAAAACACATGATAAACAAAACATGTACAGGTGTAAAATACCTCTGGGGAACTTAGCTGTGTTATAGAGTAGGCTCCCGGGAAGAGTAATGCTGTTCATCACAGAGGCGAGATTGCGACTAATTGTAGAAACATTGTTTCGAGCCGTGTCTCTGAAACTGGAGTTAATAAAATACCATTTTCTTTGTCATTATACATATGCAGCTATGTCTATATTCCTTTAAAACTCCCATTTCTATGTTTAATTTATAGATTATTTTATTCTCTTAACTTAATATTTCATTACTTATTATTAAGGTTATATATACTTGGAATAATAAATAGAATCTTTCACAGTTTTGAGGAGTAGAGTACTAAATTTATTTTGAACATAAATAAATCTTTAACAATACCTTATTTGTATTACTTTTAATAATTTAATTAGTAAAATATAATAAGGTAAAACAATAGATCGCTTTCATTCCTTTTTGTTATCCTATAATATAAAACTATTTAATTATATTTTAAGGAGATATAAGAGGGTTTATTATAATTAACTAAATCGTACTATACTACAGAGGAATTATGTTATCATTTATTTTTTTAATGATTTTAGTTGCAGTTCAAAAAAATTGGATTTTAATGGTTTCATCTCCAAATTAACGTAAATCTGACGTAAATTAACACAAGTGTTGTTTTTGGACATCATTTAATTAGAAGACAAACCAACTCCAACACACCTCTACTTAAAATAAAGATCCTATCGCGTAAGAGTTTTATTCAGTCAAATACTTAAATCTTTTTAAATAGTATTAAAAGCTTCGAAATAGTAACTATTATTTAAATGTAAGTTTACAGTATATCAGTCAGATTATTATGGCATATCAGTAAAATATTGTACACTCCACAACTATTTTCTGACAATTCAGCTTTATGTGTTCGCAATTGGTTAGGTTTAGAAAAAGTGTTTATTACCTATTTGTCGAATAATCAATTCAATCTTCTTTTACTACATCCTGTTTTACTGCATAGAAACTTAATTTAAAAAAATAAAGATGAGTTCAAATAGTTCAAGCTGTTTTGTTAAAATTAGGGAATTAGAATCCTCTTTAGCAATGTAAATGTTTAGGCAAAATATGAAGCGGTTTTTAACATATAACAATCATTAGCATTGTTTGTTTGAAGTTTATTTTTGACAATGGAAGGATTGTGAAGGAAACAGCATTTTTCCGGACATTTGGCATCGTTCAGTGATACAAAAAAATAGTAACACTATGTTTCGAGGTCTGAAATCCGATTTCTTCTTCAACTAACCTAACATAAAATTACAAACTAGGCTAAAATAAAGAAATCATATCAGAGCGTTGTGGCATGCCTACGTCAGGAATCACAACCAACATGTTGTGAGTCAACTTCACTAACTCTAAAACATGCACTTAATACAAAACTAAACACAACACTAATTATTAAAACTTAACTACGGAATACAGGTCACAATACGTCTGCATTCGTCAACCAACCATCTATGACTAAACCATCAGTTGACCATTAATATAGAAAGAATCTTCAGGTTACAGCGTCAGAATCAGTTATACTTAAGAACATATATTCATCAGCACTTTTCAGCTGATACCATTATTACTTTAGAATTCTCATGTTGATTATATAATGGTCGCGTAAACCACAAATTTATTTCAGATAATACATTGAATGAAATATGCATATCATGATAGCCCAAACCATTGATCTAAACGAGTAAATTTAATATTCTTGATTATACTGGTAACTTCACTGAGTTATTTCACATAAAAACTGACAATCATCTTGCACATGGTCTAGTTTGTCTACTGCAATCAATGTGTTGTGTTAATGGACGCAGAATTTGAAACGTTACCGTTACAGAAACAGATGGCGTTTATCGCCATTATCGTTCTGTCACGTTGTTTGCGATAAAGTGTTAACGACGTCAACTTTACGTGATTCCATTAGTTACTGAGTCTCTAACGATATGACCCTTTCATTTAAGTTTCATTGTGTGCTAAAAATTACGCCAGCATAAATTAATGATTTTTGTATCAATAGGTTATAATTACTTAAAGTATCAATAGATTGAATATTTAAAGTAGGGCATTTTTTATTTACTGTAGTAAAATAGAATAGATAAAAACATGCCTGTAAATAAACTGTGTTCTGTAGAAGGAGCAGGCGACATATCACTTCAAAGTGCTCAGGAAATACCTCATCAACATTACTTGTCGACATGAATCCTGCATCAATAAAACATGCCCTTTCCGGAGCTCGTCTTGGATCTTAGTTATTCTATATAGCAGTACAGGTCCCTTAGTCTCATTGAAATATTATTTTAATGTTGTATTATATTTTATGTTACAAAATTAAATCCTAAAAATATGTACTCGCTATACATTTGTAAATATTTGACATCAGAACGTATATTTTAGGATCATTTTCACCATAGTACGACAATATTATTCTAAATGAAAGGAAACTAATTCGTCAAAGAAGAGCTAGATCAACTATCATAAGTATTGTGTAGTCTAATTAAACTAAGATAGGCCTACAATAATAACAATTAATAAAAATACAAAATAACACAATTAAAACTTTGCAAGATGCATGAACTGTGTCTAAAACTCATAATATTAAAGTGTATTTCCATGTAGTTTATAGGAAATCTTATCTTTCTAAGCTTCCAAGCATTCAACTCTCTTTTCTCTTGAAATTAATCCTGTATTTTTGAGGTTATCTTCTTTAAGGTTGCAATCCAATGCAACTATTGGTGTCTAAGATCAACCCACATAGGACCCCTCATATATAGAAGGCCTCCAACCATCCTTACCTATATGGAAACTTCCACCCCATGAATCTATCAAGTCTCGCAGATTCTGGAAGCCAACGTCCTATAGATACATCCAGGTATTGGTATATGTATTTTATTAGAAATGTCGTGACCTAGGAATTAGGCTTTTTGACGTTCTCATCATAGATTATTTTCTAAGGAATGGAACGCTTTGGCTTGTATGAACTTCCTGCTACTACTAGAGTATTTCCTCTCATAGGATTTATCCAGCCAAAACACTTCAAAGCCTAAGTTTACATGTGCCGTGGGGAAGTATACCCCTCACAAAGATCTATCTTCTAGATCTAGAGGGTGGGGGGACTACAATTCTTAGAGATATCAGAAACGATCTCCTCTTTGCCTATGTGTGTTTCTGTCTTCTATGAACTACCGACAGGACAATTATCAAATAACAGACTATTGTACGTGAATTTTGAGGGTTAAATTTATCGATTTTTTAAAACTAACAAGAAATTCCCCTCTGCATACATACACGAACCTTCAGCCACTTCTTCCTCTATTATCACTGTGTATTGTACGATCCACGCTAACGTAAACTGTAATAACTAGTGATAACATCTTTATTGCATAACTTAAAATAAAAACAACCTCAAATAGGACCCAGGGTGAACTACGAATGATTATTATTTTAAAATTTTGCTATCAGATTTTGGTCCAATTACTCCAAAAGGATTGATTTTGCGGTTACATTTGTCACGTAAATTACATCTACGATGAGTTTGAATTACGATGGTAAGTTTATTTAGTAAAATTGTATGGTAAACTTATAATTAATAATAGTTAATTAGCAAAATTTACAATGAATAAACATTTATATATCGCATTATATTCGTGTAGTACTCACAAGAAATGACACTGTTTTGCCGCTTAACATATTTCTTGGTTTTAGTTCTATTGTATTTTTTAATAGTACCAGACTATGTTCATTCATTCTTATGCGATTATGATAGTATTGGATTAGAAAAGGTTTAGCTTTAAAAATATAATAAGCAAAGCTCCATTGACATCTGCGTTAATGTTAATAGGTAACATAGTACTATTTTGCAACAATATTGTTACTTCATAGAGGAATACGAACCCTGTCATATAGCTAATGATGAGGTGGGCGTAATGATAGTTTAATGATTGAAACTAGATACATCACCATTGATGGTAATTGACTATAAGACGTAAAGGATGTCAATATCCCGATCGTTTTACAATGCGGGAATCATTGCTTTTATCGATTTACTTCCATTTATTTTATTGTAAGGTTTTGTAGGGTTGGTTTAGTTTAAGATTAAGGTTGTGACATATTTTGAGCAAGGGTTGCTGTGAGAGGATTTAATAGTAGGTTAGATTGGCAGTACAAATACCCTCAAATGAACCAACACATTTATTTGTGACAACATTTCATTAAATTGATTAATTGATTGCGTCAATCGACATATTAAGCACAAAACTTAATGTCTTAATACTTTGAAGACATATTTAATATTAAATTATTCATTACAATTTATTTTGAATTTAATTCATTATAACATTTACTAGTAATTTTGTAGTGTTGCAATAATAATGAGTTCATGGACTAACATGAGAAACTTTCTTTAAAATAGCTAAACATTTACATGAATTTATATTTTCGAAATTGTGAACATTTAAATAGATATGGAATTGAAAATGATTAATGAACCCTAAAATATACTAAGTTCTTAAAATTACTTACATTTTATTTCACATCACACTTATTACGCCTAGAGATATTTTTCCGCACACGAACACAAACACTCCCGAACTTCACTTTTCGAATTCCCGGCCTCCACTTCCACCTCTCCTCCTTGTTCTTCAGTTTTGATGTTCTTCTCCCGCCAGCTCATTGACCACGCCTCTGCCAAATCTCTCCATCATAATTGGTGAGTAACAATTTTCCATATCAGCATGGCTGTCCCTTACATTGTCGCACGGTTTTTACAAATAAGCATTTCCTGTTTGTTCACCATCGGCGTCTGGGCGGATGTGCGTATCTACTTACATCCGGAGGATGTTTGTCTCGAATTGCAATACGAGACTTCCTTTCCAGCAACTATCTGTACATCTATTCTATGAATTTTATTTTACTAATAATACATATGTCTTACATTATACAGGTTGGTATATTTCCGAAATAGTTTAATAATTTCAACAATAACATCACTTGTGATAAAGATCTTATGCCTGCTTGTAAAAATAAATAAACTTTGATCTTACGACCTCGAATTTGTATAATCTTAGTAGTGTGAAAGACTCACTATGTGATGCTAAATAAAGATTTAAAGCCATAATACATAAAATGACCAGCCATTCCAGTATTCATCTTATAAGACTCTGGAACCATGTACTCGTAATCCAAATTTAACTATTTTAAATAAATAAGACTTCACAAACAAAATATATATATAATGATAACCAACCACTTTCAACGCATATCTAACTAATACTTTTAAAAAGTTTTCTCAAAGTGTACGATAAATAGAAGGTGACTTCAAAGAGGAAATGTTTTATTGATGGCAAATCGATGTCGATGAATTTTTATGCGAGCCGTTTCTTTAGTGCTTCTACTGGATCTTTGCCATTCGTTGCCTGGATATTTTTCTGCTTGAAACTTACGCAGTGCACAGCTGTGTGTATTAATAAAGCCAGTATTTTTAATTTTTAGGTGCCTAATATAGTGATTTAAAAGCGGCATTCACAGCCAAAAATATTACTAAGAAAATAATGGGATATATAATTATTTTTTAACATACCTTTAAGTAACTTAAATATAAACAGCAGCTTGTGCAACTTAAATTATCGTAAATATGGAAGTTTATTCAAAATGTACTTATGTTATTTTACATATCGTAAAATGTAGATACTGCAATTTGTTACGTTGAAACAAAAAGGAAGAACAGGAAAGCACATTATTAGAAAGCACAAATTATAAACATAATTATATTAGATAACGCTGGAAATTTCCCGTGTGAATACATATTATAGTGTTATACCTATATTTAAACAGTCTGGTGACTAGCAGAAGTAATTGCTTTGTTAATATTAAGTGTAAGTTTCCAAGAGATGATGTCGTTGCTCCGTTAGAATTTGTAAGGGGCTAGAAAGATATATAAATTGCAGAAAATGCCAATATTTAAAGGACTTTAAGCTCACTGCAGCTATATATTAATGATATTGTGATCGCTTAACATTCAGCACCAAAGTTCCTGCCGCATTCAATATGTAACATTATTGTACAATAACTATCTTGCTATATCACATGTAAAGCTTAAAGTCATTTTCAAATGGGTAATTGAACGAAAAAATGGGTCGTTATAATCGCAAGTATGAAGTCCTCAAGAATAAGATACCTGGTGTTATCAGTTATATTGATAGAAATTAAGTAGTCTGAAATGAAGACTGGCCAGCCATCAGATTTTTTCTGGTCTAAATACAAAATTTCACAGAGACAGAGTTTACCTCTCTACTAATATTTTTGGTAACCAAGTTATAAATTCCTTCTGTTCTTATCTAATAGTATTGATTTGCTAACCCTCAGCCAAATCCCATGCAGGTACGTAAGTACACGGTCATCGAAGTATGTCATGTTTTAGGTAATTCAACTATCTGGGCTGGATACTCGTCAAAGAGTTCTGTGTAAAGGTTCTGAATAAATGAAAATACATAGGCAGAAACGTAATCAGAAATAAGTAGTAATCCAAATATGTCATATTGAGTAGCCTAAATCTCTGAACATTGCCTAACAATAATAGATAAGTTAACAGGTGCCATTTTAATGCACAGTTCTTGAGAAGCACTTTCATGTTACGTGTAATGTACGAGTACTTTATAGCTCTCTTACAAATTAAATTAATACTCGTAGTAAAAATATAAACTTAAACGACGTTTTAGTCAAATAAAACCGGTAAACAGAGAATTTAGGTATCTCATAAACAGATCTTTATTGGACTGCAGTTCCTGTCCCAGTCCGGAAGTTGATTATCATAGAGACTGTGAGACGCCGGTACTTTGTATTCAGGCAATGGATAAGTATGTTTATGGTTTCGCAGAGGTATTTGAAACCTTGCATTTGAAAAAATTGTATGAGATTAATCACCTTATATTCATAAAAAATCTTCACTTAATATGAAGTGGACAGAATTATATTAAAGCATGTCACATTACAGAATTTGGCTGAGCGTTACTGAAACATTACCACACTCACGATGTCTAAAGAACGAATTCAGCTGTATACATAACATTTGTCATGTTACTTTATTGTCACGTAAGAAGGACGGATTTTGATGGTGATGAACCTTACTATACTGGTTTTCGACGAGAGTTAGTGAACTTCCGCATGATAACTCGGTAACGTTTTACATTACGGCTAAGAGTTTTACCATGTGACTTTTTTCTAATTTGGCAAGACATACCTCGGCTGATTTCACTAAACAATTCACAATGGCTGACCAGTGTAGTAGTTCTTCCACTCTCCGTACCGGAAAACAAGACCTCATAGCTTAAATCCGACACTAGAATCGTTAGACTACGCAGATCTTTAGTAAATGATCAAACAGCAGACGAAGTAGAGTTCTTACTTCAAATTCGACGGCAGAAACATTTTAAAATGTTCCCACAAGTTTACGTATCTCCAACGGTTAAAACACAAAGCGACCTCAAAGTAATTTTTTTTATCCGACCAATAAAAAAAACTACGGTCTAATCGTAAATCGTACTATGATTAATATACTTAAAAAACAGGTAACACAGTACACATTCCTCATTTAATTTCTGACATGTGTTTCCGAAATCATAAAATGATAACAGTTAAACAACCTCAAAATTGACTTTAAACAAATAAAAATCATTTCATGTGGTAATACATTTTAGAAACTGTATATCTTTATTAATTAAGTCTACTTTCTGTATTAATTTGTTAATCTTATAAATCGATTCACTTTTATAATTTAAATAAATTAGTGATTCCTGTTTAAAGTATAATGCTTCCCTTATTAAGAAACTCACTAATTTTTGTGTATCTACCACTTTTTAATCATTATAATCTGTTTGTAAGAAATAAAAAATAATAAATATAAATATAAAATACAATATGTACTATTTCAATTATTGTTCGAAATTTAGAATATTATTTCTTACTCTTATTTGAACATAAGTTAATTTTATACCAATATAAGTGTATAGCTAATGATAGGATATATAATACCTGTACACTGCATTATAAAATATTTTCTTTTAAACGAAAAGCAAATCATTAAATTAAGGGATTACGATAATAAATTGGCCTAATAGTAACGGGAAAACATGCTAAATGGAGAGATATTAGCAATTCAATTGGAGAACTCGGTGTTGAACTTGAGAAACTTAATCTTGGAGTTTGAGTCTCTTAATGAACCACTTAAAATTAAGTTACAAAAATGTTATAACAGTTTATTTAAATGTTAAACAATATCTAACGAGTCCAATTTATGAATAATACTGATTTTGTCGAAGGTTATCCCACTTTAAAATCTTCCGTTATTTTCTTGGTCAATTTAACATACTAGTTAATAACTTGGGAGATAAACGCAGTGGTAAGATTAAAACCCTGTTTGAATCATTATTCCAAGTAACATACTTAACTGCTAAGTAATGGGGTTAGCGATAATTTTTTAAATACACGTAGAATTTAGAATTTTTTATAAACCCATACATACGATAAATATCATCACTAAAACTGCAGATTTATGTTTTATTTGTTGTCAAATTTAAAGTCTAAAGTTGAAATAGATCTCGAGATATCAAAGCTAAACTCCATTGAATGGTTTAGTCATCAACAAACATGACGTTGACCAAGTTGAAATATGCATGTTGTCAAGTTTATGGCTAAATTGGTTCTGAGATATAAAGCTGATGACAGGCTATAGATAGTCAGACCGACAGAAGAGAAATGTTACCAGAACTTAACTGATTTATTCGTACAAGGAAAATATACGATTGTAGAGTTTATACCTCAATTAATTCTTGAGATGTAACCTTTGCTAGCGTTCAGCCAAATTTAATGAGGAGACATGCACCATATTTGGACCCTATCTTGTTTATATACAAATAAACTCATCCAACGAAATATTTAAGAGTCCGATAAAGTGTAATCAACGTCTTATTAACCAACCTACAAAATATCGCATGTTAAACTTAATGTCATGGGATTCACTAAAGTATGTTAAAATTTATTTCCTCGTTGCCATCACGGTTACCCTGAAGGCCAATATAAAAGTAATGGCCAAGGCCATGTTTTAGTCTGCTTGTTAGTTTGTCTCAGGATATGTGATTACAGACAGACATACATACATGCAAAATGAATATAGTTTCTTACTAGTTATAGTTACTTAGTTACTACTTCCTTTGTTACTAATTTTTTGCAACTAGTTATATAAATAGATTCCCTAATTTTATGTTATTAACTAACTTATAATTATTATTACTAAATTTTTACATTGTTACACTTTGTTTATGTTTTAAGGAGTTTTAATTTTCGTTTGTACACTGTTTCATGTACCACAGTTGGAAATAAATTATGATTCAGTTCAATTCTTCCTTTATAAATGGTATGGGGAAGACTATATTTACATAAAATTGACAAAACTATCCAAGGTGTTTGAAAAGTCTGGGTACGGCTTAATATTTTACAAACCATAGCATATAACATCTATAAACTTTGCACAGTGTCATATGGCTATGTAAATTATTTTTCCTTGCTATTACCATGACATGCCAACCATGGGGGGACGGCCCACAGAGTAAAACATGGAAATCTTAAATTAAAGCATGGGTCGAGTGATATCTCATTTGAAAGAGCTCACTTAGTAGAGTTGAATGCCGCAAACCGCATCTCAAAAGGTTTATCCAATCAGAAATGGCGGGTTGTTTTAGGTACACATTATGAAGTACGAGTACATTATGCGCTGGCATTTCTGACTGGATCGTCGTATTCTGATGCGGTAGGCGGCGTTTCACTCTACTAACCGATGTGTTTTCACTGACTTTTTTTTAATTAGCAATTTACGTCAAAAAGTTAAAACACAATAAATAAAACTAAAATGAATTCGTCGTCTTTATGTTTATGAATTAACATAGTTACACACTAGCAATGCTATTTTATTCACTATGTGAAAATACGATCTTAGAACAAAGTACTTACTTATTAATAATTTGCAACTAAAATAAAAGTGTTAATAAGTCCAGTATGTCTTAACAGTTTAGGCATACACTTATTAACATAGAACAAGGGTTATAGAAATATACTCACGATGTTACATGGATACAATGAAGGCACATAGTTATACATTATTGGGGTTACAGCGAATAATGTATTTTTTATGGAGAAGCTTTTTTTAACATGACAGGAATGTATAAAGGATTATGCTTTTCGTTTGAACTAATAATGCTACGAGTTTCAATAATTATTACTTCGTATGAATAAACTATTGCTTTTTATGAAGTCTTTGTTTTAACCAAATAAAACATCTGATGTGAACGTGATACATTAGACACTGTGGCTGACAATGACACATAGACCATTACTGTATTAGTACGAATAGATTGTTACCAGTGGTCACCTGATTACATCATGATTATTTCATCGTCACATGAGTTATACTGTGTAATTAGTTCTAGCACTTCACCTATAGTTGATTGTCTCTAGCAACGATGTTACGTAAATCACATTTAATGTAAGTATTAATATTCTGTTCAGTCTGCACAAGAATACAAGACTAGAAAGATTCATAAATAACATAAGGTGAATCTACGTTAGTAAGTTTCAGCATAGTTATTTAGTTAAAATATTGGTCTTTTTAAATGTGAATTACAATGACACAAGAATGTATACTACGTTTAGTTCTTATTTTTGACATAAGTATATTAGGAAGTTTATTATTATAAACGCAATATTTAGAAAATGGGTATTTTATAAGTGGTTGAGAGGACCGGCCATAAACGAATTAACGGATCGATTTTGCCCAAAAAGATCTTGCTTGTGTAGTTGGTAGAATAAACACTGAGCACGTGTTTACTATTTATATCTGAATTGGTATTTTTTTTTATTTAATTTGGTTATGTTATATGATCTTAATGATATCTCTTATATGACATGTGATTTAATTTGATGGCTCACTTTATACGTAATTTATTTTAGATTTAAACAAATCCCTTATTTATGAAACGGATAATAATGGGTATTATTTTTAAATAAGTTGTAAAAAGTAATTAACATACTTATTGAATTATTGACCAACTAAATTCCCGTTTATGTTCACCCTTGTAACACAAATTTATAACGCTTGTGTATTAAAAACAAGTAATATTGCAATTGATAATCATTATCACAGTAGCCTACTGATAAGTGTTTATGGCATGTCGATGACAGCCATGTCGGCTTATAATATAAAGCCTTTAACTGACAGAATAGTGATATAATACTATGGGAAATATATAATACTAAACTATGACGTGTATTACAGGACACAAAGACACATAGTACATTGTACACGATTCCAGAACTGTAAGAGTCCGTCATGTGAAACTGGAACAAAGGTTTTATTGTTATGTTGTAGAGATCTGAATCTTGCATGGGATACTTTATATTAAATATTTGAGCGTGATAACAATAATGATATAATCAATAGTAATATTAATAGGTATAAACTATTTAAGGTTGATGCAAAAAACTGTTAAACATAAAAGCCTTCCAAGCAGACCTAGCTGGATCAAAAGGTAAATGATTAAATGTAAATCGTTCATTTCCTGAATTTGATAAAGAATAAGGTAAGATACACTTCTTAGATGTAGGCATTGTAAATCCTAAACTGAAACAACGATGAAAACAAACGTTCCTGAATATCATAAATATCCTGTCTTCTTTCTCCATTTTCTTTTCACGAACATTTTACACTTCACATTATAAATATGTGAGATAGTAGTATGCAACACCAGGTGTCGAAAAACAGGCTTCACTGAGGTTGGATGAGTTTTATATAGTTTATAGTAATTTCAATCTTGATATATGCTGCGGATAGATAAACAGATGTACAATCATACGAAAATAAATTTTTACATCTCTACCTGAAAGAATATGCCAGTCTACTGATAGGATTCGATAACGCACAGTCCAATTGTTGTTGGTGCAACATGCACCAACAAAGAACTCATTCTTGTCTATGTATAAATTAAGTTTCATACATTTACATTACATGTGATAACATGTTTGTTCATTACTGAGGCTAAACACCGAGTCACCAACTAATAATGTATAGCTACAATGTGATGAGTTCAAATCCCATACGTTTGATTCAGTTTTTTTAGTAATTTATCATTTCTACATTTTCTCATTTCTATCTTTTTTCCCATATGACCATTTGAATAATTTTCGCTAAAGCTCATACAAATCACATATCGTAACATTCACCATGATCAGACTCAGTTTTGGTTATATACGCCTAGAAATGTAGCTAGCTGAATTCTTTAGTCCGTTCTAGAGATATGGTGCGGAGACTAACGTACGGACAGAAGTAAAGGTTTTGATAACTTCTCTGAGTGAAAGGCTTCGATAATGCTCAGTTAGCTATGTAGCTTAGGTTTTAGTCATGTATAAATTGCTAAGAATTTATTAGTCATTCATATAAGTTATAAGTGATTTTATTATTTATTAGTACATAACCTGGGGTACGAGACTGCACTCCCTAATGCAAGTGATAACAACGTGTGAGAAAGCCGAGAAAGAGACTTTTCATTGTGCGAAGGAAATCTGTGTGATTTCCATATTTTAATATCGCAGCTGCTAACCCCCAAATGTTTCATCGTCCTCTCTGACAGTTCATTGAAGTTTATCATGCTGTTCTTCCCTATGAGAGTCACTTAAACTAAAAAATAAATTTAAGATGATCCTGTATTTTAAGTCCATAAATGCACTTATAGCACACTGTGCAGGCTGCATAGCAGTATTTGTAAGTAAACTGAAAATACATTCTAAACACAATCTGATGAAACCTAGTATTACAGTATACCATAATATAGAACCAGTTTTTTCTTGTACGAGCTTTGCTCACAAATATTGTAAGTTATGTATTTTTGTTACTTAAACTGTACGAAATGTAAGTGTAAAGTTGAGTAAAGCTGAGTTATCTTAATCTTATACCATCCATCCTTATGCAATATGCAATAAATTAGTCATTGTTTTATGATATTACTTAAACATATGCCTGTAATAAAATTTAAAGCTCAATATTACAAATATATAAATTTCACATAATTATCAATAGTGGAGAAATATTTTAAATTATCTTCTTAAATCAAAACACTAATTAACCACTTTTATTCCATTACATTTTAATACTTATAGGACAATGATACACAAACTACCACTGATAAAGTATAAAATCAACACACAAATACGATGCTATGGTCATCAGGAGCAACAGAAATGATTTCCCCATTTCAGAGCAGTTGGTGACCCCTCTAGGAGACATTCTCTTTTGTCATTGTAGCCTCCATGAGCCGAAGAGACTATTATGTATGGGTTTTAGTTTTTCAGCTTTATTTGAGTTTACTTTTAATTTATTTTTTTGAATTCCATGTAAGATTTTGTAGGACTGAAATAAATATGCATCATTGTTTATCATTTCCCTAAAACACAAATTCAGTTAACTGTGGATTGAGATAACCTACCCCAGATGACCTTATGTTGCATTAAATCATTATGAGTACTTATTATTATTCTCTAATAATAATAAGTGTAATAATCTGAGTATTAAAAAATCCTATAATTTAGATACATACTTCCCTTGACCTTTTTTAATAAACCTACCGATTGTTTAATGTTATGAGCTGTGTAATTTTTCTGTACATGTATTATGGGCAAAATCTTGCTGTTAAAATGAAACAAATTGTATTCCCCTTAAAGGTTTAAACCGAAAGATGTGACCCAAGATTATATATTAGAAGAATTATATATTTTTAATTTAATTTAACCAATGACTGTTATTTAAAATAATTATAGAATTTGAGAATTAGATCAAGCGTATCATCATGTTGCTAGCAATATGCATCATATTTTTCTATGACATCAGAACTACGAAAAATCCGGTAACACCTGATGAGGTGCTAGCGTACAGGTTCCATCAACAATGCCTCCATCACCATAAAAAAATTGAAATATACAACAATATATTTGCAAAATTACTACTTAACAACCATTGAAGGAAAAGTAGCCATTATATAAAGTTTTGTTGCGTCAAAAACACAATCCAAGCCTGTTCTACGTGACTGGAGTACTGATATTCATTATCGTTTTCAGAACTTGTCTCTTTTTAAACTAACGTATGAGTCTTTCTACTTCCTGTATTATTGCTTGTACATGAACGTGTTATAAATCAATTCAATTGCGCTGAAACACCACATAGTTATAAAAATAAAATGTCTTACGAGTATATGGTTCTAAACATCTATGCCTTAATGCTTGTAACCAGCTAAGCACGTCTGTCAGAGGAAGTGCGAACGTCATTCCAGTCTTTAATGCAAATTTTAAAATAAAAAAATTGTCTAATTTTATCATCCAAAATTTATGCTTTTTCATAAATCTCTACTGGACTTTGTCAATCCAAATTGTAATTAACAGAACATAAGAGATTTAAATATATCTAACAACCACAAATAATAATTTATATATATATATATGTAATAATTATATTAAGATAATCAACACCCAGACAACCAGCATAGTTAAGCAATGTCAAGAACATTACATTGTAATAATCATTACCACTTGACATGAAACACTAAATCAAAAGCAGCTCATGTATAATCAGATTACACAGCGAGAATTATACTGCAGACTGTCAGTAACCTGATTATTACTCTGCCTCATTTAGCGTGTTATTATATATTTCACTTACCTGAATGAAGAAGACCATAACTCAGCTCTGCCACTAATTTTAGACACTAAATAAAAATCAGTCCATGTATAATCACATTACACAGCGATAAATATATTGTTGTTACTCTATCAGTATACCGATTACTCCTCTCCTTTAGTTAGCAAATCACTTCATTAATAAACTAACTAAACATTCTCAATGCGTACATAGTGTTGTCAATTGCGTGTTCAGTAACTAAATAACACTCCTTCTTCCGAGGTGACTTACATGGTATCCACCATCCCTCCTCATGATGAATATACAATAATACCTAGACAACAGGTATCTCCTATTCTCTCCTTACCCATCCTGACTATCTAGTCACTACAGAAGCTGTGCAAATGCCCTATAAGGACTAAGTACATGGTTCTGTTACCGTATTTTCTGGTCCTAAATGAACAATAAAAACATACTATGTTTGAATTAAAATATTGAAACGTTGACTTATTTCCATACAATTTGAAACATAAATATATTTTAGAAACCAAGGAAGTAGGGTCTAGAATTCATAGCGATTATTGGTAGCTCTTCAAGATAATAGATCCTTTCTAAAGAAAGTGAGAGTACGCACGCCACATTAAATGCCCCATTTTAGATCTATATAGTTCATTTCATACGTTCTGCGGATATATGACGTACAAAAATTAATAATTTACCTCCCCTTAGAAGACAAAACAGAAATTGTGTATGTCTACTGGATGAAGTTTATTGACGCTCAGCTGAACTCCATAGTTCAACATGAACCATCAAAGAATTATTTTTTCTGTGTTATCGTAGTTTTTAAACCAAAGACTTCAATAAACAAGATTATCAATTGTTAACGACATTTATTCGCTACAACTTCGAAACACGACACTACATCACAAAACATAGCAATTCCAATAACTGCCTGCTATTCAAAAATGCTGAGCCGTTTACACGAGCTATCTAGATTCTGCCAACATACGTTCAGCTGTCTAATAATTCTCAGCTTTTTATGTTACACATTAAAACACTAAGTATGGGATGTTATCCTAAAAATAACGTACCTGCGTCATGCATAAATGAAGTTTCAGCCCAATTTTATTTTACATGTGAAATCTTTCTCGTGATATCTTGGCACATGATTTAGTTAACCTGAGTTTATATAGTAGGCCTAGTGTTCAAATATTAAAACGTTTTAATAAGCTAGCTAAAGCACTGCAATGCACGAGTATGCCGTAGTCAAATATTGTCATAAACTTTTCACGTTGACTTAAATCTATTATATTTTCTTTTGGCTAAATCAAGAAAAAAGTGCCGTTTTTTAAAGTGTTGTATGGTTGTACAGAATTTGCTTACACATTTATTTTTTCTGTACTTTATTGTTGCCATCATTTTTACCCATAAGACCAATGTAAAAATATATACTAACGCTCAGGAAAAGTCCATGGAGTAACATCCACCATAATCAAATTGTGTTTCTAGTATATAAATTTAAAATCCCATGAAATTTTAAATTTGTATTTTTAATGCATGAGGAATATGATGGGCTATGCCATCGAGGAATAGAAATTACGGCCACGAAGAGACAGAATACAAACTGAGAGGGGACGGTGTATTATCTGCTAAAAAATAGCATGATCTCTGAACAATCATAAACAAATTACTCCACTTCGATGTCTGCTATAAGCTCACAGGTAGGATTGACACTATATATCAAACTAAACATTGAATGAATGTTGTAAATGTTCTTTGCCTTCATGGAAGACATTTTCAAGGTGTGTAATCTAAATCGGTCTAAAATGCTCAAATATTAAGATAACCAACAACAGATCTCACCACCTTATGTTCACTATGACGTACGAGAATAGTTTATTCTCCGAAAGTAAATGTCATCCAGTGTAAAAATCCAATTTTTGTACAGATGCAAGTGTATTTTTTGTTTCCATCATTGTTACCCATAAGACCAATGTAAACATATTCACTAATGCTCAGCCAAATCTCATATAATGACATGCACCATCATCGAGCTCAGTTTCTCTCATACAAAAATGAAGCTTCATGCAAAATTTCAAATTTTTACTACAGTTCAAATCGTTTTAATGCGGACAGGTAATCAGATAGACATACAGAACTGACATTTTTCCAGCCCCTCGAGTGATAGGTTTTGATAGGACTCAGCAAATAATTCAGAATATGGACACAATCATACATTACTGAAGTGAAACTTTATAAGCCTACTCACAAACGCATTAAAAAGTTACTTTCATCCAATTTGACTTTCAAAGTTGGTTTACTCAACTTTTTTTTACTCAGGTGTCATACAAAGAAATGTCAAAATTGTATTAAATATGAAGGTTCAAACGTAAACCTATACAGACTGTAATTTAAAACTCAAGCAATACAATCTTTACAATCTTCTTCTCGAGGATTAATGTAAAAATGTATGTAAAATTTCCACAACACTCTATATGGAATGAAAACAGAAAGAGTCATAATATAAATAATATACTCGTACTTAATTTACAAAACAAATTATAATTTAAATTCTCAACCATGATATACAATGAGGTGCAAAAAAGTGGGACGCACTGTTTTTCTTAAATGCCTTTAGCTTAAATCAACTTGTTGGACATGAATCGTGTTTACGTAAATAAATATAGCGTATGAGTTCCAGTTCTAAGTAAAAGCAGCTAATTGGCCTATAACAATTTGACAAACCTGTTCATTAGTCTCATTCTGCATGTCTGTCATTGTAATAATGTACTTGTCTATTCTTATCAAGCCAAATCTTGACCTTTGTACATCACTGTTGGCCACCATATCCTCATTGCTGTTTTTGATTGTAACTAATACAGTTGTAGTTGTTAAGTTGCAGTTCATTTTTTACTTTTAAAATGCCTTTTTCACCAGTGAATGCGGCTAGAATGGTGGCATTAGTTGAAAATGGCAATAGCGTGCGTCAGGTGGCTGAAGATAACAGGATTTTCACTTTCAAGCATAAATAGAGCTGTTATTCGATTCAGGTTAACTGGTAGTTATGGTAGAAGGCCCGGATCCGGTCGTAGCCGAGCAACTAGTGCTTGGGATGATCGGTTTATTGTTTCATTGAGTCTACGAAATCTGTTTTCAACTTCTATTGAACTGGCAAATGAACTTCGGAGGGTTCTGGAAGTGAATATTAGCAGATGGACTGTAAGAAGAAGGTTGCAGAAAAGACAATTAAATGCTTGTCGGCCTGCCACTGGCCCAAGACTGACCGCACGTCATCGGCAAGCTCGTTTGCGATTTGCAAGAAACCACTTAAACTGGACTATTTACCAGTAGAGTCGAGTATTATTCTCTGACGAGTCCAGATTCTCTCTCAGATCACCTGATGGTCGGCAAAGGGTGTGGAGAAGGCGAGGTAAGCGATATGCGCAATGTAACATATCACTCAGGGACAGTTTCAATGGTGGCTGTATCATGGTGTGGGGCGGAATATCAAGGGAAGCTCGAACGGACTTAGTTGTTTTTGATAGAGGAACTTTAAATGGTCAGAGGTATGTCGAAGAGGTAACATGTCTAGCAGAAGATGTTACAGTTTATGCAGGATTTGTAGGGCCAGATTTTGTTTTCATGCATGACAATGCTCGACCCCATACCGCTAGAATGGTGCAATACTACCTTCAGGATGTGCAAATTAGTACGATGGTGTGGCCAGCACGTAGCCCAGATCTAAATCCAATATAAAATATCTGGGACCAGATTGGGAGACCAATTAGAAGTCAACATGGCGAGCTGCTAACTTTGGATCAACTTCTACAGGCTGTACAGGCAGAATAGAACAATATTGGTCAACAGAACATACAGAACGTGATTGACAGCATGCCTAGGCGGCTGGAAGCTGTCATCAGATCTTGGGGAGGAAATACGAGGTACTGAACTTTCTGAAATGGAAAACATAAAACCCAACAAGTGTTTTAAAAGAACTCCTTGAAAAGAACACTATTACTCAATTGTGTGGATTTTTGTTGGGTATGAAAACATTATTTTTCTTTTTTTTTAATTAAAAAATAATACATTTTAAGTAACTTATTAGATTTTTTGTGTTTTAGGTTATTTCTTGAGAGTAATATTGTGTTCAAGTTGGTTTAAACTAAGAAAATAAAAAAGATATTAAACGAAAATAGAGTGTCCCACTTTTTTTGCACCTCAGTGTATTTTAGTGATCTTATTACTGATTCAGAAGATCAGTGCGATAAATGCAGCTCTGAGTGATAAGTACAATCAATGACCATGTGTCACATGACATTGCGATGACAACTATTGTCAGCTCAGATCATATGAGCGCAGATGACATCTTGGTGATGTAATAATGTAGTGGATAATGCTGAAAAGGAACCCCTGTATCATTATATTTGTACTGTAACAAAGCACATTACTGGGTAGCATTTTAAAACAACAAGATTAAGAATCAAGAATCAAGAATCTTTATTTTGTCGTTGACATAATAACATATGTATTGACAAAGTCATATTACAGCTTGAATTAGCTACAGTCAATTCTTCAATAATTTATGACATAAAAAATTATAAATATTTGAATATATCATTAGCTAACAGACATGGGTTTTAAGTTTTACTAGGCTATAATAAATAAATAAATAAATAAATATTGCACATAAAAATAGATATTGCACATAAAAGTAACATACATAAGAATAAATTATCACAGACAAAATAATTATTATGAAAGACAAAAATAGCATAAAAACACTGAAGTCAAATAACAAATAAAACTGCACATAAAAGTTTTAAATATAAACATATACAACAATATTGCATCAGCTCATAAATTTAAATGTATCACAAGTTTCAGTTATAGGCATATAGTTATCTAAAAAAATATCTAATTTGTTCCAAAAGCAAAAATTCTTGAACTGAATAGACTGGATTATTCAACAGCCATTCATAAAATTTTGTTAATAAGAACTTTTTGATTGTTAAAGTAATTGCTAATTTTAATATATTTATTAATTTTATTATAGATTTTAAAAGACATTTCTACGTGACTATTGAGTGTTTTCTCTAGCCTGGAATGCGTCCTTGAAATATTACTACTATTTCTGGTGTGATAAGAATGCACATCATTTTGAAAAGTTAAAAGTGGGCATTGTTTCAGTGCATAAGATAAAAGTTCATAAATATACAAATTAATTATTGTTGGAATTTTTAATAATTGAAACAGCGGCCTGCAGTGGGCATCCATCTACTGCATTTGCGAGAATACGAATAACCTTTTTTTGAATAATTAAAAATCTCTTTTTGTTCTACTGCAACCACCCCAGAAAATTAAGCCATATCTATAGATACTCTGAAAGAATGCAAAATAAACCATTTTTAAATAGCTCATATCAACAAGGGCTTTAAGACGTCTAATCAGATAGACAACTCTAGACAGCCTAATTGACACATGATCTACATGGGAATTCCATTGAAGTTTGCTATCTAAATGCATCCCAAGAAACTTGACACACTCATCCTTGGGTTGTAAAATTTTGGTCAAAAGGCCTCAAACTAAAGACTAAATGTTGGGTTTTATATCAGAATTCAACTTGAAATGATTGCTTTTAAACCAGATTTCCCCCCTCATTTACCGCACTGTTTTATTAGATGGGAAAGTTCGCCCATCATGCCAGCGGCTGCAAAAAAAGGTGGTGTCATCCGCATATAAAATTGATTTAACTGGATATGAAATATTTGATGGTAAGTCATTTATTGAAATCAAAAAAGTAAGGGTCCAAGCACAGAACCTTGAGGTACTCCATGCTCCACCCTCACCCTGTTTGACCAATTTCCATTAATACAAACAAGCTGTTCTCTATTGGTTAAATATGATTCAAAAAATTTTAGGGCAGATCCTTTAAATACCGTAAAATTCTAATTTTAACAACAATTCCTGGTGATCGACACAGTCAAAAGCCCTGCTCAGGTCGCAAAAAGGCGGC
This sequence comes from Homalodisca vitripennis, assembly GCF_021130785.1. Taxonomy (NCBI): domain Eukaryota; kingdom Metazoa; phylum Arthropoda; class Insecta; order Hemiptera; family Cicadellidae; genus Homalodisca; species Homalodisca vitripennis. The sequence continues at coordinate 145,805,869 of NC_060208.1, forward strand.
CCGAGCAAAAGCCTTATTTTCAAAAGCCTCAATCACATTTCGCACCAAGTCATCTATGGCATTTAGGGTTGACTTGCCACTACGGAAACCATACTGTGATGTGCAAAGCAGATTATTATGTTCTAAGAATTCATTAACTTGATCAAAGACAAGAAGTTCAAGCAACTTAGATATAGCAGTACAATTGAGACTGGCCCTATAGCTTTCCGGCTGGTTTTTGGACCCTTTTTGTAGATTGGGCAGACCCGAGAAATTTTCAGTTCAGCAGGGAAAACACCATTGGCCAAACATATGTTGAATACAAAAGTCAATTGAAGTACTATGGATGGAACTATTTGTTTTAATAAATTATTTGACATATTGTAAAAATCACAACTATTTTGAATTTTTTAATCTTTTAACTGCTTTTAAAACATCTTCTTGAGTAATTAATTTCCAAGAGAACTGAGCAGGAGTAACATTTAATTTTGACATATAACACTGGGGTGTTATATTAGGATTAGTGGCACTTTGCCTTAGTTTTTTAACTGAGTTTATGCAGAAGTCATTAAATTCTTGGGGTGAGATTCCAACTCTACTATTGCTAGTATGACCTTGAGTGTCTTTTTTTATTAAATCCCAAGCTTTGCCTTGCACTTATTTCTACTACTACATTCTATTTTTTCTCTGTAATAAGCCTGCTTGGCTTCACAAATAGATTTTCTGTACTTTAGTTTAGAATTGGCAAAGCTGTTGTTTCAAATTGGACGAAGGTGTCTCTTTCAGAATTTGACTCAAAGCAATCAAATTATTTTTCATACATGTTAATTCTTTTGTATACCAGGGCTGTTTTTTGAAAACCAACTGTTTTTGATTTTACTGGGCCAGAATCTAATTTAATAAGATTGCAATAAAAATGTATAGCTGAAGTAATTTTGAGGAAAAAATTTTGAAAATAAATCAGTGGTGTTGAAATTATTGCTGAATACTAAGGTCCCAATCAGTACAGAGAAGCATCACTGCCACACAACCAAAATTCCTCACAGGTAATACCATTTTAAAGAAGCCAATAGACCTGTCCCTGGTATGTTGTTTCTTTCAGATACAATAAACTTAATAGGCAAATTAAATAGTAGGGCATCATGATCAGAAAAAGGGAAGGAGAATAACTTCACAGATCGCCCTTTTCAGTAGCTGGAAGTCTTATACAAAAAATATTATCCAGACAATTTTGATTTCTGGTTGGTAAATAATTCATACAGTGATAATTATGTTTGTCTTAAAATAAATTCAAAAATGTTTTAACACTATTTTTTTGTACATTTGGTAATGTCAAATTCTCCGTTAAGGTCTCCTCCCACCACAACCATAACAACTATATTCGTTTAGAAGAACTAATACTGCTAAGCTGTACTTTCTTGGAGAAAATCTGAATTATTTATAAAATTCCAAATAAGCACACATTTAATAACCTATAGATGATAAGCTTAATATAATATTACAAAAACCCTTGAATAAGTGAAATTGGAATTTGTCTGTTTGAATTAAGTAGGCAATCCGATTAATGCACTTTTATTCATTTTAGTATTTTGAAGTAAACCTTTCCTGTTATGAAGTACACAAGAATGGGTTTGTTGCATATTATACCACTTAAAGGAAACTTCAATATATAATGAAGTCCGTATTATATGATAATAATAATAATAACAATACTCCTAACACCACGTACATAAACGAAACATAGTGTGTATAGACATAAATATTGTACAAAACAAAATATTTTCTGACCAGAGTATACTTACGCGTATAATTTCAGAGATTACCACTAAATATACACAATCACATTCGATCAAAAATAGCTTTTTTAAATGTCAGTATATATTTTATCGCGATTTAATAATGTTAAAGAATGAGTTCTCATTTATGAGTGAGTTCACTATCACACTCATAGCTAAATTTCAGTCAATTTAAAGTATTACCTCTTGAAAAACAGTTTGTCTCGACGACATCAAACATCTGAGAGTTAGAGAGGGGGGAAGGCGCTGTGGGATAAACGGGTCTCACAGGGGTGCGGCATTTCCCACTCTTGAGCCGACTTTTCTGTTTTGATATCAAAATATTTACACAACTCAGAAAGGAAGCTGTCAGAGAGAAGTGATTGGCATTACCCTTGGAGTTTTATGGTGCCGATAGTGCAGGAGTACATGTTTTATAATAACCAGTTCATTTAAATATGAACTTTATGTTTGTATTTCTACATACGAACCAACTTTTGAATTTTAATAATGTACTTCTTCAATAGAATAAAGAAAATTTGGTACCCTAACTCTCGGAAATATATATGCCAATTATTAATGAAGATTAACGTAATTATTTTTAAAAAGCAAGTTATTTAATTTACATTAGTTAGATTATTGCACACAATATAAAATGGGTTTCTTCATAATTTTTAAGCTTAGCCATATAAATTAATTGGATGAGCGTTAGTGAAGTACCTTTTCCGCTAATTGGGATAGAAATTTTTCATTTTTACCTGTCTTTCTGTCCGCATGCTATCTCAAAAGCATACTGACTTGTAGACTTGAAATGATGCATTATGCTTTAATTCTATACAAGAAACAGTATTTAATTATAATGCGTGTAATATCTTGGGATTTGGCTGAGCAAAGGCTTATATTTTTACACTGGCCTTATTGGTAAACATGGCAACGACAAAATACCAGAATAAATAAACTCAGTATACCCATAAGAGATTTGAACATGTATCATGCTGATACATGTACCTTGTTAACACATGTTGCCTAAGTATTCCAAATCAAGTAACATAATTGTGTGCGAATTGGCACTTAAACGTTTATTATATAAACACTGATATGAAACTATATTTAATAAACAAACGGTAAACGCATCACATAGCAAGATATCTGGAGAAAGATTTCACTTGTAGACTTGAAATGTTGCTTTGTTGAAGTCTATCACTCTATCAGTAGACAGATGCATTTTCTCATTTTTTTTTTGCTAGAAGGTAACAACTATACTTATACATATGATTGTCGTTAGATCTATCTGTGAATAATGAATGGAAGTAGGCTTGACATAAATTTTCATTGAACCTCAGCCAATCCTGTTAAGCAATACGCGGTGTAACGTATTGCTACAGGGTTGACATTTGTCATTCAGGATATTAAATACAAGGTATGAACCTAATATCTTCTATTATCATTAATTATGTAAATAAATTCAACGAAAACAGAAAATAGAGGTTTATTTTTGTGGTTTCCCGGTGTCAGTTTAATGCCTTTTCTAGATATATTCAAATAGAATACTAATGTAATCCAACACTAACAATAAAAAACAATGTAGAAATTCCAAAGCTATCATAATATCTTAAACTTATTAAAAGCTAGTCAGGTACGAAAGACTAGACGTTTTGATGGTTTGAAAACTCAACTTAGAATTATTAAACTTTAACTTTCGTTGACAACGGGTTTTCCAACCGAAATAAAAACGGCAGTTATATATTCTTCATTTGATTTTCACTCTAAAGTGGTTCCCTTTGAGAAGAACAGTTTGATAGACTTCAATGAACTGTCAGTGAGGACGATGAAACATTCGGGGGTTAGCAGCTGCGATATTAAAATATGGAAATCCGCAGAGATTTCCTTTACACAATGAAAAGTCTCTTTCTCCGCATTCTCACACGTTGTTATCAATTGCTTTAGGCTGTTCCGTTTCATACCTCAGGTTACATATTATATTTTTAATGTGTTATTTCGTTTTTAATTAATTAGTGAAAAGGGATTCCGCATCTCATGTTATAAAAATAGGTTGTTAAGACTCTGGTTAGTTGATCATATGTTCCTATTTTATGTTTATAGTTACTTGTCAGCTAATATTTTTCCTTTTTTATTTCCAACTGCTATTTTTTATTATAAAACATATTCCAAAACTCTTAATTTTTATATATGTAGCACTCGGATCCCATTTCAGGACGTTTATATAAGTAAAAGTATTTTTATTCTCACGATAGCAATTTCAAGGAATTGAAATCTCAAAATTTGACATCAAAATGTGACTTTTTTCGAAAGCTATTATACAAAAAAGACTTTACGTAATGCTCATAGAAAAACTAATAAATATAGCACCGGTTTAGTTATGGTTCCCTGCTCAAACAGCTGTTATATAAGACGGTCGTGATCGGTACAAGAATAGTTCTACCGTGATAAGGAGCAAGATTAGGCAGTCAGAAGACATTTGTCAGTTGACAAGTATCATATATATGTTATTTATTTGGGTGCATTAAATTGCTATAACGTAGCGTTATTGGGAATCTAAATGCATAATGAGTTTCATAGCCACAATACAAGACACAAGAAGGTGATTGAATAAATTATGTTGAAATTCTCTTAGCCCTCGCAGGCCAGACGGAGTTCAACTATATCTTATGGTACTAAATGTTATTATTTATTTGTAATCTATTTATTCTATTGCAGGGTTTTTTTACAAATGGGCTTTGTACATTGAATGCAATACTTTAAAACATAACAAATTAGCTAAAGTTACCTAATATTCGAAACAAGGATAGGATTATATTTCATATATAACAATCTTATTTTATTGTGTGTAGTATAAAATTAAGATTAAAATATTATAACTATTCCATTTTTACGTTTCCCTAAACAGGGTTGAGTACAAAGTTATATTACGGTATGATGGGTCCTTTTTTTTACAAAAGATTTTGATAGTTTTTTAATAGGACAATGTTAGAAATAAAATAAAACTATTTCACTATAAGGAAATTTAGTGACAAAGCTCAATAAATAAAAATCTCGTGATATAATAAATGTATTACCAACGTTAAAGCGGTGTAACATATCCCAAGTATTGTAGTAAAATTATGTACTTATATTAAGAGTTTTTTTTATAAATATTTAAATTAAATGGATTGGCTCCTAAGACACCTCTATTAGCCTGCTTTGTTGTTTCCTTACTGATAGTAATGCAAAGTTTGGAATTCATGGGCTGGTGAACAAATTATTTAGTAGCGTCATAACATGAAATTATATTATATTTAATTACAATGAATTATTTTCTTTTTAATACTTAAAACTGAATAATAGATTTTTTAATTGCTTGGCAACAATTATAATTGATAAAAGTAGAATTAAAATGTGTGTTTACATCTGCAAAAGTTATAGAATTGAAACAATATAATAGTCTTTCCTACATTATGATATAATCATGAATCATGTGTGTTCTAAGTAATTTCTTACTACCGTACACGAATGCAGTTATTTTTATATTCTACAATTTTTACAGTAATAGTAAATAATTTTAGTCACAATTTGGAACAACGCATAATATTGTTGACTTAGTTTAGTTTTATTTTGCCTCGAGCATTTAGCTTGAAAAAAGCAACTTACGTAAGGAGATAGAGTAACTGAAATAAATCACGTAAGTTTACAAGTCTATAACTGCTACCATAATAAGTAGTCATCAAAACAAAATAAAATAAAACGTCATTATTCATAATTGTAACAATATAAATGAAAAACAAGAAAAGGCTACTTTAAGTTTTGAAAACGCACACAAGTCGTAAATTGATCGTAACAACTGAAGTTAAGTAATAAATGCTATTTATTTAATAAAAATAAATACATCCAGAGATGGACTGTTCTTTTAGGATTTGACTCCATTCGTAATAAGTAATGCAAGTGAATATAGTTTAAACATCTGGATAACTATCAACCATAACTAAAAGTGTACCTTTTAGCAAATTGGTTAAAATAGTGTAGAGTAACGTAATCCTTCAGTGAAAATCAGTGAAACTCACAACACTCACTAGGAGTAGATCATAGCTGTTATCACCTCACGAGGGCTTAGATTTTTTGTCAAAGAAAATTTTGACTTTTGAGCTACTTTTACATACAATATTATAGACAGGGTGATTTGAACGGGTTTAACCTCTGTGCATATGGGTAAGTTGTGTGTTGTAGCTTGTTTGTGCCTGTACTGATTTGCATGATTGTGCATACAGTACATATTAGTTTTAATACTTATTTGTTTGAAGTCCTTAGGATTTTTAATGGTATTTCGCAAATGTTGTTTGATTTGTATAGTTCCTCGATAAATTTAAAACTGCTACTAACATTTCATAGTCTAACTCGTAACACCAACAGTGGGAAATTGTTTTATAAATTTAAACCTTAACTGGTTAACCACTACTTGTTTAATAATATAACCAGAGAGTTAAGTCTAATTTGAGTTCTTTTTCGCTGAAACTTTGCTACAAAGGTTTAGTTTTAGTTTTTGTCTTTATTATATTGTAGAGAAAACTTTACTTTGGTAATTTCTTTATAGTTTTCATTGCTCTTGGTTCTCATTGATTTGTCTCGCCATTTTCTATGCCATTCAGCTGTGGGTGAATCTTAGTTTAGCCCAGACCTGAGATTTTTTGTTCCGACTTCAATGAGTGTTAAATAGCAATAAAGATATGTGTTTGTAGTAATCGGGGCCGTAGGCTTATCACATAAGATCGAATAGTTCAGTAAGCTTACGGCCGAATTTTGGGTTTCCTCGTTATGGAGTTTGAGTCGGGACTAATACGAGTTTTGGTATATGGGAAACAACAAAGCGAGCTTCTGTTGCGGATAAGTACTCGGTGTTTTGGACTCACTGTAACAGTGAATGTGGAAACCCATTCTTCTGGGCACAATTCATAGCTCTATCCTTGAGAAATTGTAAATCGATTTCCGGGGAGAAATGTTGGGTACTTTCCCGGTGACTGTGATAACACCGAATGACACGGGCTAGCGATGTGATTTCGATCACCATTTATATGACCCTCCACACAAACTATGAGACACGCTTTTAGATGTCCTTATTATTTTTTTAGTCTGCTACGACTCTTTTTTGCGGCAAGTTTTATGTCGGTCTTTTGGGAAATTAGACACAATAATATCCCAAAAACTAAATAATCTATACAATTAAAATTGTTCATAAAGCTTCATGTCAATATAAGGAACATAGAGTTCGATTCATTATGCTCGCTAAAATTATACCTAAAATGCGTTCAAATATACAGGATGAATACAATACGGTACAGGCGTAAAATGCCTTTGAGGAACAAAGCTGTGTTACAGGGTATGCGCCCAAGGAGACTAATGTTGTTCATCACAAAGGCGAGACTGCGACTAATTGTAGAAACATTGTCTCGAGCCGTGTCTCTGAAACTGGAGTTAATAAAACACAATTTTCTTCGTCACTACGAAAATGTATATGGAGTTTTGTTTCCATTCCTTTAAAAGCCTTATCATCATTAATGTCTTGTAGACTTTCAGTTCAAACATTAAAGTAACTAATTTTAGGTATTGTAGTTTTAAATTGATTATGAACTATGTCCATATGAACTATATTAATTAATTATATATGTATCATTACGTAATTTAAAAAGTAATACATACAACGTTATATGAAATAATATCGATTTTGTTGCAAATAAAAATAAATATATTTGTTTATTACAAATTATCTGTTTAAACAAAATATTCATGCTTAAATTACTCTAAAGTAAAAAGAAAAATCTCTTTAAAAACAAATAAATTCTCCAAACTTGAAATCCAAAGAAAAAAAGGTTTCTTAAAGTATATTATAAGTCAAAGTTTCATCTTTTTAACTAGAAGTACTTATAGCTTCCCATGCAACTTACGAAATCGAAGAGCGTAACTTTCTAAGAAAAGATATTTATTGTGTACAATGATTTTACCTTATCATAGCTTTCAAACAGAGGTAGGCATATATATATGGTATTTATTATTACAATTATTTCAAAATTTATGTAAAATTTTAACTTGCTCTCATCTCACATTTTGCGCGTGTAGAAACATACATGTTTAGTCGAACCAATCGCATTTCTGACGCCATAGTTGAATATGCCTTCCCTTATAGCCTGATCAAGAAAATTTACGTATGAAGGTCTCTTAAACCTTCTTCGGTTACTGTAATCTACATCCTGTCTAGTCTAGACATCCGGTGTAATCTGAATATGTCTAAAATATTTTTAGGGCCAAAAGTTGAGTTTGCTTTGTTTTTAAAGTATATATACAGGATTATCATTTTAAAACTTCAAACTCGTATTAACAGAATTATAGCCCAAATATCAAAATTTTGTAAACGGGAGTATATAGTACTAATTGGAAGAACAAAAAAAATATTTTCTAAATGGGGGTGCTCACCACCATGCCTCCCGTACTTAAAGCCAAAATTTTGAAATGGCAAGTAATACCTTGTGACACCTCAAATTATTGAAGCTCATAATAATGCTGTATTTTGGTAGAAGATTTAAATAGGCTAAGCCGTTTGGTATAAGCATCCAATAATGTAATTTATGACATAACAATTATTAGTCTACAAACTACTGTACTAATGCTAATAACAACTAAATGTATATATACGTAATGTATATATATATTATACAATTTATATATATATTTATTTATATATATTTTTATTATATATTATATATTTATTATAATTATATATATATTATATTATATATATATATATTTATATATATATATATATTTATATATATAAATTTATATATATATATATAAATTATACACGAATAACTGAAAAGCCCTATGTCTATTTTCGTTATTTACACAAAAGTTCTAAAAGTGTTCAAAACCTACTTCGTCCTGAAAGAATCTATTAACCTTACTTGCATTATGCCTGTGATAAATGGTAAGGGTTACTAATCTATGAAACCAAGTAAATTATAAATTGCAATGTTATAATAAGATTTATATTACAGAAAGTCTTGTTTTTTTATACTGCAGCCTAGGAAATCGTTGAGGAATTGAAAATGAAGTGCTCATTCCCTGACACGTCTTTAGATTTGGATTACGTTTGTTAAATATTAAAATAGTTTACCTATTCTAAAATATTCTGGGACCCATCAGATTTTTCTGCTCATTAAAAACTTTTTTTGGACTTCAATTAATATAAAAATTTTCCGAATTTGTCCAGCTGTTCTCGAAATTAGTAAATTAGTAAAACAATCAGTAATTCATTTTTGTGTATAAGACTATTAGATGGTTGTTTTCATTATTTTATTTTTTATTGATCAAGCAGATAGTCAATCCGTTGTGAAGGACTAGAATTAAATTGTTTTCTAAGAACTAAAACAGTTTTTGCTGTCAAAGACATTATTCACTAATGTTTAGTTTTAGTTATAAGATTTTACCTGACCAACATGTTTGTTTAGGTACATTTTCTAAATATGTCAATTGTCAATTATATCAATAAATTGGAATAGATAAGTACATCAATTTCTTCCAGTAGAGAAGTTGTAGCTTGTAGAATGAGCAGGCGACATATCACTTCAAAGTACTCAGGAAATAAGTCATCAACATTACTTGTCGACATCGAGCCTGCATCAATAAAACATGTGTTTTCCCGAGTACGGCTTGTTTCTTACTTATGTAGCAAGGTAGTAGAATTCTTGAATTCCATAACAAAATATTTTATATTTTTCTGATATTGTAAATGCAGTCTATTAAAAAATAAGTACATAATAATTTGTGATCATGATATAATAAAATTTTTTTTTTAGTTGGACTTTTAGAAGAACCTGTATATTACATTATAATAATTTCATACCATACAAGAATAACAAGATACATTTCTAACTGCAGCATATAGCTTATTAAAGTTACTTTAATCATTTAAGTAAGCAAGCAATTTTAATCTATCACGCATTTATTAACATGCAAGAATGAGAGGTTGATGAATGGTCTATTTCTACGTAGTTTATAATTTATTATTGTAAGCTTCCAGTTACAGAACCTAAATCAAGCTTTTTGAGAATATATCACGGGGAAATCTAATCTCCAAGACTCTCTAGCCAATGAGTCTCCATGACTACTTACTTCTAAAATCAATCAAGGTACGGCTCTTGCTTTCTAGAAAACCTCTAATGTATGCTAATAGATACACAGATAATATATGCGAGAGATCTGACCTCGTGAGCTACAGGTAGATAAGGAGTCATAAGACTCTATAAGGAGTCTAATGGCCTTTAGAAAACCTCAGATCTTTAGACATTTGAATTTTCAAATAATGAAAGCTACTAAGGTACGTTACATAAGGTTGTTCTTAATTAATGGATTCTTCTTATAATCTTATAGAGTTACTACTCTATATGAGACCGCTCATTTCATAAAACTTTCTTAATTATTTTCACCTTTGTTAATTATGTATACATGTGAGGGTGAATGTGTATTGCAGCTAATGTTATTATAAACTCATAATCTTTACTACTCTAAAATAATTAGAATATAATGACAAATTCCGCCCACAATCAATCAAGTTCTCTTACATAGATCAATCATAGTGATTTT